>NW_006408614.1:7688160-7698373 GCF_000296735.1 Chrysochloris asiatica | reverse complement strand
ACTGGCCTGGGGCCATACTTCTGGAGTATGGGGGGCAGGAGCCGGGGGTGACTGGGGCATGGTATGGGAAGGGGCACATCTTAGGAACAGAGAAGGACCATGTCTGGGGCTTGGGGTGCAGTCTGTCCTCTCTGTAGCCCCCTTCCTCATGGAAATCAGATTGGGATTTAGATTTCTATGGGAGCCTTCAGAAGATCCACAGTTAGACTTCCCACGACAAATCCTCCTTCTATGCTTGGTGGTTAGCGCCAGTCCTCACAGATTGGAATTCGACCCACGAGGAAACAACAAACGTCCTGACCATTGCTGGGAGTCGGGATGCAGTTCCAAGCTGGGACTGGCCCACCCTTGGGGGGGGGGGGGCTCCTTTCCTGAGGGCCCCAAGCGAAGGGCCATGCCAGGGCAGGTTTTAGTATACCAGGAAATACCTTTTCCAGTAGCTGTTTCTATGAGGAAAAATCAGTTCCTTGATTTTTTAGTTTTTATTAAAACAGCATCTTTTAGCATAAGCACGAGGATGCATTACAACTGAATCATGTAGAGTTAGGAGACAAATAAATGCGCACAGAGAGATTAAACAAATGTTAAGTAAGGGCAGTCCCCAGAATATGAATGAGTTCCAATTCTAAATCTGTTTGTTCAGTTGAATTTGTATGTAGATTATAAGATTACAGTTAGTGACTTAAGTCCGTTGTTCAAAGGTTTTTCATAGGATATAGTGCCTTTGTATGGAAGCCTGTGTAGCGTAGTGGTTACGAATCGGGCTGCGAACCTTAAGGTCAGCGGTTCGAAACTACCAGCGGCTCCGCGGGAGAAAGATGAGGCTTTCTACTCCCGTAAAGATTTACACCCTCGGAAACCCTGTACAGGGTCGCTATGGGTCGGAACCGACTCGACGGCACTTAACAACAACAACAGTGCCTTTGTATGCATGAAAAACATTAAAGAAATACTTCCACACACACTAAAACATCTTTTAGTGCAATAATACAGTAACGACGTTTTGGTGTGTGTCACAAAGTAACATCCATTCGTTGTTACAAGCCACTGTTACAAGCCCTGAATGTTTAATGTAACAGGCTTTCTGGGGGTTGACTGGTGACTATGAACTAAGTAACTCAGACATTCATTACTCCAGGAAACTGCCTGTACCCTCAAAGCAAACAACTGGTTCAGCGTGAACCGGCCAAGCCCGGGTTTTGTATTTAACACGCTGGAGAAGGAAGCGCATTTCTCCAACACTGCCTGTGCTAACACACAGGCACGTTAATCATCCAGCAACTGAGCCCATCTCTGTCACTGCAGCCAGCCTTGGAGAGGGGACTAGGAAGCCCCTGGGTGTTCTGAGGAACCTGCTGGTGGAGGTAGCAGCTAGGACATCTCCAGACGTGCTAGCTGGTACCCCATTATGATGCATGGCGTCTTTCTCAAGCCAGTTTCTCCCATCTTTCCAAGCTGTGGTCCCAGTCTCCTTGCTGGAGTTGGATTCCTATTTATTTATTTCAGAAGAGTGAAACTGGCTATCGTATTTGTTATCAAGACTCTCCCCTTCTTCAGAGTAGCCCGTGTGGGTTCCTCAATTCGTAGATCCCATCCAGGCATCCGTAGAAGAGGGGACCAAAAAGGAGAGCGTATAGGAGAAATACATGGGTCACAATGGAGGTCCCGGAGGCAGAGCCTCGGAGCACTCTAAATCAATTGCCCATCTTTAACAAATTCCAAGATGGCATTCCCAGGAACTGTTGTACAGGGCCAAACTCTTTATTGTCCCTGGAATTATCAGCCGCCAAACCGGTCCAGTGAACGACAATTTTACTGGAGACCTAAAGCCATTTGGTATCCCGTTTCTGGGCTAATGGAGACCTATTTGAGGCGAGCGGCTGAGGCCAAAACAAATGCTTGAATTCAAGGCCTGTTGTGTAATGAGGAAGTTTAATTAAGGCCCCCCATTACAGCTGTAAATGTTCCTTTATATAATAAGGTCTAAATGAAACTGAACCTAATCAAAGTTACAATTCCTTCATTAGCAAATTACAAACAAGACCGTGCAGCTGACACACCAGTTATGATTATCCCAACTAATTGCCTCGTTGTTACAGACCAGCCTGAAACGGCGTTCAGATGTCCGTCTGCGCGAGCAAATTAGGGCCACGGCGGGCTGAGCCTCTGATCACAAGGGGCCCTTGTGCAGTGGAGCTCAATGACCCCCGTCGCCGGGCAGCCAGCGGCCCAATCAAAGCCACGCTACAAAGGCAGCCTTTGAAGCCAGCTCAGCTCGGTCTCACTCCATATGCAGGCGGGCACATTGCACTTCATTAGGTATGTTGTCACATTTCCCCCTTCTTATTCTAATGATCCTATTTTAATACACACAGGAACCTCTCTTAATTGATGTCAAGTGAATAACTTCCACATTCATTAATAGAGCACATCAAACATGGCTTGGCGCAGGAGCCAGCATCCTCGCTTGGAAGACCCGAGGTGTGTCTCCAACTATAGGAAAGGGGGGACAAAATAAAGACGCGGGGAAAGCGGGGTGTGAGGAGGCTACGTACCTGTTTAATTGGGATCGCTCGACCGCTCCCGATGCTTTCGGCTCGAGTTTCCAGGCCTTTCTTCTCTTTGTCTGGGTCGCTCCCCTTCCGAGACTGCAAAGCAAAAGGAAAAGTTAGCATTCGGCTCACAGGCAGGGCTCCGTTCCTCTGTGTGCCGTTTCCACAAACACGTATTTAGAATATACGTGCGAACAGGCCTACACATCCCCATCCTAGGAGCAGGGAGTTGTGATGAAAACATTCCCAACTTTCCCAGCTAGTCCCCGTTGCAGAATTACCTTTTAATTCTTTTTTAAAGAGTTCAGAATTCAATTACTAGAAACCAATGGACCATACAGGGAAGTAACGCCCAGCAGAAAAAAACATTCGGAAGCTGCAGTACATGGCCAAGGAGAAAAAGGTCTCTTGCTGCCTATTTAGAGAACCGACTACAGAAATATAGATATTTAATTAATTGCAGAATGATTTTTAAAATCCTATTAACTACTCAGCTGTGCCATATAATGTGAATTTAGTGTTTTATTTCATTGCTATGGATGGGTACAATACCAGTGTACAATTCTACAAAAAATAATAACAAAGGTGGGCAAAGTTGAAAATGTCCCAGTGCCGGTGGAAAGGAAAGGTTGGGTTTTTCCGTTTGGTGTTCATTGAGGTTCGGAAGTGGCTTCTTTGGTGGTGGTGTTGCTGGAGGTGGCATTGTTAGGAGGGTGGCAGTTCCGGATCCAGTTCTGACTCACAGCGACCCTATTAGGGTTTCCAAGGATACCACTCGTCCTGCACAGGTGTGCTAGAGGGCCAGGGAAGGCGCTTCTAGGCCAAGTCTCCATCGGGCAATGCAAGAGGACGTGTGAACACAATGATTTTCTGACAGATTTATTTTATTAGGAGAGAAACATTGGAGACTCGTCCTCCTTAATAACGACGCTGACAAGTGACAACTTCACCCCATTACTTTTCAATGGGGACATTACTCACGCAATATTGAAAATGGAGAAACATTTTCATGTGCTTTTCAAATCTGAGATGATATATGAAATGAATCTACTTTGTGATGTCCAGCCGCCGCAATGGAAAGCTAATGAAATCCACTCTCAAAGTGATGTGAGATGGAGACGTTGACTTCGCTCGCACACACACCCCCTTTTTTTTTTTTAAGACTTAAAGGGGCAGTGTCATAGGGCAGAATGACAACCAGGGCAGGTGGGGTAGGGTTCAGAATTCTAGGAGGGCTCACACACCAATGAGGAAGGAGGACAGGGAGAGCCATCTGGGATGGAAAAAAACAAAAACAAAGCAGGTCTCACTCTTTGAAGGTGCTACTCCCTCCTGAGCCCGCATCTGGTAAGTGCCAACTGTGTGCCAAAATCTAGTAAGCGCCCCCTGTGTGCCGGCACCCAATAAGTGCCCCCTGTGTACCAACATCTAGTAAGCACACTCTGTGTATAAGCCACGCACTGTGCACTGGTTTCTTGGGCTGGAGAAATGTGGGAGTAATGACAGGAAATGAAAAGAGCAAACTATATAAAGTTCCAGAAGGACGTCACAACTTCGGTTCTCCCTTTGGGATAGGAGGAAAGGGGATGGCTCTTCAATTCCTTGCCAGCCTTCTGGCTAGGGGTGGGGACTCATTTATCATTGTAATTAGTAAGAGCAGAGAACACTAGCTGTCGCTTTAAATTCTATTTTCCCCACATCAGTTCATAGGAAATCTGCCACTTCAGGTTCCTATATGTAAAATTCAAAGTTCTCAGTGAACCTGGGGACTGTCTACATATTTATACAAGTATGTGTTCATACGTGCACATGCATTCATGGGACTGCATTCCATTTCTCTCATTTGTGGGATGGCACTGTATTTACTGTTTTATGATATGCTTTCTTGGTTTAGCGGTAGATCGTGAACATCTTTCCATCTAAGTGCATCTACTTGGTTGTTTTCAATGGTGCATATAAAATATAATCTAGACCCAGCCTCGGTCATCGAGTGGATCTGACTCACAGTGAACCTTCAGGACTAAGCTTAGGGTTTCTGAGGCTGGAATGTTCTAGAGGAACATACGGCCTCACCTTCCTCCTACAGAATGGCTGGTAGTTTGAACCGCTCCACTTGCGGGCGGCAAGCAGACAAGGCTTCGTCCAAAGCTTGGCTCCTTTATTTGCTTTATTTCACTTCACATTGATAAGCATTTCATGGGCCTTCAGGTTGTCCCTGTTGTTGCTGTTAAGTGCTGTAGACTCAGTTCCGACTCACAGCAACCCTACATAGGGTTTCCAAGGACCGGATGGTGAGTTTCAACCTCCCACTTTGTAGTTCAAAGTGACCTTGTGGTCCAGTGCATAAACCCACCGCGCCACACCAGACATTACTAGGAGGAGAAAGGAAAAGCAATACCATTCATAGTGATAAAATTTTTAAAAATGAAATCAACAAGGAGCCGTAAAAGTAACTTCAGCATTTTTAGAAATCTAAATTTTCAAAACATGGAAATCCATCTTCATTATTCTCTATTAACCAGAATAATTAACAAAACAAACATTGGGGGGGGGGAACCCACAAAAACTAACATCTTCCTCAAGGCAGCACATCTGTCCTGTAGCCTCGCTGTTCTCGGAGTGGTGTTTCCAGATTCCACGGGAGGCGGGAAGAAACGGCCAGCTGTATTCCTGCCAACACCTTGGAATGAGCGTTACAAAGAACTACACAGGCGAGCGCACACTCAGAGAGTAATGAGATGGAAACTTCGCGAAGACATCATTGCAAAAATAAAACAGATTTCTTGACAATGGTAACATTTGTGTGCGTGTGTGGGGGTGGGGGTGGGGGAGCAGGACCATCCAGCTGAAATTTCCAGGAAACAGTCCTAACAGCTGTGAGGGAAGGGTAAGAAACCAGGGTACCCGGCTAAGTCTCAGATCGATGTTTTCTTTTTCGACAACTGGCTGCATTATACAGGCACAGAAAGGAAATTTAACCATGAAACAGTAATAAATCCAGGGGACGCAAAAGGTGGTAACATATAAATTCCCAGAAAGGTCTCTGTATTTTTTCCTGTCAACTTGGGAGTAGGGTGGGGGGGATGCATCACGGGGAGATGCATCACGGGTGGCTTCTGTCGGTTCCTGCTGACCCTGCCCGGTGGAATCCTTAGATAAAGAGTGGTTCTCAGAACCCAGGACATGTGTCTACAGTGACTGTGTTCTGCTTCTAGCCTGGCAGCCACCACTGCAAACGAGACACGACTGGGTCATACTCGCCACCAGAGACGGGTGCATTTCACAATCACATAGCAAGCTAGAAGAGGGACCGCGGCTCTCCACAAACACTCAACACAGAACAGAGGCATCTATCGATGGCCTCTTTCTTTACACAACCTTTCTGCCAGATGGTTCCAGAATTCATAAAGCGACACCTGGGTCAGCGACCTGTTTACAGGTGAGCATCCAAACCAACAGGAGCCCGCTCTTCCTGGTGTTCCCACGGGGAGACACAAGGCTGCGAAACACCTGTATCAGGAACCACAATGCTCCCATTTGGCAGAAAGCCACAGATGTTTCCAACAGCTCCACCTCACGGTGTGCTGTGCAGCCAGACTTCTACACTGAGATGGTATGAATTGGACAACTCTCTTGCCCACCATATTTAGTCACTGTGTAGATGCCTGGCCCTGCATAGTGGTGTGGACATTGTTAGGGTTAGCGTGCAAAAACAAATCCGGTAAGTGAAACCATTCCTACAACACTTGAAAACAGGTAAAGGCAAGGCATCATTTCGGGACATGTTAAAGGCTCAGATGAGGTGTTTTTTTTGTTTTGTTTTTTTACATGGCTGGAGAACATCAGCTTCAAGTTACTAACAGTCCCTGGCCAGGGCTCCAGGGGCTGTACTTGGGGGGCATCTATAGAGGCTTCAACTTTTCCCTCAGATTCGTTTACTTCTGAAGAAGAGGGAGGAGGAGGAAGAGAGAAGTCAGAGGCGGCAGCAGCAAAATGCTTGCATGTGATGAGGTGGTGAGAAGACCTATTTTGGGGATCCATCTATGTTTGAAAACATTTTCTCAGACGACATTTTCACCACATGCCAGATAACTAAGTTACCAGATTCCAAGAATCCACATTACTAAACCAGGGGCCCGGCGGACATAGCGTTTGGTGGTGCTTTGTAGTCTCTCCAAATCCTGACTTTTCAAATATGTAAATGAGATCAGACAGCAGTTCACTTTGATTCGTTGGAGTATAGTCCCCACGGCAAATGGAACACACACGTTCTGCTACTATTAGTTTGAATCTTGGACTATTTTGTGTGTGTGTGTGTGTGTTGTTTACGCGGAAGCGTATGTGGTTTAGTTTTCTTTCACAAGGAATCGAGAAGCAAACAGGCACAGCTGTTCCTTGGTGGGGTGCTACAGGTCTGCATGATATTTCTAATCACGGCAACGGGACAGGAAGTGAGGACTACTTAGGAAACCCTGGCTTCTCACTGCTTACGCATTCAAATTGGGGTTCTGTGTGTTTTTATTCATTGGGTACATCCAGAAGTCATCCAGAAACTTCCATAAACAACACTTCCTGCCCATTTATGCCAGTCATGGCCAGCAATGACCAGAGACGATGTGTTCATGAAATCCCACATGATTCAAGGTGAAGATCCCACTGGCACCTGGGAGACTGAGCCAGGCTCCTTGCTACTCTTTCAACTGTAGTCTTTCCTTGTCTTCCTGTTCCTTGCAAGACACTGCCATCTAGTGGCCATCTATCTCCAGTGTGTTCAGCTTTATAAACACTCAACACCACATGGCCCTCTTTGTCATTCCCGTTCAAGGTCCAGCCCTGCCTGGGATTTCTGACCCACTGTTCCTTGAGCCTGGGGATTCCTACTCCCACCACCAGTCGGGTTTTGCCATAGTAATGTTTAAGGATTCCATTTCTATCTATGAAGCTTTGCTCTTATGTTGTTTTCTGACATTTCAAGAACAAGTCCAGGGACTCTGTAGGTGCCCAGGCAGCAGCCTGTACTGTTAGACACATGGATTAGGATGCAAAATACAAACAGGTTTTCAGTCCACATAATGATGACACTTTATTGCCTCCTGATGCATGTTCTGCCTAAGGAGCTCTGGTAGTGTAACGGTTACGAATCGGGCTGCTAACCGCCAGGTCAGCCGTTCGAAACTACCAGCTGTTCCGCAGGAGAAAGATGAGGCTTTCTGCTCCGTTAAAGATTTACAGCCTCGGAAACTCTGTACAGGGTCGCTATGAGTCGGAACAGACTCCATGGCACGTAACCACACATAACAACAACAAACAAAACATGTTCTGCCTAACGGACAGCTGTCTTCCTGGCCTTTTTCTGGGTGTTTATGTATGTGTGTGTATGTGTGGGGACAGGAAGGAGACTATTATCCACCCATTCTCTCCTTGGTATGTTTATTCCCATCTCAAAATCTTCCTCAACTGGTTTTCCTTACCACCACTGGAAGTCATGCCCATAGCATATCACACTGTACTCGACTGTCACCCGCAAGGTCAGCAGTTCAAACCCACCAGGCCGCTCTGTGAGAGAAACATGAGGCTTTCTGCCCCCTTAAAGACTAACAGCCTTGGAAATCCTGCTATTAGGAGTTGGAATCAATCTGAAGGTCAGTGGTTTATGAAGGGAAGTTAAAAAAATAAATAAATAAATAAAGCATTAGTACAAGGACCACACCACAAATGTCCAACTGTTCACAGCTCGAAAAGGCTCCATAACTGGCCTGCCTGGCAAGCAGTGGGGATGGAGGTCTAGGACCAGGTGTTCACCTGCTCCACACTCGCTCACCTCATATCACTCTGACTCTACATAAGAGCAGCAGCTGCTTACAGAATTAACCTGCCACTTGGCGACCACCAACAAAACCAGAAGGTCCAGAGCAGGGGGCATGGACCATCAACAAGAGGCCTTGGCTGGAATGACCATCCAGTGGCAAATTGCCACCAACATGGAGGAAATGAGATGAGACCCGACTGGACTTGGCAGTTACACACATCTTTAAGAACATCATCTCCAACTAAAGTCAGCAGGTGAGGCGATCGATCCCCAGCCACCTCTTCCGAGTCTGCCTTTATCTCAATGTGTTGTTGTTAAGTGCTGTTGAGTCAGTTTTGACTCATAGTGACCCTGTACAGGGTTTGCAAGGAGCACCTGGTGGGTTTGAATCACCAACCTTGTGGTTAGCAGTCTAGTGCTGATTCTACATCACCATACCAGGTATAAAAACACTTTTTAAAAAATGTTTTATTGTGAACTCTGTGATACTTTACAAGGCAGAACATTAGTTTTACATTCATCCTATCGTATATCGTTTCATTGCCATGGTTACAATCTCCTTCATGCATCATCAACCAACCAAAGGGTATACCCTGCAAGCCTGCCTCACGGTCGTCAGCACACAGCCCCTCTCCCTCTCTGGGTCTAAAGTCCCCAGCTGCTCCATCTCTCCACTTCATCGTCTCTGCCTCCATCTCTGGTGACACTGCTTTTCTGGGTAGGGTCCCGCTCTCTACTCTTCTCCCTTGATGTTCCCAGGGACCTCCACTCCTGGACTGCAAAGTCAATTACTCCCCTCCTTTGCTACAAAATGTCTACCTTTACATTTTCAACCCTCACCGTCAGTCCTGATAACAATTATTTACTATTGTATCACAAGAGACCTATCCCCATCTCCTTTCATCAGCCCCGCCCAGAGAGATTGCATACTACTCAGTGGAGACTCTACCTTCCTCCATGCCCTCTGGATCTAGGCTCCCTCTTGAAAGCTTGTAAGCCAGTCAGTTCTTGCCTTTGTAGCCCCATATTTTGGGTAGCCAATGTCCAAGTTGCCCAGCCCTGTCTACTCTGTGTATGGAGGGGGTGGGAATGATCTTCGCTGTAAAGATTTGTTCCCTCTTTTGAGCTACTGCATCCATAGGTATAGGTCAAGTTCATCAAATTGTATTAGCTTACTCTTTTTTTTTTCTTCTTCTTCTTCTAGTTGAGCTCTGATCATCCAGTCATTGAAGCCAGGTCGAGTGGGTATTATCTGCAAGTGTGGGTGTTCTTATGCATATGCCCTCTCTTCTTATCAGCTGGATGCTTCACTCTCCACTCTAATCCTCTGTGGTGACGTCACTGACCCTGTGCCCAAGAGTCCCCAGGTCTTGCCACACTGCTGGCCAACCAGGTCTCCACTCAGGTTTACAGGAGTCTATTGAACGTTGTAGAGCTTAGCTTGCAGCTTCATTGCTGTTTTTCCCTCACTTCCCCTTATCGGTGACGAACGTGGTCACCAATCAGAGCGTGTATTCCCATTGTGTCTTAGTCTTGAAAAGGGGTTTGCTGAGGGGACCTGAGCACTTGCCTTGATGTCTCCTGGGTGAGCAACTTGCTTGTCCTTGTAATAATCAGTCCGTCTGCCTATATTGTTTTGTATTTTTCCTGCCGGTCTTTCTTTCAAGAAGTATCTTCTGTTCTTCTAGCAACTCTAGGCTGGTCTGCTCGCCTTTTCAAGCTGAAATTTCCCACCTCAGAAAATTCTGGATGCGATTCAGGATTCCACCTATGGTCTTATGTAATGCAGAGGCTCCACAGGAAGCCTCCTTCACTGGGCACGTTGTAGCCCCATTTTAGGTATTCCAATCAG
>NW_006408614.1:7674120-7683120 GCF_000296735.1 Chrysochloris asiatica | reverse complement strand
GACTTCTTCCTTACTTTTCTCAACTCCATTGTAAAGTGTTTTGAAACACTTTATAATCATTTTTCTGAATTCCTTCTCAGGCATTTCCAAGGCCTGCCCTCCCTTCCAGAATGTCGTCCAGGTCTAACCCTAGGTCTTTTGTCTCAGATATTTTATCTTGTTTCTGGACATGTACTGATACAGTCATCTGCTTTTGCTTCTTGGACATGTTTATCTGTGATCTTAATACTTAGTTGAGTATGTGTTTTGGTATTTTTTATGCATTCTGATTGCTTCCAGGTAGATGTGATCAGGATGTGGTCTTCCCTTTTCACTCTCCTTATTGCTTAACTCAGAGTAACTTTCTTAGGTGTTGTCTGCCTCCCTGGTATATGTCAGTTGGTATTGGTTCTTGCCTGGGTTTTGGTGTTTTATAGAGTGTGATCGTAGCTTGATTACATGACAGCAGTTGCTGTCTCTTCTTGAGTAACATAAGAAGAGAAAGAGTCTCCCAAAGGTAGAAGGGGGAGCATAAAACAGCAAAACAGCAACAGCCAAAAAAAAAACAGAAAAAACCCCACCAAAATAACAACAAAAATGAAACTGGATATTGTAGCTTATAATCACAGAAAAGGGAGAGGAGGGAGAGAAGAGAAAGAAAAAAGGAGAAAAAAAAAAAAAGAAAATCTATAGCCTAATATGAGTATGACTTTAACGTCCTCTTTTAGCTTCTTGCCTTCAAAGCTGTCTGATAGATTTCAAGATGCCAATATACCTCAGGATTTAATTTAATTTTTGGCCTGTTTTGTTTTTAAATTCCCTTTCCCTCTCCAAACCCCTTGTTCTGGCTTTTTCTGTACTTAAAAAAAAACCAACAGTTTAGGGCCGGCTGTTGGGCTGAAAGTATCTGTGCACACACGTGGCAGAAGAACCCACCAGTGGTGTGGGTGGGGGGTGTCCGTTCACTCAGGCACCCCCTCTAGTCACCAGAACGGAGGTGCACATACAGTGGGAGGCCAATGAACAGACAGCAAAAAAAGGAAAATCAGAACCAAGTAAAACCAACAAGTGTATTGTCCCCCTTTGCCCTATGAGTCAGAATCAATTCAATAGCAGTGGATTTGGGGTTTTTTGTTTGTTTTCTGTTTTTGTATCTAAGTCAGTAGGAATCAAAACAAAACAATCACTTCATCTAAAACAGACCACCTCTGACATTTCCAGTGAGTTCCCTTTGCGGTCTAAGAAAGGTCCTATCCATTGTAGGCTAGTTAACAGCATCCTTGACCTCTATTAATCGGACACAAGGAACACCATGGCTTCCCAAGGTGCAAATGACTGGTCTAGAGGTGTCTATTTTTAACAGATCAGACCACAGGATGGGTGGAAGTCACCAGCCACTCCACGGAAGGAAGGAGAGGCTGTGTGCTCCTGCAACGACCACTAGGGGGCAGCTCTATTCTGTCCTATAGCGTTGCTGTGACTGGGAACTGACTCCATGGCAGCCTGTTTGTACTGGCCCACTTTAATGTCGCTTAGAAGGTTCTGAACAGCAGCAGAGAACCCCCTTGGAGCAAAGTATATTCTTCAAGTCCAGTGGCTCCAGGCCAATTATTGTGGCTGCCTGGCATTCTGGGCTCAGAGCTCTGGGATCGACTGTAAAGGGCTTCATGATTGATTGGTGATGTTTGCTGTGTGTAAAGACAGGGGCTCCTCTAGAATTCAGCGGGTCTCTGCATCCCAGTTACCCAGGGGGCTTTTGGCCTGGGGCCCTCCCAGAGATCCTGAGTTCACAGGTCTGAGCCCAGATGTCGGCTGTACATATTGAGAATGCTTCACACAGGATTCAGTACAAAACCCCAAGCAGTGGGCTTTTTGGCCAGTGATGTGCTACAAAATACTACAAGATTCTGATGCCAAATTACCTCTCTCTCATCCCACCCCACACACAGCCAAACGTGGCTCCTCAGATGTCCCCCCAGCAGGAGAAGGTCTGTGGTTGTGTGGTGTGTTAAGTCTCCTTCCGCAGGGATAGGCACACATTTGGGACTTCTGTCCATGTCTTGTGCTATGGGTATGCAGTGTGACAAGTCTTTCAGTCCAGGCCATGGAAGCCACAGGACACCAAACACCTTGACAAGAATCCACTCTTGTTCACTTGGTCCACGTACCAGTGTTTCCCCATTTTGCTTCATTAATCAATGAGCTTTCTCATCAATGAGAAATCCCCATTTTGCTTCTCATCATTTCCTTCGAGACCCACCGAAACCAATGCTATTTTCAGTTAATTAGCTGGGATTCTAAAGCATCACTGGGAACCAGACAATGACTAACGGAAAGGCTTGGACAGAACACGGGGGGTGGGGAGGGCACTCACGGTGAAAAGGTTGGACCTGCGCTTGGATTGCTTGCGGACGGGCGTTGGCGTATTTGCAGTGGGAGGAACTTCAATGCGGAGCTCTTTCTGGCTGGTGCTTGGAGTCGACGGGACTGAGGAAGAATAGTCACTTAAACTCCCACCTCCGTTGCTGGTCTGGAATGAGGAAAAGCAGGGTTTGGTCACTGAGCCACTCTGAGCGTCATCACCCACATGTCCAAAGACCCCCCCGGCAGGTACACCTGGATGGCATGGGGAACACGTCACTGCCTTTGCGTGTTGTGTTTGCCTCTCTTTCTAGAACATTCTGATTGTTTCCTACAGCCCTTCCACGTAAGGAAAGTGAGGATTAAACAATCTGCAGCCAACAACAGCCTAACCAGTAAACAAAGATTGGCCTTTCCTTAAACATGGTGCTCTTTATGAACTAGCTAAGGGGGTTCAACTGACAACTGGAACGGCAAAGATTAGACAGGAACCTTACGGGGTGCTGGAGGAGGAGCAACTCAAAAAGCAGCATGGGTAGAATGGCTGCACAGCTAGAAGATTCCATGTCACTGAATTATCTGTGGAGAAGCGGTTGAATTGGTTTATACTTTACTGTGCATATTCCCAATAACATCAAAAAGTCGGGCATCACTGGGGTTGGAGAAACTCCTGGAACTACCTAAAGGTTGGATGAACCCCTGAATCAATTGCTCAGTTGTCGTTGTTGTTAAGTGCCATCGAGTTGGTACCGACTCATAGCAACCCTAAGTACGACAAAATGAAACACTGCCCGATCCTGGGCCAACCTAACAATTGTTGTCATGCTTGAGCCCATTGATGCTGCTACTTTGCCAATCCATCTCGCTGGGGATTTTCCTTTTTTTCGCTGACCCTCCACCTTACCAAACATTATTTCCTTCTCCAGTGACTGGTCCCTCCTGACAGTATGTCCGAAGTATGACAGATGAAGTTTGGTCATCTTGGCCTCCAAGGAGCACTCTGGCTGCACTTCTTCCAACACAAATGTGTTGGTTCTTTTGGCAGCCCATGGCACTTTCAATATTCTCCTCCAACATTATAACTCAAAGGCATCAATTCTTCTACGGTCTTCCTTATTCACTGTCTAGCTTTCACATGCATATGAGGTTATTGAAAATACCATGGCTTGGGTCAGGTGCACCTTAGTCCTCAAGCTGACATCTTTGCTCTTCAACACTTTAAAAAGCTCTTGTGCAGCAGATTTGTCTAATGCAATACGTCGTTTGATCTCTTGACTGCTGCTTCCGTGAGTGTTGATGATCCAAGAAGAATGAAGTCCTTGACAACTTCAATCTTTTCTCCATTGATAAGAATGTTGTTTATTGGTCCAGTGATGAGGAATTTTGTTTTCTTTACATTGAGATTGGTAATCCATACCAAAGGCTGAGGTCTTTGATCTTCATCAGTAAATATTTTTAGTCCTCTTTACTTTCAGCAAAACGTGATGCCACATTTTTCTTTATATAACCCAGCTTCTCAGATTATTTGCTGAGCATACAGGTTGAATAAGTTTGGTGAACGAATACAATCCTGTTGCACACAGATGATCTTTAAACCTTAAACCAAAAATATGCCCTGAAGTCATCTTCAAACCAAATAAGGACTGAGCAGATCTCGTTGAGAATCATGTTCTCCTAAGATCTCTATGGGAGAAAACTAACAGCGGCAGCTCAGAAGGAGGGATAGGAAACTTAGGGGAGCAGTGAGCTCTTCTTAACTGGGGAGAGACAAGTCGGAGAAGAGCAGTGAGCAGGCTTATAGACATGAAGGACATCATCGGTATTGCTGAATGGCCCATGTGCAAGCTATGGAGATGGCACATGCTCTGTTGAGCGTTAGTATCAACAACAGTAAAAAATAAATCATGTTTCAAAGTCTCCGTCATTTAGAATGTACACTTGCTTTCATTGAAGATGAAGTCGATAATTTAAAGACTTTTTTTTTTGAGAGTAGACATTGATCTATTTTCTCTATCCTCTGACACATGGTAAAAGAGGCTCGGCCACTGGGTTCTTCCGCTGGTTTCAATCTGATGGAGAAAGAGCGTCGGAACGTTCTGAAAACGACATCAGAGATGCAGAGATGGGTGGAGCTCTTCCTGGTTCTAGAGGGTGACTTTACAGGCCTTATAGGATGTGTAGGAAAACTCAGCTCATTTTGCTAAACACACAACTGGCAGAGGCCAATGTTCTCATCACATCCTTCAGCTGAAAGGGGGTGGGGGTAGATAGAATCCTTGTCCGGGACACAGTCAAGCTCACTGTGAACTTAAGGGGCATTGGTTTTAGGCCTTTCCTAGTAACAATTACTTCCTTTGCTTCCAAGTAAATAATTTAGCAACACGTTGTTCCTGAGGGAGATGGTAGTTATAACTGAATGCTTCCACCAAATTTAAGCAGAAAATGAAGATGGACCATTAAGAGTCAACCTATCAGCAGACTGGATCCAGGATCAAAGCTGGACATTTCCTGGGCAGCAAAGCCAAGGATGCTGCCAGGGCACGTTCACACCAGCAGGAGCCATCACCAGAGGAGCAGGAAGAAGGAAAACATTTGAGAAGGCCCTGTGAAAACCCCGTGGCCACAGCACTTTCTGCAGGGCTGCAGTCCTTTATAAACACGCTGCTCGATTTCCCAGGTTAAAAAGGAACACAGAACTCAATCTTAGAACTGACTGCGAGCAAACCTGAGTCAGCGCCCCCTCCAGGGTCCCCAGGGGCTCAGTGACACCCACGGTACCTGGCTAATGTGCACGGCAGACACCTGGGCTGAACAGATGGATGAGTGGCTTGGAGAGTTGGGCAAGGACTTGCAGGGTCCGATGGACAGCTGCTGCTTCTTCCTCGTGGCAACAACCTTCTGGGCAACTAGTGGGCACAAGGAAACAGAATGAAGGTTAAGCCCAACTCAGACCTATTTGCCTCGAGCTGATTCTGATCGCACGGTGATCCTGTGGGTTACCAAGCAGAACTGAGCTCCACCGGGTTTCTTGGCTGCCATCTGATCGCCAGGCCTTGCATCTGCAGAAAAAGTGGGTTTGAACTGACTAACCTTTTAAAAAGCACCGACTAACCTTTTAAAAAGCACTGAGTAACCTTTTAAAAAGCAAAAGTGTCACCCACACAGGATTCCTGGCTAAGTACATGTGTACTCAGAGCTCAGTCTCCCACCCATAGGAAGCTAAATGTGATCGAGGTCATGCCAGCCAGCTCTGGCCAATGGGCGGGAAGCAGGAAAGAGGGCTTGGAGCCTCGGGGGAGCCGCCCTCTGCTTCCTCCTTTCATCTGCTTGTTCCTGCTGCCAGGTGTAACCATCAGTCGCCCTCTTGGACCCAGCTGACATTTGAACCCCAAGGTGACCTTGGCAAGACAAGTCACACACTGGGGCGGGGCACAAAATAGAAGGCGCAGTCCCATCTCCTCATCCTTGCCCGTCCAGCCAAGAAAACCTCCAATGCCAAACAGAAATTCACATCTATCTTACTCCAGTAATTCTAATGAGATGATGTTTTCTTCCCAGTCCCTTGTAGCAAAAATAAACCTAAATAGTGCAAGGCAATTTAACTAATCCCCTCTTTGAAAGTCAAAAAGCTTTTTCTTTTTTGCAAAGTCTACAGAATAACTCTTCACTTGACAAGCTAGTGCATGGAATTAAATTCAAGGACATGTCATTATATCAAAGAACTTAAAAAAAAATTAAATATATTACTACACACTTTGGGAGTTTGTCTTAATCAATACAAATCTAAATCCAACCAGCCATAACTTCCCTTGGCACACAGGCTCTGCTGATAAAGCATAAGGAATTTAATTGGAAAGGGAATCGACGATTAGAAAATTCTTCCTCCACCAACAGGGGTCGTTGCAGAGATGGTGCACAGTTTTATGGGGAATGGTGCACAGGTTTGGGGGGATGCGCTGTAATGAAGGCCAATGATAGCCAAACCTTATCTTTGCCCCAGTAGTTGCCGGTCTCGGGCAAACAATAAAAAACAACGAAACAAAAACCGCTCCATCTGCCCAACACTACAGCAGGACTGTATTTGCAGATAACCTCTTATCCAAAACAGATCCCATCTTAATAAGGAGTCAGTGTGTCCGCAGCTCGTGGCTTTCATGTAAATGAATGATAGCATATATATGATGAAGTGAAAATGCAATATATAAAAAATGGCTCACAGAGATGAAGCAGCAGCTTCATTAGTTACGACCCACCTCCAATCAGCCTGCTACCATCCTGAAAGGATGGTATCAATTAATTTATCTTCCCCTCGCGTATTGATCATAAACTTCATCAGCTAATCACGTTTAAATTACAGAGGAATATCACAGTACTCTGTCATCTCAAAACCATTGGCGTATTGATCCGGGGTCTTTGAAGACGTACATTAGAATATTTAAAAAATCATTATGTGAATCCAAAAATAAAATCTAAGATTGGATCCCGGCAATTGAAAAGCAGTTGTCCTATCTGTGTGCTGAACTTCCAGACCAGACGGAAATTAACTTAAAAGTCACGATTGTTTAAGTGATTTTCAATAGACTTCTTTTTGGGGAGAAGTGGGAAGAGAGAGACAGCAAAAAGGCGTTTTTGATTATCAGCCATGCAGTACTCACAGCTCATTCAGTGGGATGAGCAGGCTGACTTCAATCTTTAAACACATGGAAAACGTGTAAATGACAGAGCTGAGAGCATTTTCTAAAAATCCATTCTTGAAGCTAAGGAGAGAGTCAAGAAATGCTCTGAGACAAATCACATATGTTACGGAAATCCTCATTTTATGGGATCCCAAATGTCACAGAAAGCTGCACCTCCCTGCTTTGAGTTTAGGAAGAGAGAGTCCACCAGCAAAGAGGTGTTTATTTTTGATAAAGGAACTGAGTGTAAACTGCTGCAATTTGATGAACTTGACCTATACTCATGGAGGTAAGTAGTTCAAAATACCAACAGAGAGGGAAGGAGTCTTCACATCAACTATGAATGCTATCCCCTCTGTATACAGGGTTGTTGTTGTTGTTATGTGCCATGGAGTCAGTTCCGACTCATAGCGACCCTATACAGGGTTTCCAAGGCTGTAAATCTTTACGGGAGCAGAAAGCCTCATTTTTCTCCCACGGAACAGCTGGTAGTCTTGAACTGCTGACCTTGCGGTTCGCAGCCCGATTTATAACCACTAAGCTATCAGATATACAGGGTAGACAGGGATAAACAACTTAGACATTGGCTACCTAAAATGAGGAGGTGATAAAGGCATGAAGTGACTGGCTTCTAAGGTTTCAAGAGGGAGTTAGTTTAAGAGGGGGGTGGGGGGTGGGGGGAGAAAGAATCCACACTGAATAGTTTTCATCTTGTCTAGATGGATCTGGTAAAAAGAGATGGGGATAAGATTCTTATGATTCAAAAGTAAGTGTTATCATGACTAATCACAACTGTCATTAACTGTAAAGGTAGAAGTTTTGTAACAAAAACAAGGGAGTGGTTAATCTCACAGTATAGAAACAAAGGACCCTAGGACTATCAAGGGAGAAGAGCACAAGCAGAATGCAGGACCTTATCCAGAGAAGCAGCGACACCAGAGATGGAGGTAGAGATGGGGACACAGAGAGAAGGAGCAGCTGAGGACTCTAGACTCACGGAAAGAGAGGGACTGAGTGCTGGTGGCCAGGAGGCAGGCTTATAGAATGTGCCCTTGGGTGGTTTAAATTATTATATATGCCTGAGTGTTTTTTTGTTCACAGCCTGCCCCCCCCACTCATCCCCCAAAACAGCACAACCCAAAATCAAAAAACCCACAGGGAACGGAAGCAAGTACTATTGCATGATGATGCACGGAGATTGTAATCATTTTAATGAAATGATAGTGTAAAGCTGATGTTCTCCCATGTCAACTATCACTCAGTTCACACACACACACAAAGTGTTCATTTGGTTGGTTGGTTTTGTTTTGTTTTTAAAATAGTAGTTTGAGGGGATGCTTACAAACAGAGTAGTTTCCAGTCAGCAATTTGAATACTTTGTTTTGTGACATTGGTTGCAATCCCCTCAATGTAACAAAGCTCTTCCCATGCCCTGGTCCCCCGCTTCCATTCACACATCTTCCCTGCCTTCTGAACTTTGATTTGGGGCTAATGCTGCCCATTTGGTCCCTCCCATGTGGTTGATGGTACATAAGAGCACGTTCCTCCTGGGTGCGATTGTTTATGTTACACGTCCATCTCTTTTTTGCTGAAAAGTAGCCCCAGGGGCAGGCTCAGTTCCAGGTTTGCAGCGAAGGCAAGGGTCACAGTTTCAGGGTTCTGAGTCTCTGTCAGACCAACACAACTGAAAAGCAAGGCTTTTTACCACAGAGCTTCTTACTGAGTGATGGAGCAGGATGATACACAACAGGCACCACAGTTACGTATTAAACTTCACCTGCCCTCTTACCTGCTGTTCTAACCCAGCAATTCCACTAAGTGGACTCACTTTAAAGCTAATAGTGGGCAATTTTTTGGCTCTTGTTCTTTTATTCACACTTGTCGTACTTCCCAGTGTCTCCATAAAGTTTAAGCCCTTCCTACAACCATGAGTGAATAAGGAAGACCATAGAAGAATTGATGCCTTTGAATTGTGGTGTTGGAG
>NW_006408614.1:7662372-7673855 GCF_000296735.1 Chrysochloris asiatica | reverse complement strand
GTTCTGCTGTGCATGGGGTCACTTTGAGTCGGTTCCGACTCGATGGCACCTGACAACACCACCACCACCACCACCATGAGGAGTCCTGGTGTGGCACTGTGTTCCTGGTGTGGCACTGTGTTCAAAGCCATCTGAACTGCAAGGTCAGCGGTTCAAGCTCACCAGCTGCTCCTCAGAGACCCTATACAGGATTGCTATGAGTTGCAAGTGACTGGATGGCACTTGACAACAACCACCCCCACCACCATGAAGGGTCAGTGAAAAATGGGGAGACCCCCAACGAGATGGACTGGTACAATGGCTACAGCAATCAGCTCAAGTGTAACAACAATTGTGAGGATGGCACAGGACCGGGCAGTGTGGTGTGCAGAGAGTCACTGAGTCAGAACTGACTCGATGCACATAACAGCAGCAGCAGCAGCAACCCCCACAGACAAATGAAGGAATAGGAAACGATTTGTAAATAGTTTAATTTCCAACATCATCATGCTTTCTACACTATCAGTCTCAACTACTGTGACAGGTAATGTTGTCTGTCAGCTGGGCTAAGTTCAGCAGACAATGGACCAAGTGCTCATCAAGGATATAATAAATGTCACCACTTTCCATGATGTCACCTGATGACAGCAGCCAATCAGCTGAATGGTCGGTCTTCTGTATACACCTTGATCTGCTGATAAAACCTTTCTCAACCCTGCACTCTTCACAAGCACCTGGAACATGAGCTTGCAGAAGCCTCCAGCCTGCCGCCTGACCTGGAAAATCTGGATGTGCCAACCCCTGCAGTGCTGTGGACCAGAAGCGGTTCTGAACTATGGATATAGGACCTGCCAACTCCCTCAAGAGCAAAGGTTTCAGTTTGAGGACTAAAGTGTTTCATGGTATTTTCAATAGCCTCATATGTATGTGAAAGTTGGACAAAAAATAAGGTAGAACTGATGCATCTGAGTTCTGGTGTTGGGGGAAAATGTTAATGGTCCCACAGGCTGCCAGAATAAACAAATCTGTTTTTTCTTGTGTGGGAGGAAGTACAACCATATCTCTCCTTAGAAGCCAAAAGGACCAGATTTTGTGTCTCATACTTCAGACATATCAGGAGGGACCAGTCCCTGGAGAAGGACATCATGCTTAGTAAAGTGGAGGGTCAGAGAAAAAGAGGAAGACCCCTAAAGAGATGGACTGGGATGGACTCACGCAGTTGTGAGGATGGCCTGGAACTGTCTCATCAGCTCCTAACAACAACAAAAATTCCCAGCTGCATGAGTTGTCTCCTTGCTTGCTCTCTCTCGCTCCACACACACATGCATGCACACACAACCATTCCCTCTTACAAGTCAAAAAGTATTGTTCCAAAATCAGAACTCTTCATTCAACAAAAATATCAAAATGTGAAGTTCCTGTGTCTTGGCGTTCCCTCCACTGGGACGCTCCGTTCCTGAAGGCAGACTTACCATCTCTCCCACCCGTTTGCACAGCATTCTTCACTCTGCCAGGCACGCCAAGTCACAATGGCAGTTTTTGGCATTGCAGGGGACTGAACATGTGTTTCTTTTCAATGTTCTTTGAGTTTTGGGAAGAATAAGAAGTCTAAAAGGGCAAGATCAGGGATCCAAGGTAGAAGGGGTAAAGAATTTCTCAACGCAATTCTCGTTGAATAGCCTTTACTACCCTGGAACGTTGGTGCGACGCGGAGAAAGTCTTAGCGTGATCGTCCTGGCATTTCCCTCACCAACACAGTTCTCAATTTCCTTAGAATTTCTTCCTAATAAGTCACCATGATCACCCTTTGAAAATGACCCCTTGGGGATCGCACACACAATCAGTCCCTGTAACCTTCTGAGCAGACCTGTCTGCCTTGAATTGAAGTGGCCAGCAGGTCCTCTTGGAAATCACTGTTTTGACTGGGCCATATTTTGCAGACACCTGAACAAGACCAGGACAGGTGTATTCAAGAGAGAACTTTGTCTGCAGCCACTTACTGATGGCCTTAACTTTGCAGGTAGAATGGAAGCCCAGTGGCCATGTTTTGTGGCTCCCCATGTGTGCACAGCTCCTCTAGAACACGGAATGAAGTTATGCCAGCACCCCTGCATCTGCGAACACAGTCCTCTGGAGCACCGGGGCTCGAGATAAGCTGCGTGGAGACCAGCTGGCCCTAATGTAGAGAGCAGACCCAGGCAGCTATGTACGGTGCTAGGTGAACCATACAAGTCTGACAGCGGGGCCCTGGATGAAGCAGATGGTGTTTGAGGAGTGGTCCCTTCCCCTGCAACTGGAAAAAGCTGCAGCAGGTTGAAGTTAGTAACTACAGATGGGGGAGGGGAGCAACTCTTGAGTGCCCAACATCAGATAGGAACTAATAGTGAATCGAATACGGTATTTCAAGTACTTACAGCATTGTTATTAAATGTTGTCAAGTCGGTTCCAAGTCATAGCGGCTCTGTGTAGGGTTTGCAAGGAGCAGCTGGTGAGTTTGAAGCGACCTTTCGGTGAGCAGTCCAGTGCTAATCCTACAACACCACACCAGGACCCCCAAGTACATATAGCAGATACACCTATACGAGTCAGCGGATATGACAGGACAAACTGACTGCATTCCACATGAAGGAGGGGGTCCGGTTTTCTCTTCAGTGCACCCACCAGAAGACCACATCTACTGAATCGTCTTTGAATGTGAGAACCAGGGTTGGGGAGGGGAGGGGAGACAGGGGTTGCCTGAGAACTCTGGTCAGTAACGAAAATGAGCTCAACTTGCTTGTAAATCTTCCAGAAACAAATCAAAGATCTCCGGATGTCTCAATGCAGTTTTAAATTACAGTTTGGTGCTCATTAAGCCATCTTATTAATTAAGAATTAATTAATTACCAAATTATCTATGAAGGTCTGAAACTCTGGCCAAGCTGGAGAGGGATGGAAGGAGATCCGAGGTGGAGTTTTTGTCAGCACAGCATCTCCAAGTTGCTGGGGTTGCAGTGGGTTGCATTGTAGGACTGGGGACCCGCATCCACACCCTCAATGTGTTTGCTTCCACAAAGTCAACGTAGAAAGCACAGAAAATCTCTGCCAGGAGGAGTGAGCAGAATCTTACAGAGCACAGCAGGTGGGGGGGCACCCTAGAACACCTCTTGGGTGGCTCTGAGCACAGCACATGGTTGGATAACATTTAGGAAAGCAGTGAGTTTGGGGTTGGTGATGCTCAGCAGGCATTTAGCGAGGTGATGAGCACAAGAGATGATCCAACTGGCTCAGAGGCCATGAGAAAGCAGGGTGGGCTGTGGCTATGCAGTGCCCCTGGAAAGGCAGTGGTGAGGGCCTGGGATGCAAAGACAGCAAGGGTGGATGTGACGTCCTGAAGGCCATAGGGAGTCATCAAGTGTTCAAGGGCAAGCAACAAGATCAGGTTCACGCTTTGGAGATACCTAGGGGTTGTCAGGAAGGTACAGGTCATCTCTAGCTGAGCCTAGGAGAAAGGGAGTGGGTATGAGCGTGTGTGTGTGTGAATGTGGGCTAGTGAGCGAGTATGCGTGAGACATCAGACTGTGGGTGTGAGCGTGTATGTGTGAACGTGGGCTAGTAAGCGAGTGTGTGTGAGAGATGAGACCGTGAGGTGAGCGTGGGCTAATGAGTGAGTGTGTGTGAGAGATGAGACTGTGGGTGTGAGCATGAGTGGGGGCGGGTGGGGGGACACGGTTGATGACAGAGCTAGGACACTGGTCCCTAAGACTTCCTAAGAGGTACAGGGGTGAGGTTTTGTACTGAGGCCTCTCCTGTCTAAAAGTCTTTTTATTCTAGCTTTATACCTGGAAACCCTACACAGGGTCACTATGAGTTGGAACCGTCTCAGTGGTACTTAACAACAACACACTTGAATAATGTTTTGACAGGATTTTAGTCTGAATCATTTGATGGGTCAAAGGTGCCAGAAGAGTTGTGTAACATGGTACAAACTCAGTGATACAGTTTTAGCTAAACACCTGCAATGGGCTGAATTCCTCCCACGCTCCTAGCCCCAAGGTGTACCAGGGCACCTGACAGTAAAGACTTATTTTGAACCAGGGTCTCCGTAGCTGCAGTTAGTTCAGATGATGGCAGACAGGAGTAAATCCTCTTCTATCAACTGCTGTTCTTACGAAAGGAGTTACATGGACATGGAGGCATCGATGCAAAGACGGAGGCATCGATGCAAAGACGCCGCCACAAGCTACGGGCTGCGTGGGGCCCTAGAAGCTAAAAGAGACGAGACAGGATCCTCTCCCGGAGGCTTCAGAGGACCCAGCCCTGCAACAACCTGAGTTCAGACCCCAGCCTCCAGAACTGTAAGAGAACAGCATCTGTTGATTTAAGGCCCTTGAATCAGTGGTACATTGCTATGGAAACTGATACAGCCACTGGCGTTTAGATACTTTAACAGTAGATTTGGACATTCAGATTAGTCTAAATGAGTAAGGAAGGAGCTCTGGTATTGTAGTGGTTACGAGTCAAGCTGCTAATCTCAAGGTCAGCAGTTTGAAACTACCAGCTGTTCCGCAGGAGAAAGATGAGGCTTTCTGCTCTCGTAAAGATTTACAGCCTTGGACACGCTATGCAGGGAGTTGGAACTGACTCCACGGTACATAACCACTGCCGCCACCACCACCAAATGAGTATGGGATCTTTGTTAGAAAACCAATCTGGATCTGAACTTGAACAATACGTTAGATCTTCGCATTGGCACAGTGGCCAACAGAAAGCGTTCATTTTCCTTGTTCCACCCCAAGACCTTATTGTTCCCTGCTGCCTTCAATCGCAGGTTCTCTCTCCGGAACCTTGTCTTGTCCCATTCCAACCACCCTCCAGAATGACAGCATGCTCACTTCTCCTACCCTGGACGCTCCTAGATGTCAGCCAAAACAGTTAACCATCAAAACCACTTTCTTATCATAAACAAACACTAATAAAGGGAAGGAAAGGAATCTCAGGACTAGCCGGGTCATAACATCAGTATGGTGTTGTGGTCATCCACTACCACCAGGCTGGCCCCGAACCAAGGCAACCTACACACCACAGAACCAAGTGCAGCCTGGTCCTGGTCATTCCCATGGCTGGGTTCCGATGGCTGCCACCCAGAAAACCAGGCTTTCCCCGCTTGATCCAACTTCGTCTAAAAGTCCCACTGGAACCTGGTCAGTCTCCTAGACTCACAGAAGTGCTTCAGGTACACTGGCCAGGAATCAAAGCAAGATCTCCCACGTGCAAGGCAAGAATTCTACCACTAAGGTATGGAAACAGGAGACCTTGTCTGCACATTGGCAATTGGGTGATTGTCACTGAAAATCTAATGAGAGACTTTAGCCAAAATCAATTGCCTGAGCACCAAGGAAGCCATGTGTTGTTGTGAAGTGCCATCATGTCAGTTCTAACTTATAGCAACCCTGTATGGGGTTTCCAAGGAGCAACTGGTGGGCTTGAACCGCTGACCTCGGCGTTAGCAGTCAAGTGCTTATCCCATAGCATCACATCAGGACTCTAAGTCCAAGTTGTTATGAGAAAGGATCTGCTGGCTGTCTTTATTTGTGTGTGTGTGTGTGGGGGGGGGGATCCTTTGATGTCTTATCAGCATGTATCTTAACATAAAATATGACAATATCTCTATTATATTCAATCAAGGAAGAACACTTTGCTTCAAGACAGGCCATGGTTAAAAAGTCTAAGTGGCTTTCATTTCTTCTAGCATAGCTTTCCAATTTCTTCTCAAGTAATAAAGTCTGAATCCTTCATCTGAGATTCAGTTCTTGTCTGTATTCTTTTTATCTCGTTGTATTAAAACAAATTTATCTTCATTTATGTCGCAATTACCTATTAGGGTTGTTAATTTGCTGGAAATGAAGCTATTGTTTAATTGCTCCTATTAATCGGGGGATTTAAATGCCGAGTGTAATAAACAGTTACCTTCAGGACAGCACAAAGTCAAGGCAGTTGATGGTACTTTCAGAATTTCAGAATGAGGGGGAATGTCTAACGCAGCCCAGGCAGTTTTTCTCTTTTAGAGAAAAAGTTAAACAATGTAAAAATCACCACCACCACCAACAGAAACTCCTGTGGTTAAACAAATAGGGCCCATTCACCAATTTTGTACCTGTAGGTAATTTTGAATATCACTACCCATCTGTCCTGGTAGTGTAGTGGGTTACATGTTGGGCTGTTAAGCACAGAGTCAGCGGTTCGAATCTACCAGTTTCTTTATGGGAGAAAGAGGAAGCTTTCTGCTTCTGTACAGATTTACCAACTTGGAAACCCTATACAGGGTCCCTATGAGTTGAATCAACTCAACGACACACATCCACCTATCTGTCCGTGAGTCATACTGTGGTGGCTTTGGTGGTGGTGCGATGCTGGAAGACCTGCCACTGTTGTTTCAAATACCAGCATGGTCCCCATGATGAGCAGGTTTCAGCAGAGCTTTCAGACGACTAAGAGAGACTAGGAAGAAAGGCCTGGAGATCTACTTCAAGAAATCAATCAATGAAAAACTGATGGATACAGACAATATTGTCCCACGTTATGCTGGAAGACAAGCCAATGGCCCAGCAGCATCCTGAAATGCCCTTCCTCACCCCAAGTGATCGAACGAAGGAAAGCAAGGCCCATGGGAAACCGGCCACCTTGAGGTGCATGATAACGAAGCTACAGCATTGGTTACAAATCGAAGATACGTGGAGACTGTGTCAAGCAACTCTTCTTGTATCCGGGCCATTTTTCTAACAGCCTGTGCTTGCTTTGTGCCTCTGTCACATTTTGGCAAATTTCACATTTTTTCGTCCTGCTATCTAACACTTCCTAGACTGCAGTTGGTTGTAGTTAGTGCTGTCGAGTTGGTTCCTACTCATAATGACCCCATACAGGGCTTCTGGGAGTAGCTGGTGGGTTTGAACCGCCGACCTTGTGGTTAACAGCCCAGTTCTTAATCCTACAGCGTCACACCAAGCCTCAGACTACAGTCTAGTGTCAGCATATGCACTGGGAAACCAAAAAATGCATGTGCTTAGGGTTATAGTGATGCTTTCTTTATTGCGGTGGTCTGGAACTGAACCCATGGCATTGCCAAGGTCTGCCTCTCCTGAGAGATTGGGGGCACTGCACAGATGTGGACCAAGTGTCCAAAGTGGGGAAAGCCCAGAAGGATGAACTATAAAGTGTAACACATGTCAAAAGTACCATTTGTGGAGCACGTAGTAATTAGCAGGTGGGACACCTGTGTGTGTGTGCATGACAGTGTCTGCAGAAACAGCCTCGGCCGGTTAGCCGTGTTCTGAACCTGGGGAAGGTGAGGCGAGCCTGAGAAAGTCACAGTGAGAAGAGGAGGAAGCTGCTACCCATCTGTCACAGCTGGGCGGGCCTCAGGGCCAGCTGAAATCTAGCAGCAAGGTGGGAACGTTGGGCTGGCAGGAGCCAGTCCTCGGTCAGAAACTGATACCTGAAGAGGGGCATGTCATAGACCCTAAAAGATGCTGGACACAGATAAAACTTTGGGGAAAGATAGGGAAGAGAAAGAGAATATAATCAGTTAAGGGAATGGTGTGCTTGGGAAAGGCTCTCAAGAGACTCCACCCCTGGCATTTGCTGCTGATGTGCCCAGAACAAGGGGCTGAAATGTTGGGGGATGGGTCTCTTTGTCCTTCAGGACAAATGGACTTCACCTTTCAGCACTCACCTACTCAGAAGTCAGTCAGTTTTACTCTTAATAAAAACCAAACCTGCCAACCTTTTGGTCAATAGCTGAATGTGTTCCCGGTGTGTACCACCACTCTTCTGCCTTCTCTTAAGAGGGCATAATAGCATTGTTGTTGTTGTTAAGTGCTGTCAAGTCAGTTCTGACTCACAGCGACCCAGTATAGGGTATTCAAGGAGCAGCTGACTTGTGGTCAAAACTGACTTTATGGTTGAGTGCTTATCCTACGGCACCATACCAGAGCTTCATAATAACATTTGTGGTTGTTAAGTGCCGTCGAGTCAGTTCTGACTCATAGCGACCCTGTTTAGGGTTTCTGAGGAGTGGCAGGTGAGCTTGAACCTCCAACCTTGTGGTTCAAACCGACTCTGCAGTCCAGTGTA
This sequence comes from Chrysochloris asiatica, assembly GCF_000296735.1. Taxonomy (NCBI): domain Eukaryota; kingdom Metazoa; phylum Chordata; class Mammalia; order Afrosoricida; family Chrysochloridae; genus Chrysochloris; species Chrysochloris asiatica. The sequence goes on along the minus strand of NW_006408614.1, from coordinate 7,665,764 downwards.
TTAAGCCAAAGCGCCACCCCAGGATTAGGTAATAACATTAGAAGGCTATCAGTTCACTGCATGTCCAACTAACAGTCACCATTCCATTTAATCCATTTATTCCATTTCATTGAATAAATAATCATGAAAACAAATCAACAGTGTCCCAAAGCAGCTAATGCTAGCTAAGCAGAGTCCCCCTGAAATGTACAAAGATGTATATAGAGCCTAATTTACAGACATTTTAGGGAACTAGGCTTAAAGAGCTTCCTCGTGATAGAAATTAACACAGAGTTGAAAACTGAGGCTGATCATTTCAAAATGTAACATTTCAAATGCTGCAATTAAAACTCAGCCAGATCTGATACAAAGCCAGGGCATAGGGGCATGGTTAACTTTCTCCCTCACTTATTCTCAAGTTGGATGCAAATCAGCGTCTTTCAAGCCCAGGTGAGTGAATCTCCCAATAAATTGGCAATACAATTTAGATGGCAGGCAGGACTCACAAAGATAAATGGCTTAAACAAAGAGGGGAAAAATGAACCTGCCACTTCTCCTCAACTCATCAAACTGTCTTGCACAGAAAGATGATGGTTCTAGAGCAGAAATGTTTCTGACACGCCCTGAAGGTGACAGCTCCCCAGTAATTCTTTAATGTGAACCGGCAGCCCACACCCCATCCTTTTTGCTCCATAGGAGGCGAGAGGGGTTACATCTTTCCAGTCTGGTTTTTCACCAGGCCAAATTATGGGTTAGAATAGAAGAAGTAGGCACAGTTTACCAAGAAATATAGAAAGCCCTAGGATCTAGGCAAATAAACATGGTGATCTCAGAGGAAAATAGTATCACATCCCACAAGGATAGCTGAAAGACAGAGAGAGAGAGAGATAAAAGCAACCCCAATAGGGCTGTTTAATCATAAAGGGACAAAAAGGGCAGATCTCAAACAAAATGATACAGTGTGTAAAGTAGATGGTGCTAAAGTAATCAAGCTACAGAAACTTCAGGGAGATTTAAAAAACAGATGATGATTAGTCAAGGTTTTGAATAAAAATGTGTGTGTGTGTTTTGTTTTTGTTTTTGTTTTTAAATATACCTGAGACATAAAAGCCATCATCACATTGTAAAATCAGGATGCCTGAGACAGATAGGTACAGTAAGAAGTTTTCTCTTCTAAAACTTAGCATAGCTTGATTAACACATTTGCGTGGGCAAATCAATCTGCTAACAGCAGCTCCCATTTTTACAAAATGTGTGCAAAGAAAAAAGGAGGTGTAGAAACTTCTCGAATCCCCCCCCCCCATTTGTCACCAGCACCTTCTTCAGCAACCTCCTAACTTTCAAGAAAAATAGATTTATCTATCAACAAGGGAAGCTGTTGCCCTATCCCCAGAAATAATTACCCTTACAACAATCTCCATAAAAAAGACATTTTCTCCTTCAAGTGGGGGGAGCAGATGTCGTGGCTGAACTGTCAGCATCGGACCTGTCCTCCGGACTCAGTTAATAACGAGCCCCCAGCGGTCTGCAGCCACGCGCAGCCTTCCTCGCCCTGACAGTGACACACACGCTGAATTATACGACGTATTGTGGTGCAATTAGGAAGAAGGATGAGATGACAAAACAGATTTCCACTCGGTCTTCAACGGGGCTTTGTGCATTAAGTCACTGTGCAGTTCATCCCCACCGCCCATCAATTATGATTACTTAATGGGGACCACCACCCAGAAAACCACCGATTCTAGTACAAACCAGACCTCGGAGCCAGCTCCACTCCAACCTGAGTCCGAATCGTATGATGGCTCCAAGGTCCAAAGGAAATTTAAAAACATATACAGTTGTAGATCTGTCTTGATTCCGAGGTCCTGGTGACGAAAGAGTCAAGCAGATCATGTACTTTTCCTAAGTCCCCCCTCCCACCTTTAATAAGAAATTCAGTTTATCAATTGCCATTGTAATTACTCAGGTAATTAAAAGGGTTCTAAATCTAATTTTATTTACATTTTAGATTACCTAAGGTCATCTCCGATCAGGGTGTCACCCTTGTGACAAATCATGTCACTGATAATTAGAGTTTAGCCCAGAATACGGATCGATTTTGAATTTGTGATCTGCTGCCATTGAACAACAGTGAGAAAGTTAGGGCATCTCTCTTTTCTGTTCGACCAAAAGTCTTCCAAGAAACATGCCATTTAATTTCAGAAAGCTGAAATTAAATATATATATAATATGTGGCTTTTGTTGCTAAGTGCCGTTGAGTCGGTCCCGACTCACAGCGACCACGTTTTTGAGGAGCAGCTGGTAAGCTTGAACTGCCAACCTTGCAGTTCAAATCGACTTTGCAATCCAGTGTATTAACCCACAGTGCCATCCCAGGACTCCACATAACGTATATGTATATGTACTGTTGTTGTTGTCAGGTGCCATCGAGTCGGAACCGACTCATAGCGACCCCATGCACAGCAAAACGAAACAATGTCCGATCCTGGGCCAACCTCACGACCGCTGCCATACTTGATGACATCAATGATGCCACCTGGCTGATCCATCTCGTTGGGGGTGTCTTCCTCTTTTTCTCTGACTTTTAGTATTCTCCTCCAACACCATAACTCAAAGGCATCAATTTTTCTACGATCTTCCTTATTCACTGTCCAGCTTTCGCATCCATACGAGGTTATTGAAAATACCATGGCCTGGGTCAGGCGCACCTTAGTCCTCAAGCTGACATCTCTGCTCTTCAATACTTTACAAAGTTCCTGTGCATCAGATTATTCTATGAATAGCAGAGAAACGTATATGTATACATATACATACACATAAACATACATATGTATACATATACATACATATAAACATACATATACGTACATATTAGTTGCTGTTGTTAAGTACCATCATGTCAGTTCCAACTCATAGTGACCCTGCATAGGGTTCTGGAGGCTGTAAATCTTTATGGGAGCAGAAAGCCTCATATTTCTCCCACAGAACAGCTGATACTTTTGAACTGCTGACCATGAGGTTACCAGCTTGACTCATAACCACTACGCTACCAGAGAGCGCTCTCTCTATATATATATATAAACACATATATGTTGAGAGAGAGATAGACAGAAGAAGTACTATTACTGATGTTGTTAGGTGCCATCGAGTTGGTACCAACCCATAGTAACCTTACGCATAGCAGAACGAAACACTGCCCAGTCCTGGACCAACCTCACAATTGTTGCCATGCTTGAGCCCACTGATGCTGCCACTGTGCCAATCCGTCTCATTGGGGGTCTTCCTCTTTCTCTCTGACCCTCCACCTTAACAAACATAATATCCTTCTCCAGCGATTCGTCTCTCCTAACAATATGTCCAAAATATGAGAAACAAAGTTTGGCCATCCTGGCCTCCAAGGAGCACTCTGGCTG
>NW_006408614.1:7646213-7660657 GCF_000296735.1 Chrysochloris asiatica | reverse complement strand
CTGTTCTTCAGATAATCTCTAAATTCAGGTGGGATATATTCAAGGTCATATTTTGGCTCTCGTGGACTTGTTTTCATTTTCTTCAGCTTCAGTTTGCGAGAGAAGTATAGATAGATATAAAAATGTGGCTCAAGTTTAATATAGTGCACTTCTGTGCATGAGAAAATACTAGATACTCAAGCTGATCTAAACCCATCTGCATGCAGATCCCTATGCTGTATTTTAAATGAGATTAACAAATATGCTAATTTCCCCCAACATTCAAATCATGCAAAATTCAAAAACATACATAAACCTATACAGCCATCCACAGACATAAACAGATATAAGCAGGTGAAAGAACCGTATGACAACACCCATTTACATACAACCTAGCCTCTACAACTGTAACATGGTGCTGTACTGGCTTTAATATGTAAAAATCCATGCATCCATCTGCTAATCCTCCTCCCTCCCTCCCTCCCTCCCGCCTTCCCTTCCTTCCTTCCTTCTTTCCTCTGATCCATCCATTCAACTGCTCATCCAGTCATCCATCCGTCCATCCATCCATCTAATTTTTTGGGTCTATTTTATGAAAGTTGCTGGCATTAGTTCACATGAAAATATTTCTGCATATATCAGCTGGCATTCACTGTGTGTTTAAAGTTCTCATCTGAGTTAAAATGTGTCACTGTTGCTACTGTGTGTTGTCGAGTTGGTTCTGACTCATAGCGACCCCGTACAGGATTTCTGAGGCTGTAAGTCTTTACAAGGCAGAAAGCCTCATCGTTCTCTCATGGATGATGGATTCGAACTGCTGACCTGTGATTAGCAGCCCCACATGTAACCCACTAGACTACCAGGGAGATAAAGTGCACATACTGTGAAATGCACACATCTTAGGTGTGCTGCGTCATGAGTTTGGTCCCAAACCACTATGAACTGAAAGATCATTTCCACTCCCTTAGGAAGTGTCCCTGGGCCCTCTTCATCATTCATTCCCACCAGTCCATATAGGGCATCTGTGTTGATTGTAGGGCTCAGTCTGAAAGACAGCATACAGCGGGGTTGTTCCATGTGCACGCCTTTTTCACTCAGCACAGAAAGCTTGCCATACGTCCATAACAACCAGTAACCACATCAGTGATATACCAACACACTCGGAACCTATGATTACCAAACACAACAACAAAACCCCCACGTGTGCCAGAGTGTGCCGCGTAGGCTCTGCGGGAGTTGGTGTTTTGGAAGTAACTCACCAGGTAGACCTCTGGGTAGACTTGAGCCACCAGCCTTTCAAAGATCGGCTGAATGTGGGGCTCCAGAATCATGCTGTCAGAGGGCTATTACTAAAGTCCTTTCCAGCTACAAACACAATCACACTCAGCTTCCAACTCTTAACTTCTCTGGTCCTGCCCCGGGGAAAGAAAGACAGCCCACACCTGAGAAGCAGCAAACCTGTTCCTAAGTGCATGTAACCTGGGTACTAAGGGCTCCAGGGACCTTGAGAGCAGTGCGGGCTGATAACAGAAAGGTTGGAGATTTGAACCCACAAGTCACTCACTCCTGGGGAAAAAGATGAGGTGATCTGCAATCTTGGAAACCCTACTGAACAGTTCTACCCTGTCCTGTAGGGAGTTCTGCCTTGTCCTATAGGGTCGTTCTACCTTCTTCTATAGGGTTGTTTTACCCAGTTCTATAGGGCAGTTCTATCTGCTCAATAGAGGAGTTCTGCCCTGTCCTATAGGGTAGTTCTACTCAATCCTAGTGGGTCGTTTTACCCAGTTCTATAGGGTAGTTTGGGTGTGGTGCTGTGGGTTAATGAATGCACCAGACTGCAAAGCTGTTTAAACTGCTTTTGAATTGTTTGAACTGAAAGTTGGTGGTTCCAGCTCACCAGCTGCTCGGCAGAAACTCTATGCAGGGTCGCTATGGGTTGGAACCGACTCGGGGGCACTTAACAACAACAACAAATAGGGTCGTTGTGTAGATCTACTCTGTTCTGCGGAGTCCTGGTGTGGCGCTCTGTGTTAATGTGTCAGACTGCAAAGTCATTAGAACCGCAAGGTCGGTGGTTCAAGCTCACCAGCTGCTCCTTGGAAACCCTATACAAGGTTGCTATGGGTCGGAATCGACTCGGTACCACTTCACAACAACAACAACAACTCTGTTCTATAGGGCAATTCTATTCTGTTCTAAGGATCACTGTGAGTCAGAATTAACCCAATAGTAATGAGTTTGCTTTTTGGTATTCCCACTGAGAATCCTGGTGGCACAATGGTTAAGCACTTGGCTGCTAAATGAAAAAAAGTCAGCAGCTCGGACCCACCAGCTTCTCTACAGTAAAATGAGGCAGTGCACTGCTGTAAACGTGTTGTTGTTGTTGTTAAGTGTCCTCGAGTCTGTTCAGACTCGTAGAGATCCTATACAGGGTTTCTGAGGAATGGTTACATCCTTGGAAATCCTATGGGCCACTTCTACCCTGTCCCACAGGGTCACTGTGAGTTGGAGCCGACTCGATGGCAGAAGGTTTGAGTTTCGGTTTGGTTTAACGGTCCAATGGCTAAACGGCGGCCGCGAACTGGAAGGTGAGCGAACCCAGCAGGCACCCGACAGAGAAAGACGCGGGGGTCTGCCTCCCTCCATCAGACCCACCACCTTGGAAATCCTGTGGACCAGTTCGTCTCTGTCCTTTCAGAATCGCTTCAACAGCAGAGGGGTTTTTTTAAAAAAAAAAAAGTTATAAATTAAGTGTTACCTATAGATATTAGTTCTCAAGCTCTTTAGAGCATTTGTTGAATGCCTTCCTTCTTTACCCAAATGCCCTACTTGGATCTACCCAAAGGAAACCTCCTTTATTAACAAATCCCTGAATGCCACTGTCCTTGGTGGCCTGGAAACATGGAATTCAAAAGTCTTTGATGGACACTTCCCAAACCCGTAAATCAGACTAGAACCTCACACCCCAACCCAAACCTATACTCGCACACACCACCCCTCTGACCCACCCCTCATGGGCTAAGGAAAGCTACACTGAAAAGCCTGCTTCCAAAACCCATCACAAAATCACAGATAGAACCTCACACCCCACACAACCTACACAGGCTCACTTTAAATATGAGCTAACTCCTTTAAAATATTTTTTTTAAATCTTAAATCTCCTCATTTCATTGTCTTTTCAGCTAACAGTCCTTCTCCCAAGAGATGAATTGGTCACTAGAGGCGGCACATTTATTCTACAAAACAGAAAAGTAGATGTTAACCCCAACCCAACTAAACCCATGCCAACCCACAGTGGCCCAGTACAAGCTTGCCGAGGAGTGGCTGGTGGGTTTGAACCACTGGCCTTGTGGTTAGCAGTCCAATACTTATCCTAGCACTATGCCAGGGCTCCTGGTCTGACTCACAGTGACCCTGTACACAGTCTTTACGACAGCAGACAGCCGAATCTTTCTTCCACAGAGCGGCTGGTGAGTTTGAACCACTGACCGTGGTGGCTGGCAGTCCAACGCTTACTCCACAGCGCCACCAGGGCTCCTACCAGTGTTCATGTTGAACACACTGCAAACGACACACGTGGTACGACACAGCACAGGCACACACTGCCAAGATTCCCAGGGAGAGACGAAACCTCGATTGCTGTTGTTGTTGTTAAGCGCCATCGAGTTGGTTCCAACCCATAGCGACCCTGTACAGGGATTCCGAGGCTGTAAATCTTCATGGGAGCAGAAAACCTCATCTTTCTTCCACGGAACAGCTGGTAGTTTCGAACTGCTGACCTTGCGGTTCGCCGCCCGATTCGTAACCACTACGCTACCAGAGCTCCTTAAACCTCGATTACGATGGCTCATTTATAGAAAGCAGTCAGTGGCTTTTCCTTCCAGGGATGACCTCCTCCCTCCAACCTTCTGTCTACTGACAACACGTTTACACGGCAGCCTCTAGTCAGCCTGTGGGGAAATCTTAGTGACTGAAAGAAACCACATGGGTGGTGGTGGGCCCATTTTCTGTCAAAATTTATGGGATCATCCACAGGCCACTCAATATTATCTACTTAAAAATTAGCCTGCTGTATTTGGTCAAACATTTAATTAACTCTCCCCTAAAGAGGTTACGGGAGTCCTGGTGCGGTGCTATGGGTTAATGCATTAGACTGCAAAGCCGTTTGAACTGCATGGTCAGCGGTTCAAGCTCACCAGCTGCTCCTCGGAAACCCTATACAGGGTCACTATGGGTCAAAATCGACTCGATGGTACTTAACAACAACAACAAACAGGTTATGAGTCAGGCTGCTAATCTCAAGGTCAGGAGTTCGAAACTACAAGCTGTTTTGTGGGAGAAAGATGAGGATTTCTGCTCCTGTAAAGATTTACAGCCTCGGAAACCCTGTATAGGGTCGCTATGAGTCTTAATCCTCTGTAACCCTGTACCACATAGTTGTAGGTCGGAACTGACTCGATGACATGTAACAACAACGTAAGCCTTAGAATTCTGGTGTGGCGCTGTGTGTTAGTTACTGGACTGCAAGGTCTGAACCACAAGGTGGCAATTCAAGCTCACTAGCCACTCCTCGGAAACCCTATGAGCCAGAACTGATGTCTCAGAACTTAACAACAATGTGATAACTGGAGTCCTGGTGTGGCACTGCGGGTTAATGCACTGGACTAAAAGATTGGTTTGAACCACAAGGTCGGCGGTTCAAGCTCACAGTCCTTCTTCAGAAACCCTATACAGGGTCGCTATGAGTGGGAACTGACCAAACAGCACTTAACAACAACAACATTGATGGCTGGAACTGTGGTCGCCTTTGCAGAGTCCGACCAAATGATTTTAACCTGCAGGCCTGACACTGCCCAGGCCTGTTGTACAGGGTTTCCGAGGCTGTAAATCTGTTATGGGAGCAGAAAGCCTCCCCTTTCACCTGCAGAACAGCTGGCAGATTTTAGCTGCGGACCTTGCAGTTCAGTCCAGTGCATTAACCCGCAGGGCCACACCAGGACTCCAGCTACCATACTGTTGTATCAGTTTGTAACTCACTGGGCTCGGAGCTACCAGGCCTCAAATTTCAGCTAATAACCCAAATCCTTACTACGAATCTCAGGAATGAGGGAAAGTGAAGAGCCCTAGTGGCACAACAGTTAAGCACTTGGCTGGTAATGGAAAGGTCGGCGGTTCGAACCCAGCCAGTAACTCCAAGGGGAAAAGGCATGGTGACCAGCCCACTTAACATACACAGCCTCGGAAACCCCGTGGGGGCATTTCCACTCTGCCACGTAGGGTTGCTACAAGCCAACTCAACTCTCTGCATGCAAACACAAAAAAGGGAAACAATGCCATCGCTTTCTGTGGATGCCACACGTGGAGGAGACACGTCAGCAAAACACATCAGAACACAGGAGATGCCAAATATTGACGTTTTCAAACAAAGTCCAGAAAACCAGGGTGTCTCTTTCCTTCCTCCAGAAACAATAAAAATTGTCATAATATATTGATTATAAACATTTTAAGTTAAGAAACAAATGAGAAGAGAGAAAGGGACTGTGGGCCGAAAACTGGGGGGGCGGAGGGGGAAGTGTAGGGGGCGGATTTCTGGGATATACCCTTTGGGTGGTTGATGATGCATGGAGGGGATTGGAACCATGGCAGTGAGATGACATACGATTAAATGAATGTAAAACTAAAGTTCTCCCATGTAAACTATCATATAATTCACAATAAAACATTTAAACAACAACAAAAAAAGAAATAAATGAGAAAAAAAATTTTTAAAGGAATTGTTTCTCTGTTTTTAAAACAGAATTCTATTTTGATGGGCAAAAATATACACAGAAAAACAAAAATCGGGAGGGGTGTGTGTAACGGGGGGCTATAATTCGTTTATAATCATTGCAGCTGTCCCTCAAGTATTATGTGGAAGGCCACCCAACAATGGCTGCAGAGCAAACAGGCTATGGACAGAAGACGACATGCGATGCAGACAGATGTCCCCTGTACCTGGAACCACAGCCTAGGGAGGAGGCCCCTGTTCAAGCTGCTCCAGGCAGTAGCCGGCCATCAGGAGGTGTTGGGCCTCATACAACAAACCCACATCATCCACACAACAGTGGGTCCCAGGAATCCCACTGAGTCACCGGCACCGCCAAGTAGGAAGCGGATCTCAGCAGCCGAGCTTCAAGGAGAATAAGCCGTTCACCACTCGGAAGTCATGGTGGAAGTTAAGTGCTGTCCAGTTGGTTTTGCCTCATGGTGGTGGTGGTGTGCTATGGAGTCGGTTCCAAGTCATAGTGACTCCGAATAGAGTTTCTGATGGTATAAATCTTTACAAGAGTAGACAACCTCATCTTTCTTCCACAGGGAGACTGGTAGATTCAAACTGCTGACCTTTCAATTGCCATCCACTAGGTTGCCCGGACTCACTAGGCTTCGACTCATAGGGTCTCCAAGGAGTGGCTGGGGACATTGAACCTCAATACGTTATCCCACAGTGCCATACCAGGATTCTGGAAGTCAGGGTCTTTGTTGTCAAATGCCACTGAGTTAGTTCCCACTCACAGTGTGCACAACTCCATAAACCCTACCTGCTGCCGTCAAGGTGATTTCAACTCACAACAACCCTGTAAGGGTACAGTGTTGTTGTTGTTGATGTTAGGGGCCATCGAGTCGGTGCCGACTCAGCGCGACCTTATGCACAGCAGATGTCCTAACATCTCTCAGTCCCGCATCACAAGAGGGATCACACAACGGTTATTATAAATCTCGCACAATAGAGAAGGCCCCCTTTGCACTTTGATCATTTGCTAACACTTACAATAATAAGGCTGTATTAAAACTTGAAGCTGCCCTCCTTAAGCCATTTGCCTCCCAAACTCCATGGAACGAATCCAAGAGATATGAATGTGGAACCCTCGATCAGATTTATGGCACCAATGGATGTCCCTCCTGATATTGTGCCGATGAGTGAAGCCTAATGACTTAAGTTTTATTACTTTTTAAGCACTTAATGGGAAAATTTAGACATTTTCACAAGCCTGCACTTCAACCAGAATGGTACATTTCAAAAATGACAGGTGGAGAAAGGTCTAAGAGATTACTTCAGACAAGCCCAGATTAAATGCAGTCGCTGAAATTTTAAGGCAATGATTAATATGAGGCTGGCCTCTACAATGATGACTTTGGGTGGTGTGTGTGTGTTTTAAATAACAGACCACAGAATATGTTACAAAGACTGATCCTAGAGAATTGGATGACAGTGAGTCAAAAATAATCCGCACTCTGGTTATATTAAAATGCCTGTCCACTACTGATGACAGCATTGAGTGTTCGCAGGACACAAATCTGTGGAACACACGAATGATAGCATGTTATGCAGCAAATCATTTGCAAATCAGCATGGCCGTGCCTATGAAAAATTCTGTGACAGAACTGTGTTTCGAAAAGTTTATGCAAGATGGGAACCGAAAGAATTCCTGGAAGGCCCTAAACAGAAGCGTCTGGACACCTACAAACAACATGTGGACCGATACTTGGAGGGTAAAAGTTCCTTTACAAAAATCATTACTGGTGATGAAACATGGCTCCATCACTACGAGACTGAGAGCAAACGGCAGAGTATGGAGTGGAAACTTCCTCAATCGCTGACCATGGAAAAGTTCAAATGTCAACCGTCAGCTGGAAAATCGATGTTTACAAGTTTTAATGGGATTCTCAAGGGTCAGTATTGGAACACTATCAGGATAAAGGCTCAACAATCCACAGTGCTTGTTACAGTGAGATGCCCACTGATGAGCTGAAACCTAAACTTCTGATTAGATGCAGAGGACTGCTACCCAAGGGGCTTGAGATCTTGCATGTCTGCACACCTTTGCCCACACTCTTGACACTCGGCGAAAACTTCATTTTGTGGTATTAAAGCAGCTTCCCTGTAGTTCTGCTCTTGCTCCATCAGACTTCCACCTGTTTGGTTCCCTGAAAGCAGCCCTTCGAGGATGAAGATTCACCTGTGATCAAGAAGTGAAGGCAGCAGTGCATTCCTGGCTCGCAGCTCAGCCTAAAACATTTTTAAATAAGGGAATATGAAAGCTTCTTGACAGATGGACAGAGTTTATTGAAAAGCAAGGGGATTATGTAGAAAAATGATGCATTGGTCTTCTCTAAAAGTTGATTAAATTCTATAGCCAGAGTGTGGATAAGTTTTGACTCACCCTCATATCATTATTACACATACAAAAATTAAAAGTCATTAACAGGAAAAAAACAAACACTTGTGGGTTTCTCCCCTTCCCACCCTACACATAACTATGGTTATAGAACACGATCATAATTGTTGCTGTTATTGTTAAGTGCCATGAAGTCGGTTCAGACCCATAGCGACCCTGTATAGGGTTTTGGAGGAGCGGCTGGTGAGCTTGAACCGCCAACCTTTCAGTTCAAACCGATTTTGCAGTCCAGCGCATTAACCCACAGCGCCACCCCAGGACTCCACTAACGTAATTACCTACATATAATTACTCATGCCCCACTAAAGAGCCACTCTTTCTACCATACTGTCAGCAGGAAAGCTGTCTTTGAGACCGTCAGAAGCAAATCTAAAAGTTTTCCTTTACTTGTGGTTTCTCCCCACGTCCTTTAAACCCACAGCTGTGAGCCCTCAGATTTCAATTAATGCCTAGACAGTAATCCTATCAATCACCAAGGAGTATAAATTTCCTATCTTTCTCATTAGCTACACCATTGCATAGCTTAAAGAGAAATGTATCTAGCCACAGGCCCGTAAATTACTTAGAGCAGCGCCCCCAACTCTCCTGACCGTCAGAAATGACAGGGATTGTCTGGGTAAAAAAGTCACAGTAACCCCACTGCACTGAAGCCGATTCACACTTCTTTAAAAAAAAAATTAAAATGACAAAATCACCCCGAGAATCTCTGTGACAGCGGGTCTCTTTGAGTTTGCTTATTTGGCTTAAAATTCGTAAATGGCCTGTCTTTATTAGTATTACTAAGTTTTATGGGCAAAATCCAATTTTCTGAGGAACTATTTCTTTTTTTTTTTTTTTGCTGCATCTGCCAATAATATCGTGTGCCACTACCTGTAGCTATTCATTTCTTAAACATAAATTCCTCGACTTAGTTTATAAACTGTAAAGAAACATTCCTCCCTCCCCCTCAAAAATCTGCTTAAATAATTTAGTCCCAATTCTATCACGAGATAGCAGAAGTGGGAGAGGGGTTCACTGGGAAATATTCTCTTTCATTTTTGACGTTGACATGTTCATACCATTGTTTGACGCCACGCCACCTGAGGGGACTGTGCTGTCTAGTGCTTTAAGTGGCACCCAGAATAGTGATGCATTTTTACCACGGCTACAAGAGTCCACACATTCTCCACTCAAAAGTCCTGCCGGAGCCAAGAGGATGACTAGCATTCTGCTGCAGAGTCCCTGGGTGACGTAAATGGTTAGGTGTTCAACTGCACATTTACAGATGTGTAGCCACTTGGAGGTGCTGCGGAAGAAAGGCCTGGTAATCGCCATGAGAAAGCTCAGTCACTGTGGTGCATGCCATGCTGCCGTGACCCCGAAGTGAGCCAACAGCAGCTGATTACTTGGTATTTGCAAAGCAGCTGTATGCAATCAAAGGGGCTCTGGTAGCGTAGTGCTTATGAAATGGGCTGCAAATCTCAAGGTCAGCAGTTCGAAACTATCAGCTGTTCCGTGGGAGAAAGATGAGGCTTTCTGCTCCTGTAAAGATTTACAGCCTCAGAAACCCTGTACAGAGTCGCTATGAGTCAGAACCGACTCGACGGCACAGAACAACAAGTAAGCAATCTGATTCGGGTCCTGCTGTTCCATTAGGAAGAGTCTTTCTGTGGCACTATGGAATAAGCACTAGACTGAGAACTGCAAAGTCGGCAGTTCAAACCCACCAACCACTATGCAGAAGATGAGGCTGTAGGCTTCCATAAAGATTTACAGCCTCGGAGACCCTAGAGGAATTGACTCAATGGTTCCATGTTTGGCTTTGGTTGGTTTCAGTAGCTGCTCATTCTCCAGCCAGGAGCTCCCTGTTTTCTATCACATTCATTTTATGCCTAACTTAATTAACTGCATCACTCAGATTAAATCTGATGCAGCACCCTAGTGTGTTACCATCTTGGGGCCCACAAAGCCCATGGGTTCCTGATTGGTTCTGCTTAAGGAAAAGGCTGGTCAGAACAATGCTTCTAGCCACAGCAGTACTGCCACCTAGTGGCCGCCAATTTCATGACACCGGTTTCCAGAACGGCCCTTGTTGAACAAGAACCACCATATCTGCTATCTCAAGTGTTTGCAGGGAATGCACCTGAATGAGAAACAGTTACTTCATAAGGTGTCATGCTGTTGTAATTAAGTGCTGCCAATGCCTTTCCGACTCCTAGCAGCCCTGTGTAAGATTTCCGAGGAGCAGTTTGTGGGTTTGTACTGCTGACCCTGTGGTTTGCAGTACAGCACTGATCCTCCAGCGCCACGCCAGAGGTGCATTTTGTAAGGTATGAAATGCAAACTATATGGGTCACTAACATGCACAGCGACGTTAGGCAAAGAGCCAAACCAAAAGCAAATGTGAAAGAAATTAAATGGGTTGGTGGTATGTGAGTTCTAGACAGCAGACCGGAGTTAAAGGTGGGGGCCCTTTAAGACAGACGAGAAATTCAACCTGACGTTTCCAAAGCTACAAATCTTCCATCTCCCACAAAGGGGCTGGTGGGTTTGAACCACTGACCTTTCAGTTAGCAGCCCAATGTTTAACTCATTGTGCCACCAGGGTGTGGCACTGTAGGAAAAGCATTGGGCTGTTAACCATAAAGTCAGCGGTTTGAACCTACCAGCTGCTTCTAAGGAGCCCTATACAGTGTCACTTTGAGCCTAAACTGACTGGATGACATTTTAAAACTCTGGTAGCGTAGTGGTTACGAATCGGGCTGCGAACCTTAAGGCTAGCAGTTCGAAACTACCAGCTGCTCTGCGGGGGAACAATGAGGCGTTCTGCTCCCGTAAAGATTTACAGCCTCGGAAACCCTGTAGGGTCGCTTAACAACCACAACAACCTATTATTTATGAAACAATTCATCATCATTTCTGCAAGAATTTTATTTCTCAAGCTCAGCAGTAACTGTTGCTGTCTCCTGAATTAATGAAAACTTCTTTGCTAATTATTCCACTCTTGATATTTTTAAAATGGCTGACTTCTTTAGAGCAGGTTTAGGCTTGCAAAAAAATTATGTGGAAGGAGAAAGAGTTCCAGTATCCAGTATCCCCTTCTCTCCCTCTCCCCCTCACCCCCTGAGCAGCGTTTTACTTGTTACTATCATGAACCAGTACCATACATTCTTGCTAAATGCAAAGTTAAAGTTGGGGTTCACAGGCTGTTGTTCAGTCCCTAGGGCTTTCCCTGACAGATGTGGAGTGGCCTGGGTCCATGGTGCCAGGATCCTGCAGAAGTTTCCCTGCCCTGAAAAGGAAATGCCCTGGGGTGCCTCCTGTCCAGTCCTCCCCTGGCCATACCCCTAGCTCTTCCTCTTGCTGCCACAGTTTGACATACATTCTGACTTTGGGAAGCTCATTTCTTTGCTCTCTTTACAAAACTTGGTAAAATTATACTCAGTGAAGCACACCCTCATTCATCGGTCGCTGTACAATTCAACACCCCTGGGGACACTCACTTTGTGCCACCTTTCTCTCACTCTCCCTGCCTCCCCCCGAGGGTTTCACAATCATTGGCTGAGGCTCAGGGCTCCCATCATGCCTCATCAAGCCTTTCAAGCTATCCTTGACAATTTGATCGGGAGCATGAGCTTGACCACTGGCCTACAGGGTGGCAATCTGAACCTACCTGGGGTGCTGCAGAAGTAAGGCCTGGGAATCCCCTGCCATAAAGATGACAGCTACTCTGTAACACAAGGGACACCACGAGGCATGGCTGACTTGACAGCAACAGTTAATACAGGCAGCAGCGTGGTGGGTACAAAGTGGAAACCAGAGCTACACACTTGGCTTACTGTCTCAGAGCTGCGCTCTATCAGCTGTGTGACCTCAGGCAGGCTCCTTGACCTTTCTGAGTCTCTTGTCAGCAAGGCAGTGGTGAGGAATGACCGAGTGGATGCACAAAAAGCATAAATGCAGCTCTGGAGGACAGCCTGGTGTGAGGTGCCAAGGACACTGACTGGAGTATAGACACAGTGCCTCTCTCAGAGTCCCAACGGTCCATGTGGGAGGCCCCAGGGACACAGTGTTTCAACCCTACCCCATGTCGGGGCCTGCTCTAACTACCAGCTCAGGAGAGGCTATCAGCATCCCCATCCAGACCAAGGGGCCAGCAGGCGGTGGCCACGTGGGGTTGACCCACTGACCGGCCACAGAACTCTTGAGTGAGAAGAGCACCTGAGAAGAGAGAAGGGAGAAACAGCAGAGGGAGAGCCAGCGCTTGGGCTCTGAAGAGTGAAGAAGTTCACAGTGCTTGGTAAAGAAAGTAGGGGCTCAGCCAAGATGGGAAGACCCACTATGAGAGGGACTAACAGACAGCTTCGACCATGAAGCCCAACATGCCCATGATCCTGAAGTCAGCACATGCCCAGACGGGCAGCATCTCAGTGCTGTTCCTGGAGCCGGTGAAGGCAGCTACTTCATCATATACCAGCCTTGACAACGACAACATTGTGGTGCTCATTAAACAACAATCACGTCCTCAGAAGGCCTCACACACTGTCCATATTGAAAACAAACCCCACTCCGTGTGTTCTGTCGTCTGTGCAAATGACATCAGAGACTGACTTCAGAGATCCTGCGGGTGCGGCTCCAGACCACCACAGCGAGGCAAATACCACAGCACAGCAAATTACGTGCAGTTCTCAGGTTCCCCATGCACTGACAAACTATGTTGCCACTGTATGTATGAGGGGGTTTCAAGAAAAAGTGCATGGAAAAATGCAATGAAAAGATAATGGCATTTTCTCCAAGAACGTTCTGAAGCTCCCCTGTATTAAGTGTGTAACAGCATGATGAGTTAGAAACACTGTGAGACAGACCAAAACGGAACAGAGACAAGAAGTGAGCACACGCAGTAAGAAAAAGGAGACCGATAGACCTGCTGGACACAGCGTGGCCACAGACCTTCAATTGGTTTTAAAAAAAGGCAGTGTCTGTGAAATACATTCATATGAGAACCGCCTGTAGTCACTTCTAGGAAAGTAGGAAGTGTTCCAGAAACAGCAGCAGTAAAGGCAGGCGTGGGCACATACACACAGACTGTCCCAGGGCTGTCTCGGAGTTGGAATTTACGGACAATGCGGCCAGATGGGTCCTCTTTGAACAATTCCCGTCATCAACGCCTCAAATTCATTTCAAACATAGTCCTCAACTTGCAGGTACAGGGGAACTCTCGTTGCCTGCCTTTGAAAAGCTTCTAAGAGACTCACGTTTAGGCTAAGGGCCTGTCTGTAGTATTTATGACAAAGCATGACTCCGCCTGTCTCCCCCACCCCCAATTCCTTAGAGAAAGAAAACTTAGAAAAGCAAAGCAGAATTATGACTCATTTGGAATGAGACCAAGAGCATTACTGGTCTTAAGCCTTTAATCTTAGGAGTGAGGGGCGATGACTTCGTTCCTGGGCCTGAATTCTCTGAGCAGACAACAGAAGAGCAAATCTGTTTCTGGGCAGCTTTCTCATCTGGGATTGCCTATTCTGTGATTAAGTCATTGGAGGGGGTGTGGCCTTCTAGTTTCAATGGGAAGAATGTTCACATGTGGATGTTCTGAGCATCCTGGGTAAGGAAGGCCCTGTCCCCAGCTTCTCCCCTGCCTCCTGTGACCAACCCACACTTGGCTGCTCACTCCAACAGACTCACCCCTAGTCTTCAGGCCTGTTCCAGACTAGGCAGCCCAGGCCAGGGCCATGCGGTCAGGCCCTTGTGTTTCTGCAGGTGCCCCTGGGAAGGGCACACGGGCAGGGGGGTCTGAGTTCCTGGGGCCACAGCATGAGCAGTGGGGTCTGAGATCTCAGGAACGGCACAGGGGCAGTGGGGTCTGAGCTACGAGGAGGAGCCTCTCCCCTGCTTGGGGTGGCTTCCCTTCCCGCCAGCTGCGGTGCACTGACCAGACCTAGGAACTTCACAGCTGACGAGGTCTCACCTAAGTGGCAAGACCCTAAGAAGCTGGGTGGGGTAGACAGGGAAAGCAACAGGAAGTGTGTACTTCTGAGAGTTTGGTAAGGAGTAGTGCTGTAGGATAAGCACTGGACTACTAAAGCCAAGGTTGGCAGTTTAAACACACCCTATTCAGGGTTATGAGTACCGACCAACTTGAGGGTACTTACCAACAAGGCACCAAGCAAATGCCTATGGACTGAATGTCATAGTTGAGTCTCCAGAGCTGTGTCCCCGGACTGATAAACAGAGGACTAGCAACTCCCAGTTTAGAAAGACATGCCATAA
>NW_006408614.1:7637034-7645106 GCF_000296735.1 Chrysochloris asiatica | reverse complement strand
TGTGTCAGAGTAGAACTGTGCAGTTGATGATTTTTCATAATTAGATTCCACTCATGGTGCCCCCATGTGTGTCAGAGGAGAACTGTGCCCCACAGGGTTCTCAGTGGGTGAGTTTTCAGAAGTGGATCACCAGGCCTTTCTTCTGAGGTACCTATGAGAGGACTCAAACCACTACCTACTATTTAATTGGCAGTCAAGTATTTATAATCATCTCTATGTACCACCCAGAGACTTCTTTATTATTCTGTGTGTTTTTAAATCTTGCATTACCAACAGGAAAAAAAACAAAAACAAAACAAAACAGAGATACCTGTTTGTTCAAATAGATGACCCATAAAATGTCCACAAAGTAGTATTCAGTAGCAATGGCTATTAGTCATAACTTTCAGAAACAAACCCTGTGTCAAGATGGCATTTTAGCAGCTGACAAGGTACCTCCTGCCGCTGTGTATACCCGACTGGTCAGCCCCAGAACCAAACAAGAAGTGCTAGTGGCCAGCACCTGCTGGGGCCTCCCTGACAATCAGAGAGCAGCTGAGGCCAGTGCGGAGAGCTGTTTATTGACTGCTTTGACCTTGCTGAAAGGGTTTCTATTGGGTATCATTTAAATTCCTCAAGAGCTCCCTAACTGTTCTCCTATTACACAACAGCTTGAACTGGAATAAGTGACTGTTTGCATTTCTCTCAACACTATTTTGGGGAAAACAATTTGCCAAGGAGAAGGAACAGGAAACAGAGGAGAGAGTGCCACTGTGCCCCTGGTGTGGCCGTGGGGGCTGTAAACTGGTTAGTAGCATTCTGGAGTGTGAGTCTGTGACGTCACACCAGCAATTTTCTGCAAAGAAGAGAAGACAGTGCCGGCCTGGCAGCTGGAGGAGGAGGAATCGTTATGTGAACAGACTTGTGCATGTCATGTTTACCTGCTAAGGGCTTGCCTGGATTTTCCTGACAACAGACAATACAGGTGAGCACATCTGTGTGCAGAAGTGAGTGTACTGGGAGCAGGTGAGCAGGATATAGGCAAGTGCACCTGTGTTGTGAGCATGTGCAGGTGAGTACACCTGTGTGCAGAACACATGCGTGTACTAGGTGCAAGTGAACAGTGTTTAGGTGACCTAGATGTAAGTGCACCTGTGCTGTGTGCGCATGCAGGTGAGCGCACCTGTGTGCAGAGCAATGAGTGTACTAGGTGCAAGTGAACTGTGCAGGTGCGCTAGATGTAAGTGCACCTGTGCTGTGAGTGTGTGCAGGTGAGCGCACCTATGTGCGGAGCACATGAGTGTACTGGGTCCAAGTGAACAGTGTGCAGGTGAGCTAGAGGTAAGTGCACCTATGTAAGGAGCACATGCCAGTAGGCACACCTGTGTGCAGGTGAGTGCACCTGTGTACAGAGCATATGCGTGTACCGAGTGCAGGTGAGCAGAATATAGGTAAGTGCATCTGTGTGGTGAGCAAATGCAGGTGAGCTCACCTTGTGTGCAGAGCAGGTAAGCAGTGTGTAGGGGGAAGTTCACCCATGCAATGAGCACTTGCATGTGAGCACACCTGTGTGCCAGTGAACAGGGACCTTCCTACCCAACCTAGGTGCTTAGGAGTTGCTGCTAGGCACTGTACCGGACACCGGAGGACGGCAGCATCCCAGGGTCTCTGGGGAATCATTACAGTCCCAGGTGGGAAAAGCTCAAAGAGTCCAGAGCAGGAGACCCAGAAAGGACACACCTAGGAATGGCCCACCACCACGGACTCTAAATTCACTCAGTGCCCGATGATTTGCCATCACTTTTAAATGACTCAAGTCATTAGGGTATCTGATGAGTCTGCAATCAGAGAGCCTATGTGTGAGGTCAAGGGTCTTCTCCAAACTGCGTGTTCACAAAAACATCTCTCTTCCCGAGGGCATCCATCCATCCATCCATCGGGGCACTCTGGTACAGACCAACTGACCAGTCTCGGAGCCTGGCCCATCTGTTGACACAGTGCCCACACTTGCACTTTGCTGTTGCCCTGAGTGTGAGTGGTCACTGGGCTGAAGCTGTCCTTCACTTTCTGTCCTCCCTGAAACTTCCCTGGGCGCCTTCCTATCATTTCATGCAGTAAATGTTGACTGTTAACCAAGTGAAGTATTGGACACGTGGACTTCGGCTCTGTCACCTCTCACACTTCATTTTCAGGGGCTCCACTTGGTCTGTCCAGTCCTCTAGTCTTACTGGATTGTCACTGGTGGGCAAACTGTACATCTTAGAGTTCTCCTGTACCTGAACACAGGCAAGCTCACTCCTGTTAGACCACGGGGCTTCCAAAAGTTCGTGGACAAATGGAATGGAAAAATAATGGAGTTTCCCCACTAAATTTTGGAAACACCCTGGTATTTCCTGCTTTATAAACTCAAATACTCAGTTGGGAAGGATTCTGATCAAAGAAACCCAATGTATAAAGAATATTCCATTATTGGGGTCATCATTTCCTCATGGGAAGCTTATGGAGTTGTGGTGGGGGTTCATTTCTGTGGGGGTCATTCGGGCCAGACCACCTCCACGTGTTATAAAGTGTAACTATTCCCATTTCACACATGGAAGATATCAATGCTACAAAACTTATAGAAATTAATGTAGTGGGACAAATGAAAGGGCAAAAGCTAAAACTAAAATGGAAAGGTGCAGGAGTAAGGAACACTGGTGGAGCAGTAGGCTAAGCACTGAGTAGCTAATCAAGAGGCCAGTGGTTCAAACCCACCAGCCGCTCTGCGGGAGAAAGACGTGGCAGTCTGCTTCTGTAAAGAAGCCAGCCTCAGAACTCCTATGGGGTTGTTCCTTCCTGTACTATGGGTCACTGTGGGTGGAAAATGACTACATGGCGGAGGGGTTAGGTAGATGGGTTAAGGGGGAAATGGATACGGGAGAGAAGACACTGAGAAAACAAGAATCCTCTATCCAGACAAACACACTGGATGTAATTATGCCATGGGATCTTGTCTTTCTCTCGGCCCCTTGGCTGAATTCACAGAGAAGGGAGAATAAGTGAGACTTCTCTGGGCTCATTTACTTCTCAGACATGGCAGTCAGCTCTGCTGAAAGAATGGAGGGGGACCTGGTTTTATAGCACTTTCTGAAGTGAAGCCTTTTACATATGGTAGCTTGGTCACTACCCTGTATTGAGCAAGTCTATTGAGCCCGTTTTACCAACGGCGTGTGCTCATTTTATGCTTCTGTGCCCAGGGTGGTCATCACGATATCTCACACTTTACCAACGGGGGTCCATGGTCGGCGTCACTGTTGTACACTCTGGGAAAGCAAACAGTTCACATGCATGTACTGTGGTGGTCTGGAAGTGAATCTGCAATAGCTGCAAGAGCTGTCCGTAGCTATACTTCCACAAACCCAGCAACTCTACACTTCCACATGCTCAACTCCTCTCTCTGACCCTGGACCTGTGGTCCGATTTTAGTCATCTGTGTCCTCATTTCCCTAACTAGTGGGCAGCACGCATGAGAGTCCACAGGCTTCCGTAACAGGTAGAGTTGAGAGCATTGATCCCACAATGCCGCCTCCTGCTCGCTGGCCCAGTACCTCCTGGAACTCAACATCTCTGTCCCCACCTACATCAGGGGCCCAGTCCCTAAAGCGGGGAGCCTGGGGCTTCTGCGCTGCCCAGCCCGGCCCTCAGTGGGGTCCCCTCCAGGAAAACGAAGTGCAGAGGAAGAAATGCACTGGCTTACACACAGTCTTTGCCCATACACGCACACAGCTGGCAGTGTACAGTGGCGGGCAGGGCAGAGAGGAGGCAAGAATCCGGCCTCCTTCCACCATCGAATGCATCATTTCACCTTTTACGATTTTGTTCCCCAGCCCCTCTTCTAATCAATGAAACATTTCTTCTGCTGTGTCCGCTTCCTGCTGATGGCCATTTCCCCACAGACTTTAGTTAGTGGATCTGATGACATGACTCAACGGCATCTTTAACCAGTGTGTGTGTTTTAAGGTATCTGTATTCTCCATGGTGATGGCCATGAGTGGATGAGGAAAATACTGATGAGCTGTTTCAGTGCCCCCTAGTGACCGCTTCCTGAATTACACAGCCAGCTTCTGGACAATACTGGCTTCCTTTTCCTGGTCTCCATCCTCTTAGAGGAGCTCTGGTAGTGTAGTGGTTAAGAATCGGGCTGCCAACCGCAAGGTCGGCAGTTCGAAACTACCAGCTGTTCTGCGGGAGAAAGATGAGGCATATCTGCTCCCGTAAAGATTTACAGCATCAGAAACCCTGTTCAGGGTCACTATGGGTCGAAACCGACTCGATGGCACTTAACAACACCACTACCACCCCCTCTTGGAGGTAGTCGCTACACCTTCTCTACCATGAGGTGGAACAGCCTGGGTTCACAAGTACTTATTGGAAATAATTTGTAAGTTGACTGTAGCACTGCATTTAGCCAAGAACATGCAATGCTAAAGTGATTCCTATTTTATTGACAATAATTCCAGAATAAAGGAATTTTCATTTCTTAACAGGTTCCTAAAGCCAATCAATAGCTTTTAGGGATGGATGAATCTTTTACAGAAGGGAAGTAACATTGTGCGGCCAAGACACAGGTCGAATTTCCAGCTTCTCTGCTCCTTCCAGGAGCCCTGGTGGCGCAGTGGGTAAGCACTCAGCTACAAAAGTTGTGCGGTTCGAACCCACCAGCCGCTCTGCAAGAGAACAATGAGGCAGTCTGCTTCCATACAGACTGGAAACTCTATGGGGCTTTTCTACTCTGTCCCACAGGGTTTCCGTCACAATCCACTCAACAGCAGTGAGATTGGTTTTGGTGGGGGAGGAAGTGGGAGGGCTGACCTGTGAACATATTCTCTAACCAGGACTGGGCCCCCAGAGCTACCGGTCCATCCGTAAAGAGACGGGGAGATGCCCCTAGACAGGGTCTCAGGTCCTCCCCGCTCTGCAGTCCTACCAGCCTGTACATCAGGCAAGAAGTGAGTGAACTGAAATGCAGACACAACAGAGCTTTTGGTGGGTGAGACCGATGGCTAAGAGCTTGGTTGCTAACTATAAAAAAGATGGGCAGTCGGAAGAAAGGACTGGTGATCTAGTTCTGAAGGAAGCAGCCACTGAAAAGAGTACCAACCACAGTTCTACTCCACCACACTCGGAGTCACCAGGAGTTGGGATTAGGTAAGGACACTGCTCTGGGAAGTCCCTGGGAGTGATGCAAAAGGTTAGGAGCTTAAGTGCTTACCGAAAGGCTGACGGTTCACACCCACCCAGAGGTGCCTCAGAATATAAGCCTGCTGAGCTGTTTTGAAAGGCCTCAGCTTTGAGAACCCCATGGAACAAAATTCGACTCAACAGCAAAACACAGCAGCCTTGATATTTTACTTGAAGAAATCCTGGCGGAGAACTGGGGCTATTTCTGAGGATGACGTCGGTGTTGTGTCTTTTCTCAAAGATTACTCACAAAATCCAACAGGAGGGAGTGCCTAGCAACTTGAAAACTCAGTCACAACAGATTAGCTTGCACTTGGGGGCCAACTCCCAGTGCCCCCTGAAGAAACGTCTATATACAGGGGCAGAACTCCCAGCACAGCTGAAGGAGACTGCCCAGGGACAGGGGAGGCAGGCAGGGATAGGAGACTGACCCATCTTTTGTACACAGAGCTGCTGGGTGGCACAGAACTGCCAACCAGTAAGTTAGTGGGTGGGTGGGTGGGGGGCAGTTTGTGCTATCCAGAAGTGGTGTTAAGAATGTTCCACCTAAGCTTACAAGGTGTGAACACGGTTGTATCCATTCAACATACTTATTCAACTTGTATGCTGAATACATAATAAGAGAAGCTGGATTATATGAAGAAGAATGTGACATCAGGATTGAAGGACGATTCACTAACAACCTGAGATATACAGATGATACAACCTGGCTTGCTGGAGTTGAAGAGGACTTAAAATCTTTACTGATGAAGATCAAAGACCACAGCCTTCAATATGGGTTACAACTCAGTTTGAAAAAACAAAAACAAAACAAAAAACCCTCATAACTGATCAATACACATCACCATGATAAAACAGACAAATGATGGAAGTTGTCATGCATTTCATTTAACTCAGATCTACATCAACGTCCATGGGAACAGCAGTTAAGAAATCAAGCAAAGCCTGGAACTAGTTCTGAAAGGTAAGTAGCCACTGACAAATCTGCTTCACAAGACCTCTCGAAAGCATTACGGAAACAGTCACCCTGAGGACTAAGGTATGCTGGACCCACGCCATGGTGTTTTCAGTTGCCTCAAAGGCATGCGCAAACTGGAAAATAAATAAGGACGAATATGGAAGAATCGCTGCACTTGAGTATGGCGTTGGTGAACAGTATCGTGTATTGCCGCTAAGTGGGAGATTTGTGGAGGGTTTTCATTTTCATACCTTTTCAAATGAGATCTCTCTCATTCTGTCCTCCCTGACTCCTCCACAAAATTCATCATACTCATCTACACTGTCAGTAATTTTTCCTTTACAGATAAACTGATGGGCAATCCACTCTTCAGAGTTTAATTTTCCCTCACACAAGGAGAGTGGTAAGGAGGTTATCTGCCTCCTGGCTCTTCACAAACTGTCCAATGGCTCTACAGGAGACAAACGGATGCAGGAGACACACCTCCAGGGATGCCCACGTCTCCTCTGAACCCAGCTCTGCTCTGTTCTTGGCCACGCGTACCCTGTAAGTTCACACACAGAGTAATGAAGACCATGGGGAATGAGGGGCCCTCATAGGCTGAGAACTGCCCACAGCCCAGCTCCTTCTGCTGAGACTGCCCCCAGGTTCCTCTCACATTGCTAGGCCCGAATCCTACAGAAACCAGAACGCCCCACAATAGAGACCTCCAACAGCATTTTGGGAGCCTGAGCTACAGGTTGTGACAACTTCCGCCTACCCAAGTAAAGTGACAGTTTCATGTTCTCTTGATCAGAGATTCTATAGAGGGTTAAATAGGTCAAAAAGCCCATCACCGCTTAATCATTTGAAAAGCATTAGAAAGTGCAGAATGCCGTGGCATTATGAAGAGATTATGAACAAAAATAAAAGCCATTTGTATGCATTAATGACACATCGCGCTAATTCAAGCTGGCTAAAGTCGTTAAGAAGAATCCTGGGGCAAAACGCAACCACAACGCCGCAGTGCAGAAAAACACTAAAATAACCATTTTCATGTCACTGATGGAATTAATTCCACACACAACAGAGAGGAGTCTTCACAAGAAAGTCAGAACCAAGCGCGTTTACTAATCGTGTGTTTAATGATGTAACGTCGGTGGCATGAGAGTTCATGCGGGCATTTCTGCATACGCGCAAGCATCCCGCGACACTCAGCATTTCCACCAAGAGCGGCACAGCAGGCAGAAAGCTAGACTGTGGGGGAAGAAACTGCCGGACACGAGCAGAGGCTCTGTGAACACATTAGCTCAGAACACTGAACAAAACACGACGGATTCTGAAACGGACCTTTTATAAAGTCTGTAAGACGACTGCTTCCTATTATTTAAACACAAGGAAACCTTTCATTTTACCCACGACATAAAGTAGTGGGAGGGCTGTTCAGTTCTGTTAGGTGCTGAGCAATTGGTTCCACTTGCAGCGCGTCCATGCAGAAGAGAACGAAACACTGCCCAGTCCTCACGGTCGGTGCTGTGTCGATGCATCTCGCTGGGGGTCCTCCACTTTACCAAGTATGCTGTCCTTCTCCAGGGACTGACTGGTCCCTTGTGACAGCAAGTTGACGGTCTGGCTCCACACTGTCTGGGCAGCAGTTGCCTTCAGTGGGATATGGTTTACGTAGAGAAAGGTGGAAGCTGCCCTCATCCCCCGCCTCCAAACGTTCATTTTAGAAAAGGAATTTAAGTGGTCAACGGACACGCTCAGGAGACAACGTCTGCTCAAAATTCTGATCTCATGGTCCACTGAGCAGGTCCGTGGGCTGAAGAGAAAGGCCTAAAACAGAACGGCTTCCAAATAGAGAGTCTCCAAATAAGAAACAAACTCACTGAACATCTCTGGCAACTAGTAATATGTGGTTGTTGTTGTTAAGTGC
>NW_006408614.1:7631419-7633644 GCF_000296735.1 Chrysochloris asiatica | reverse complement strand
CCCAGCACCACACCAGGACTCCAATCACCTCAGATGTATGTGAAATATGGACAATGAATAAGGAGGAGCAGAGAAGAATCTATGAATTTAAATTACGTTGTTGGCACAGAATAGCCAACACACCCTGGACTGCCAGGAGAATGGACGAATTTGTTTTGGAAGGAGCAGTCTGTGTTACTCCTTAGAAGCAACTTCTTCTCTTGTACTTTGGACATTGATGTTATCAGGAGGGACCAGTTCCTGGAGAAGGACATCATGCTTGGCCAAGTGGAGGGTCCGCACAAAAGAGGAAGACCCTCACCAAGATGGACTGACACAGTGGTAGCGACAATGGGCTCAAACAGCAACAGTCGTGAGGGGGACACAGGACCGGGCAGTGTTTCCCTCTGTTGTGCATAAAAGAGTTGGAACGGACTCCAGGACCCCTAACAACAGCAACATGATGTTAATGAGGCTCCCAGGCAGTTATGCAAATCAGGCCGGAAGCAATCTCCAGAATTAGATATGCTGAGTTAATCTCTTCTGAGGTAAAACGAGATTTAAACAAGCAAGCAGACAGCAGAGGGATCTACTATCTCCAAGAAAGAAGAATCCTGAGTGGAGCACATACTGTGGACCGTAGACCCCAGAGTTAGGAACCTCCTAGATCCAGGGAAAGTTTGATGCCAAAATGCAGGGAGACCTCTAGGGAACACCAGGCCACATGATGGTGGTAGGAGACAAGGCCCTTCCTCCAGAGCTGACAGAGAGAGACGCTTCCTATAGAGCCGGTACCCTGAATTCAGACTTCCAGCCTCCTAAACTGTGAGGAAATATGTTTCTGTGTGACAAAGCCACCCCCGTGTAGTATTTCTGTTATAATAGCACTAGAGAACTGAGACAGAAGAGGGACTTAATTGCTGATGGTTTGAAGTCACCCAGCAATGCTTCAAAAGAAACGCCTGGCAATCTGCTTCCACAAAGAAGAGAGCCAAGAAAACTGTGGGTCTCAGATGTACTGTGTCACTCGGGGTCAGCTTCAGTCAGCACTGTGTGTGTGTGTGTGTGTGTGTGCACGTGTCGTCAGTGTGCTTTAAGAAACAAGGGTTGGTTTTTGTTGTTAAATTCTGTCAAGTCGGTTCCGATCCATAGCAATCCTATATTGTTGTTGTTGCTACGTGCCGTGGACAGTGACCCTGTACAGGGTTTTCAAGGCTGTAAATCTTTACGGGAGCAGAACACCTCATCTTTCTCCCACGGAACAGCTGGTAGTTTCCAACTGCTGACCTTAAGGTTAGCAGCCAAATTCGAGATCCTATATAGGGCTTCTCAAATTGTCAAATTAGAACTAAAGTGTCAGATACAACACTTTAGTAACAGAATCCATCTTTAACATGTCGCCTATTTGTCAAGAGTGATGGTAAAATCCTGTCCCACCCTCAATTTCTTGCATGTGGCAGATGATAAAATAAATTTTTAACTCAAACTAATTTTTCTCCCCCTGAAAATGCTAAATCAAGAGATTTAAAAAAAAATTTCTGAAAATGTGGTTTACAACACAGAGTTTGTAATTTCGTTTCGGTAGACTTCATTTTTCAACCATGATTTCACCCTGCCACAGAGATGTACATCTCATTAAGAAATGGCCTGCATTTGGAAATGCATGCAAAATTTCCTGACATCATCCTGACTGTTGAGTTGCTGTGTGCTGTTGAGTCAGTTCTGACCCATACCGACCCTGTATAGGTTTTCCAAGGAGCAGCTGGTGAGTTTGAACCACTGACCTTGTGGTTCAAACTGACTTTGCAGTCCAGCTCATTAGCCCACAGCGCCACACCAGGACTCCTAAATAAGAATCATCACCATTAAAACACTGAAGCAAAAATCCAAGATGGCGGCCAGCAGGAGGCTGATGAAGGAGCTTGAAGAAATCCTCAAATGTGGAATGAAAAACTTCCGTAACATCCAGGTTGATGAAGCTAATTTATTGACTTGGCAAGGGCTAATTGTTCCAGACAATCCTCCATATAAGGGAGGCCTTCAGAATCGAAATCAACTTTCCAGCAGTGGCATCAGGATTGGAGGAAGACTCATTAACAACCTGCGATATGCAGATGATACAACCTTGCTTGCTGAAAGTGAAGACGACTTAAAACATTTACTGATGAAGATCAAAGAGCACAGCCTTAGGTATGAATTGCATCTCAATGTAAAGAAAACAAAAATCCTCACCACTGGACCAATAA
>NW_006408614.1:7627407-7631319 GCF_000296735.1 Chrysochloris asiatica | reverse complement strand
CTCCCTAGTGTGGGGGCTTGAACACTGCTATGATGCTGGAAGCCAGGCCCTCAGGACTTTAAATACCAGCAGGGTCACCCATGGACCCCTGGTGTGGAGTTGTGGGACAAAGCATTGGACCTCAGGGTTGGGTGGAGTCACACGGTCAGAGGTCAAACTCCTTGGAAGTCCTATATAGGGTCACTATGAGTTGAAACAGTAACAACAGGGTCACCCCCAGTGGTGGACAGCTTCCATGGGGCTTCCAGACTCAGACTGACTAGAAAGGAGAAACAGACCACACTGAAAGCCTAGGACTAGCAGCAGAAGGGTGTCAGATCCAGTGCTAGAAGATGAGCTCCTCAACCTGAAAGGCACGCCAAATACGCCTCTTCAAAGTAGAGTTGACTTGAATGATTGATGTGCATGGAGTCAAGCTTTCAGGACCTTCATTTGTTGATGGGGCACAACTCAAACTGGGAAGAAACCGCTGTAACCATTCAATAATCAGGATGTGGACTGAAAAGAAACCGCTGTACACATGGATTAACGATCAGAATGTAGAATATATGAAGACAGAACCCAAGAAAGTTGGAAGTCATCAAAAACCAGGTGGCGCGTACAAAGATCACCACCCTAGGCATTAGTGAGCTAAACTGGCCATTTTGAATCGGACAATCACAGGGTTTACTATGCTGGGAGTGGAACTCTGAAGGCGACTGGCGTGGCTTTCATAGTTACATTGAGCATTTCAAGATCTTGAAGTACAATGTGGACTGTGATAGGTTAATGTCCAGATGCCTATAAGAAAGACCAGTTAAAATGACCATGATTCAAACATATGCACCAACCACTAAAGCTAATAATGAAATTGAAGAATTCTACCAATTTCTTCAGTCTGAACTTGATCAAACAGTCATTCAACCAAGATACACCGATAATTAATGGTTGATTGGAATACAAAGTTGGGAATCAAGAGAAGGATTAGTGGTTGGAAAATACAGCTTTTTGGTGCCAGCGATACTAGAGATTGCATGGTAGACTTTTCGCAAGACCAATGACTTCTTCATTGCAAATTTCTTTTTCAGAACGTACGTGGTGACTCACCAGATGGAATACACGTGGACCTCACCAGATGGAATACACAGGAATCCAATTGGCTACATCTGTGGGAAGGCATGATGCAGAAGCCCAGAAGAAATGATTGAAACAAGGGCAGTGGCTGACAATGGGACAGACCACCAACTGCTCACGTGCAAGTTCCTAAAAGCTAAATTATAAACCTTGAGTCTCACTGCTGTTGTTGTTGTTGTTGTTAGGTGCCACCGAGTCTGTTCCCAATCACAGTGGTCCAGTGTAGGGTTTCTGAGGAAGGCTGATGGGTTTGAACCATTTATCGTATGGTTAGAAGTCTGGTGCTTATATTGCAGCACCACACACTAAACACATCCTACCTGAATTTAGAGAGCATTTCTAAATTCAAGAACAGATTGTACGCATTATACAATCCAAGACCATAGGACTGTGGGATGCCATCAGGAGCATCATACAGGAAGAAAGCTGAAGGTCATTAAAAAGACAGGAAAGGAAGAAAAACCAAAACAGAGGTCAGAAGAGACCCTGAAACTTGCTTTTGAAAGTAGAGAAGCCAAAGCCAATGGACGAAATGATGAAGCAAAAAAGCGGAACAGAAAATTTCAAAGGTCAGCTGAGAAAATAAAAGAGTACTAGAATGAAATTTGCAAAGACCTGGAGTTAGAGAACCAAAAGGGAAGAACGTACTCAGCATTTAAGTTAAAAGAACTGAAGAAACAAGTTCAAGCCTTGAACTTGTTTGAAGGACTCTCTGGGCAAACTATTGAATGATACAGAAAGCATTAAAAGAAGACATAAGGAATACACAGAGTCACAGTAGCAAAAAGAACTGGATGATATTCAACCTTTTCAAGAGGTAGCATATGTTTAAGAAGCAGTGGCACTTGAAGGAAGAAATCCAATCTGCACTGAAGACACTCGGGGAAAAACAGTGCTCCAGGAATGTGATGGAATCCAAACTGGAAAGTTTCAACAAACTGATGCAGTGCTGGAGATGTTTACTCGTGTCTGCCAAGAAATCTGGAAGAGCTACCTGGCCATCCGACTGTTAAGAGATTCATACTGGTGCCCATTCCAAATAAAGGTGTCCCAACAGAATGTGGAAATCATCGAAGAATATTATTAACACTCACACACGAGGACAAACCTCCTGAAGGGCACTTAAAAATGGTAGCAGCAACATTGCCAAAAATTCAAGTCAGATTAAGAAGATGGTGAATAAGGAATCATTCTGACATCAGATGGGTCTTTGCTAAAAGGAAAGAAGACCACAAAGAGGTGTTTTATCGACTACACAAGTGCAATCAACTACGTGGCTCATAGTCCTGGTGTGATGTGGCGCTGTAGAATCAGCCCTGGACTGATAACCACAAGGTTGGTGGTTCAAACCCACCAGCCACTCCTTGGAAACCCTACACAGGGTTGTTATGAGTCAGAACTGACTAGATAGCACTTAACAACAAGTGGATCATAACAAATTATGGATGGATAACATTGCCAGGAATGAGGATTCCAGAACACTTCATCGTGTTCTTAAGGAACCTGTACATAAATTAAGAGGCAGTGATTTGAACAGAATAGGAGAACACTGGATGATTTATAACCTGGAAAGGTGTGCACCAGTCTTGTATGCTTTCACCAAACTTAATCAATCTGTGTGTTGAGCAAATACTTTGAGAAGCTGGATTATATGAAGAGGAATGGCATCAGGACTGGAGGAAGTCTCAGATACAACCTTCGATATGCAGATGATACAACCTTGCTTGCTAAGAGGGAAGAGGAGTTGAAATAATTCCTAATGCACATAAAGGACTGCAGCATTCAGTATGGATTGCACTTTCCTGCAAAGGAAATTAAAATCCTCACAGGTGGGCCAATAAATAATGATACACGGAGGAAGACTGAGATTGTCAAGGACTTCATTTTACTTGGATCCACATTCAACACTCTCTGGAGCAGTAGTCAGCACATCAAACAGATTGCCTTGGGCATATCTGTAGCACCAAGACCTCATTAAAGTTTTCAAGAGCAAAGATGTCACTTGGAGGACTAGGGTGTGCCTGATCTAAGCCATGGCATTTCCAATCACACCTCATTGTTATTGTTGTCAAGTGCTGTGAAGTCCATTTGGCCACACAGTTACCCTGTATAGGGTTTCCTAGGAGCGGCTGGTAAACCTGAACCACCAACCTTGTGGTTCAAACTGGCTTTGCAATCCAGCGCATTAACCCCCAGCACCACACCAGGACTCCAATCACCTCAGATGTATGTGAAATATGGACAATGAATAAGGAGGAGCAGAGAAGAATCTATGAATTTAAATTACGTTGTTGGCACAGAATAGCCAACACACCCTGGACTGCCAGGAGAATGGACGAATTTGTTTTGGAAGGAGCAGTCTGTGTTACTCCTTAGAAGCAACTTCTTCTCTTGTACTTTGGACATTGATGTTATCAGGAGGGACCAGTTCCTGGAGAAGGACATCATGCTTGGCCAAGTGGAGGGTCCGCACAAAAGAGGAAGACCCTCACCAAGATGGACTGACACAGTGGTAGCGACAATGGGCTCAAACAGCAACAGTCGTGAGGGGGACACAGGACCGGGCAGTGTTTCCCTCTGTTGTGCATAAAAGAGTTGGAACGGACTCCAGGACCCCTAACAACAGCAACATGATGTTAATGAGGCTCCCAGGCAGTTATGCAAATCAGGCCGGAAGCAATCTCCAGAATTAGATATGCTGAGTTAATCTCTTCTGAGGTAAAACGAGATTTAAACAAGCAAGCAGACAGCAGAGGGATCTACTATCTCCAAGAAAGAAGAATCCTGAGTGGAGCACAT
>NW_006408614.1:7587162-7625777 GCF_000296735.1 Chrysochloris asiatica | reverse complement strand
AAACAACATTCTTATCAATGGAGAAAAGATTGAAGTTGTCAAGGACTTCATTCTCCTTGAATCAACCATCAACACTCATGGAAGCAGCAGTCAAGAGATCAGACGACGTATTGCATTGGGCAAATCTGCTGCACAGGAACTTTTGAAAGTGTTGATGAGCAAAGATGTCAGTTTGAGGACTAAGGTGCGCCTGACCCAAGCCATGGTATTTTAAATAACCTCATACACATGTGAAAGCTGGACAGTGAATAAGGAAGAATGTAGAAGTGATGCATTTGAGTTATGGTGTTGGAGGAGAATACTGAAAGTGCCATGGGCTGCCCGTAGAATCAACAGATCTGTGTTGGAAGAAGTGTAGCCAGAATGCTCCTTGGAAGCCAGGATGGCCAAACTTCATCTCTCAGACTTCAGACATATTGTCAGGAGGGACCAGTTGCTACAGGGCATGTGAGATGGGATTTTCTCTTTCCTTTGCCCACTTCTAACATTACGAAGCCACTTATGTGCTACATAAGTCTTAGGTGTGGTACTGTAGTGTAAGCACTGAACTTCTAACCGCAAGGCTGGTGGTTCAAACCCACTCTCTGCTCCTCAGAAACCCTATACAGAGTCCTTATGAGATGGAACTGACTTGAGGGCATTTAACAACTCTGAGGTGAGTTTTCTCATTCCACCTCAAGTTCTTAGAAAGATGGAACATATTTAATTACAGCAAAGCAGTGGGACATTTTTCACCCTGGCATCAAAGAACCTAACTGGAAGTCTTAGCAACTGCAGAGGGGAAAGGCAGCATGCTGTGAGGAGGGGAGGTTTGGGGGATGGTGATGTTGGTGGTGGTGCTGTTGCATTTGATTCCGATTCATCGTCACCCGGAGGACTGAGTACAATTGCCTCCCTGTGAATCTTCCCAGAAGCAGACAGCCACATCTTTCTCCCTTGGAGCAGCTGGCAGGTTCAGACCACTGACCTCTCAGGTAGTGACCGTGTGCTTAACCACTGTGCCCCCAGGCCTCAGTGATGGCCACAGATAGACAGATGGACAGTGGAAGGAGAAGGAAGAAGCAGCCCATGCCCAGCGGTACAACATGACGTTCCTCAGAGAAGGTGGTTCCCAGCTGTACACGGGGTCAGGCCTTCCACTGCAGGTGTTTCTTCTCTCAGCTTGCAACACCCAGGGGCCTCACATAAACATCAATCATTTATGCAAAATATTAAAAAAATATATGAATGGACAAATAATAGCTCTCTAGCAGTCCATGGTGGTGCAAACAGTTTGCACTTGGAGACCAGACTGTCAATGGCAGTTGGAACCCATTTGGAGGTGCCTAGGAATAAAGTCCTGGCAATCTGCTTCCAAAAGGTCCCAGCTGTGAAAACCCTACAGTGCGCAGGCCTGCAGTGCACACACGGGGTTGCCATGAGTCAGGAGAAGCCCTACAGCCACCGGGTCAGGTGAGATGGCTAGCTCATTCATCTTTTCAATTTGTATTAAGTACCCAGGGCAGACCTATGACTGACTTCACTTACAACGTGAAAGATCTTGTTTTGGAAAGCACTCTTTGAAACAAAAAAAATATAAGTTTCTTCCGACTGGATCTCTAGCATCATAAAGGAGGGAGGAAAATAGGAGCAAAAAGAACAACCCAATCCAAGGCCCCACCCCCAGTCCCCACAGTGAAAATCGGGCTTGTTTCCAGAGAGAGGTGAAGAAAGCTGAGACACATTCCTGAACAGCACACAAGAAGCCAAACATTACAGGAAGATGTCGCAGAAAACCCCCGTGAGATGGCTGACACTAAAGGGGTTCCATCACAAGCACTTACGCTGCATAAACGAACCTCATCATCCAGCCACCTTTATACTAGACACTAATCCCTTCATTAGCACCAAACAGCAGACTTGTCACATGACACGGGAGTCACAGGGCAGCAAGCAGAACGCCGATCTTTTGAAAGCAAACGATAATAAACAAAACCAGAAAGATGCTGGAGGAGTCCACGGTATGTCATTCTGAAACAGACAGTGATCACTCCGGAGTGGCCAGAGGCTCGGGGAGGGAAGCCATCGGTAAACACACTGTGCACCTGCTAGCGATGGACAGGGAACACTGGGGCTTCACTGTGCTTACTCGATCATTGGTGGTGAGCCGTGTCACATGCACTGCAGGTTGGTGGGAAGGCAAGATTGAACCAGCAGCACATCACCCACTCACTGGCTCACAGAGCCTGGGGTGCTTTGAGGACAGCCAAACAAAAGAGTAGGATGCTGTCTGTCATAGTGGGCATGTGGCATGATGCATTTGTCAATGCCCCCAGGACTCCTGGTGTGGCACTGTAGGAACAGCACTGGACTGCCAACCACAAGGTCAGCAGTTCAAACCCACCAGGTAGGTGCTCCATGGAAACCTTATGCAGGGTCGCTGTGACCAAGGGAACCAGCTTGATGGCATTTAACAACCACAGGAGTGTGGAATACAGAGGGGAACCTACCGGAATCATGAACTTCAGTGAATAGCAAAGCGTAATAACATATCAACATTGTCACAAAAGTGCACAGTGCGATTCAGTAACACAGTGTAACGATGTTACTTACCAATATTAGTTCATCAGTTGTCACAGATGTACCGCAAGAGCCCAGGACGTTAACAGGAGAAAAGACATAAAGGGGCTGAGGGTGTGTGTACTTCCTGTACATTTTTTCTGTAAACTAAATCTTTAAACCTTACAACAAAAAGATCCCCTCAGGTCTTCTTAAAACCCAACAATGTTGGGTAGGTACATGCCCGAGTCGGATCTGACTCAGTGGCTGTGCGAACAGCCCAAGAAAACACACCCTGGTCCTTCGTCACCCTCACTGTCGTTGCTGTCAGAGCTCACTGCTGCAGCCGTGGTGTCAATCTGTCCTGGGGAGGGTCTTCATCTCTTGTTTGTTGACCTCCTGCTTTACCAAGTGGGATGTCCTTCTCCAGGGCCTGCTCCCTCCTAATGACATGCCCAAAGTACGTCAGACAAAGTTCTGGCTTCTAAGGAGCGTTCAGGCTGGACACTCACCTCTCGGCAGAGACAGGCAGAGCTGGGGATGAGGAGGGGGCTTTAATCAAGGAGGGGGGCTCCGGAAGGATTTCTCAAGTTCCATCAGGGAATCCACCATCTATCTCTTCTGTGGAGTCTCCTCCTCCAGGCTTCGGGTTAAAGAGAACCACTTTGCCCCAGATCTCTGTTCAGACTGCCCGGCTCAGAGCCACCCTCTCCTCCTCATCCACTTTCCTCACTGCACTGCCGCGTGTGGTGACGTCTTTATGAGGAGGGTTCCTGTCTGACTCTGGCTACTCTTGAGGTTGGGCCTCATAATCTGGAAGCGTAACACCCAGGGAGCACCAAAACTGAGGCGCACCATAACTAAATGCTTGCCAGGCTCTGTCCCTCCCAGGAACCTCATTTTGTTCCAAAATGGACTCTCACCCCTTTCTATGTATACTCCTCAAGATCACACATCAAACATTTAAACCTTTTTAAAAGACTATGTGCTTCAAGCAGAATGTGGGACCCTAACCAGAGAAGCAGTCACACCAGAGATGGAGGCAGAGATGAGGACATGGAGAGGAAGCAGCTGAGGACTCTAGACTCATGGAAAGAGAGGGAATGGGTGCTGGCAGCCAGGAGGCAGGCTTGGTGGTTTAAATGATTATAGATTCCTGAGTGGTTTGTGTACATCCAAAAAAACCCTAGAGACGCAAATAGTGCTGAATGATGATGCATGGAGGGGATTGTAATCACTGCAATGAAACAAAGAGTGTAAAACTGATGTTCTCCCATATAAACCATTACTCAATTCACAATTGTTGTTAAGTGCCGTAGAGTCGGTTCCGACCCATAGCGACCCTGTATGGGGTTTCCGAGGGGCAGCTGGTGAGCTTGAACTGCCGACCTTGTAGTTCAAACTACTTTGCAGTCTGGCGCATTAACCCACAGCACCACACCACAACAAAAACATTAAAAAAAAAAAAGATGTGTGCTTAAGAAAAAGCAGTTGTACGTTTGCTGGAAAATGGGGTGTGGGAAGACATCAGGAACCCGCCCTCCCGTCTACAAATCAGTGCAAGGATGAGATCGTTGGTAAGGACATGCTCTGTTGTCCCCGAGAACTACCTAAGTCCCACGATACCCTCTAGACCCTCACTCTCAGCCTCAACACGGACACCCCACATGTACAAGGATGCCTTTGTGGGGAGCCTGTGGACAGAGAGGGCTGGGATGGGAGGGAGCTGAGGGCAGAATGCCTTTGTGGAGCCTCCTCCTGGGCTGGAGTCACAGCATGGGCATCCTGGAAGGAGACTCACCGTCCTGGAAGACCCTCTCGACGTTCAGCCCGTACGTGGCACACGTCTCGTAGTAGGTGCAGCGCTTCAGGTCGTTGGAGAGCTTCCGCGCCCGAGCGTCGTCAATGATGCGCGGGTTTGTGGAGCTGATTGCGTCTGAAACACACACACACACATACAGCAAGCCTCTCTCACCAACCCCTCGACTTATGATCCCAAGGGTCTTCACTCTGTGCCTTTCTAGATGTTGGCTCTTCCAAACAGAGCTCACCCCCAAAGCACAGTCTTAGATACCAGGTAAGCGGTTGGTTTGGGGGAATCAGTTTCTGAGATTCTAAAAGAAGAGTGTCTGAAAAGATGGGAAAATGTGGATCCCAAGGGAAGAGCTTTAGAAATAAAATAACCACCAATGGACACAGTCCCTGACGACAGCTTCCCTCTAAAGCACAGAGCCCCTGCTCCGCGAGCCTCATCTTGTTGCTGTATTCTTAAAGGTGGGCCATTCGGCGACTCCCCCATACGTGTCTGCTGATTTCCCATGAGGTCTTTGCTCTTGTTCTCGGTGCTTATTTAAAACCGATCTCTTGTGCAGAAGCCGTTGTAGAAGCCTCCCCATCCTCCCCGCCATTGCAAAACACCATCCATGCACCGTTTCAAGGAGCGAACTCGAGTGTGCCATCTGTCTACCTATCTATGGCGTGTGTTGTACTATGGTGACCTGTGTGCTGTTGGGAGTTATGTTACTCTTGGTGGGCATGTTTCAGCGGAGTGTCCAGGCTGTGAGAGACTAGGAAGAGAAGCCTGGCAACCAGTGCCTGAAAATTAGCTGTGGAAGCCTTATGGGTCACAACAGAACATGCCCGACTGGCTTGCTTTTAGAGAAAGCAAATCAGGGTCCCTTTCCGGAGGGGAAGGTCACACTGGGTGAAGGTGAGGGCCAATGAGTGTGCTTCCCTGAGATGACTGGAGAGAGGTGACGTGAAGACCAGGCAGTGTTTCGTTGTGTGACACGTGGCGCCACCGGAAGTCAGAGTCAATCTTATGGCAGCAAAGACAAGAATCGACAAGAATCAAGGACTTTTTATCAGAGCGCCTTACTTCCTCTTGTCCACTAGAGGGTGCAGTAAGCCTAAAGAATCTCTCCTAAAGGGTTTTAGGCTCCATAGGCCTCTCAGATCAGAAGTGTTTCAGTTATGACAGAGATTATGAATGAAATCTGTTGAAAAAGAAAAACTGGGGGCTGTCCAAGCTGCCCAGCCCTGATGTTTTACACGGAGTCAACTCGGAAAATGCTGTTCTTCTGTGTGGCTAGTTTCAGGATTTAGCTTGTCCAGCTGGATCCCAGCCACAGAGCCCGGTTCCTTTTGGCCTGAGCTTGAGTGGACTGTACGTTGGTGGTGGTGGTTGGTGGTGGGAGACCCCGTGTGTGGGAGTACAATTGCTCCATACGGTTTTCAAGGCTGTGACCTTCTGGTTAGTAGTGCAGCCCATAACTATTTACACCAACCAGGGACTCCAATTACAGGTGCTCCAGTGGCACACTGGGTCAAGCACTTGGTGACAAACACAAAGGTTAGTGAGCTGAACCCACCAGCATTCACAGGAGAAAGATGTGGCTATCTACTTCTGTAAAGCAGTCCAGTGTGTTCTGCTCTGCCCTGGAGGGTCTCCTATGAGCTGGAGTCTACACGATAGCAGTGGGTTTGGTCTGATTTGTGGTTAGTATTTTAGTTGCTTTAAAAATCCTGATTCATTTATTCTTTATCCATTCAACATGGGCTCTGGGCGATGGATGAAGAGGAAAAGAACAATTCAGGAATACAGAGATTCCAAAAAATGTAATTCCAAGAGCATCTGGTTTTAATATGACATTCAATAAGGGCAGGCCTGGTGGCATGGTGGTCAGGTGCAGTTTGTACCCACTCGCTGTTCCTCGGGAGAAAGATGCGGCACTCTGCCTCGGTATAGATGGTGGCCTCGGAAACCCTGTGGGGTTCCTCCGAGTTGGGATGAACCCAGTGACAGTGGGCAGGGTTGGGTTAGGGTCTCCTACTCTCTTAGGAGTGTGATGTATATAGTTCACATTCCTATTTGGAAGCATCTCTCATCAAGGCTTCCCTGGTGTAAAAGAATTAGGATTAACAGCGTCAGGACAAAAGCATGCAGGAATAAGACCATTTTGCTTGAATAATCATTTTGTAAGGTTTCCACTCTCCCCCATTTCTTGACAGTGCGTTTTTAAAGGCAATCTTTAAAGGTTTTTAAAAACCTTCATGTCACATTGTCACTGGGCCTGTGGATCCAGGGTGGCGAACAAGGACACTGTGTCCAATCCAAGCAGAGGTTATTCTACCAGAAG
The DNA here is from genome assembly GCF_000296735.1 of Chrysochloris asiatica. Classification (NCBI taxonomy): domain Eukaryota; kingdom Metazoa; phylum Chordata; class Mammalia; order Afrosoricida; family Chrysochloridae; genus Chrysochloris; species Chrysochloris asiatica. Next base: position 7,619,100 of record NW_006408614.1, on the reverse strand, counting down.
GTCAAGTCTGAAGTGACTGAGTTCTTGTTGTTAATACTATGGAGTCGGTTCCGACTCATAGCGACCCTGCACAGGGTTTCCGAGGCTGCAAATTTATACAGGAGCAGAAAGGCTCATCTTTCTCCCACGGAGCAGCTGGTAGTTTCGAACTGCTGACCCTGAGATTAGCAGCCTGATTCATAACCATTATGCTACCAGAGAAATATGGACCATGTGACTCTCTGCCCCCTTGGGGGACAAATTTGGTACTGCCCATCAATCCTTAGCAAACTGGGGAGGATAAAACAAAATCTGCCACCCCCACACCCATACCAGTCAGGTGGTTTCTGATGCATAGCACCCCCTATAGGGCAGGATAGAACTGCTCTATAGGGTGTCCAAGGCTGCAAAGCTTCACAGAAACAAGCCACCTCATCCTCCTCCCGCAGAGCAGCTGGTGGGTTCGAACCGCCTGCTTTTCAGTTAATAGCCAAGCGCTTCATCACTGCATCACCATACCAGAAATCAGGATTATCTTAAAGATGTGTCAAAAGTTAAACGAGCTTTTAGGTTGCATATAAATCAATTTGACAACGGAGAGAGTTTGAAAGTGACCGATGGCTGCAACTTCAGACTCAACCCTCACGCAGCCTTGAGGGCGGTTCAGGGCCGTGTAAAGTCTCGTTCTGATGTGCATGGGGTTGACCTGGTGGCACCTGACAACAGCAAAGCCGGGAAAACCAGGAAAGAAGACAAGTGTTACATCTGCTTTCTAAAGCCCCATGTGTGGGTCTGAGTGTGCATGTGCTTCTTCATGTTTTATAGCATGATGGCTGACGGAGCGATTTTTCTGCAGACTCTGTCACATGAGACGAATTCTGTGTTCAGGGGTTCTCACTGGAAAAGAGTGACGCTCAGCAGGTATTATTTCCTCCTAAGAATGTTTTCCAGTTCCTCCACACCAAAGTACAACAGAGCACAACTCTAGTCCACACCAGGATCTTGGCATCACTCACCCTGGGTCCCCACAAGAACCAGAGGAATGTCGCTCGTGTTCCGGTAGCTGGCCATCCGGCTGTAGTAATGGTAAACGGTCTGGAAGCTTATTTCGTCCTCCAAGCTGAAGACGAATATAACCGCGTCCACCCACATGGCAAACTGGGGAGAGAGGAAGGGGAGGTGAGCAGGAGACAAGCAGGAGGAGGGCAGAGGTGGGGAATATACCACACCAGTCCCAATCCAGGGACACCGTCCGTCACCCACCTGACGCTAGACTTCGGAAGCTGCTGTCACATCATGAACATCCTAGCCAGACGCCCTCCTGGGCACCCTCTGTGTACCTCACAAACCATGCATGCTTCCCATAGTCACCGCTGTTCCTTCCAGAATATCTACCCTCTGGCTTGGCCAACCCCAGCCCTGAAGACCTAAAGCAAACTATACCTCCACACCCGAGTCTTCCAAACCCCAAGGGTTCTGAGGGTCAGTCAGTGTTCTCTGCTCATTCAACAGCCTTGATTTGAAACGGCCCCCACTCCAACATACCCCTGGGGAGCCTCGTTGGGCTCCCCTGACAGAGACAGGGGGAGGCTACTCTTCTGCACCCGCTCAGCCTCGAAAGAAAGCCCCACTGCCCTGTCCCGATCCTCCCATTTCCCATCCGGAAAACACTTGGCGTGGTGGAATGTTCCAGCATCCCATGAGCAATGACACCTTGTTTTAAGCTCCTTACACACAAGCACACGTGAGCCAAACCCACACGAGCTGACTGCCGCCCTTTCATTCTCCTTTGACCTGGTGGCAATTAAGTCTACACCGATCCTCTTATCTGGTCAATGACCCTACTGTCCGTCCGGCTAGATGGTCTCATTGACTCATGGTGGCCCACATCTCACAGAGGCAAACTGAGCCACACCACGTGACTTTCCTGGCTGCATTCCTTAGGGAAGAGAATCTCTGGGATGAGTTCGAACCGCCAACTTTTCAGTTTAGCAGTTGAGCACGTAGCCATCTGCGACCACCCGGGTGGATACGGAATGGATAAATGCCCACTCCACCCTCACCTCACCATCATTTCCCCTCATCAACCACAGGGGAAGAAAGAAAAGGCCAGTGAATTGGCAGGTTTTTTACACCAAAGTCTCCTCACTTCTCTTGTGACATCTGATGGTGGTGGTTTCTGTTAAAGCACCATCGGGTCAGTTTCACCTCACAGCACACCGTACAGAGTTTCCGAGAAGCGGCTGGTGGGTTTGAACTGCCGATGTTGCAGTTAGCAGTCTAATACTTATCCTACAGAACTCAAGGGCTGGGACGACGGTGCGCACCACATGACCCGTCTTAATGTAAACAGAGGAATCTTGGTGGCACAACAGTGGAATGCTCGGCTGCTGACAGAAGGTCTAAGGTTCAAATCTCCAGAGGGAAGATGTGGTGATCTGTTCCTTCAGAACGACCACCTAGGAATGCCACGGGACAGATCTCCTCTCACAGAGGGTCACTATGAGTCCCCATCGACTCTCTGGGAGGTAGCACCCGGCTGGAGGAGGGGACAGTGGGAGTCTGTCTCTAATGGGGGGACTTTTTAACCTCCGTGTGGATTTGAGGTGGTGTGTGTGTCTGTGTGTGTGTGTGTGTGTGTGTGTGTACATTTCAAATGCAGACCACGTTCATCATATTAACAGTAAGCTAGAGCTGCTCCCTCCTCTACATCATGGCCAAGTAGCCCTCCTAGAAATGCTATCCAACTCCTGAATAGCTCAGTTCTCATGATGCAACAGTTAAGCATTAAGCCACAAACTGAAAGGTCAGTGGTTCGAACTCACCGGCAGCTCATCAGGTGAACGATGTGGCTGGTGGTTCCTGTAAAGGTACCCAGCCTCAGAGACCCTAGCACTGGAGGGACACCATGAATCTGAGCTGACTCGGAGGCAGGGGGTGGGTTTTTGTCTCTCTTACTAACACAGACGAGACAGCACTTAAACTACAACAAACACAGAAGGTCAAAGAAGTCAATCAAACCAGCCACACGGGCGGAAGTTTGCTCTAGGATTTAGAACTCAAAGAACAATTGTTGCTGTTAAGTGCTGTTGAGCCAGGTTCCGACCCACAGCCACTCTGTATAGGATTTCCAAGGAGATGTTGAGCTGGAACCACTTACCTTGCAGTTGAAACCGACTGTGCAGTCCAGTGCATTAACCCTCAGCACTACACCCGGAGTCCAGTAGAATTAGTTTTTTAGAGAAGAAAATACCCTTCGTGGTGGCAAAAAATTAATCTTTTTAAAAATATATATATATTGATTTACTGGGTTTTTATAATCACCTTGTCTTACAATCTTATTTCTAGAACTGTTTGTTGAGATGGAAAGTTGGCACAGAAAACCAGTAGGCTGGTTGTCCTCAAGTGGACTGCCAGGTTATGGTAATCCCAGAGTTTAACTTTGCTCCACAGGGTTTTCAAAAGCTGACTTTTTGGCAGGGGATCACCAGGCCTTTCTTCCGATGTCTATGGGTAGACTCTAACTTCCCAGCTTTCAGTTAGCAGCTGAACACATCCCATCCACTCCAAAGGTAAAAGGCCAGTCAGCCAACTTTGGGTGCAGTACTCACTTGTGCCTCTGGGGGGCCTCCTTCATCTCTAATCAGCAGCAGATAGCTCTGTCCATCAACAACAATCTCTTTCTTGAACCTTCCACCTGCCACACACACAAAACGTCTGGTTACAGGAGAAAAACAACACCGGGAGAGGGCAAACAGACGTGGGCTTCGCTTGTGGAAAAATACACCCGGGCTGTCACGCTGGGGGCAAGTCTGAGGGTTTGGGAGTCTCCAGGCGGCACCAAATCTCAGTGTGTGTTTAAGAACCCGTAATTGTTTTGCATCCTAGATACAGCCTCTCACACAGCGTCAGGACGGCTCAGAGGTGAGACGTGTGGACCAGCCACGGAGACCTTACGGGTCCCTTCATGAATGTGCGGGCCATCCGTCAAAAGCCGGTGTTGTGAGACAGAGCACACTGGAATGTTTCCTCTCTCAGTGGGTCCACAACATGGAAACAAATTGGTCCCTGCTTATTATGGGTGCCTGGTCCCCGTCTTGTAAATCGAGGGGCTGGGAGCCGGTTTTCTCCTCAAGGGAAACCCAGTTCTTGGAGGGGAAACACAGAACATCATGACGGTGGTGTGTACCGAAGTCGGGGTCACAGGGAGGACGTTCAACTACTACACACACGTTAGACAGACTGCTGGACGGACCCCGCATGGGGGTAGCAGAGCGGTGGGCTGAGAGCGGATGTTAGAGACCATGGGTTAGCAGGGCACTGGGATCCAGGGACAGTACGGGCCGAGCTCGAAAACGGGGGTCTGAGGGGCTGCCTAGCCACCTGTCATTCACCGCTGCAGGACACCCACCTGCCAGGCCAGCTCTGGACCCTGGAAGTATCCCCCGCTTCTAGAAGACTGCCACCCCCACAGACAAAAGTCCCTTCCGAGGCCTGGACCCTGAGTCCACCCCCACTGACACATGGGGGTCCCGAGTCCACCTCCTCCTGACATGTGGCGTCCTGTGTCCAATCCCTGACACGTGGGGCTCAAGTCCACCCTCCTCTAAGACACAGGGTTCCAAGTCCACCCCCTTCTGAGAAAAGGGGTTCTGAACCCACTCCCTCTGACACACGGGGTCCTAAGTCCACCTCTCATGACACATGGGATCCCAAGTCCAAACCCCAATATGTGGGGTCCCAAGTCCACCCCCTCTGAGACAGAAGGTCCTGAGCCCACCCCTCTGGCACATGGTGTCCCCCTCAGAGAAAAGGAGGCCTGAGTCCAGCCCCTATGACACACAGGGTCCTAAGTCCACCCCTCTGACATGTGGGGTTCCGAGTCCATCCCATCTGAAATGCTGGATCCTGAATCCACCCCAGTCTCAGAAGACGAGGGTCCCAAGTCTACTCTCATGGACCCTGGTGGGCTCCTGGGTCCCTAGAGGATGGCAAATCCTTACTCCTGTACCACCAGCTGCACCGAAACCTCTCAGGACCATCTGACCCCTGCTGGACCCTGGACAACAGCTGAGTGGCCTCAGTGCCTGAGCTGGCCTGCTGCCCAGAGCCACATGCACACAATCCTCCACAGCAGCTGCCTATTGAAGGGAGGGACCTGACTAGAGACTGCTGGGCCTGAGTCATCCACCTGACAGACAGCTCTGAGGTCCCCCATACACTGAGAGGGGAGGGGAGGGCTGGCTACGAAACTAAAAGTCAGACGCCATCATTGTAGGTCACATAGGAGAGGGAACACATACACGCTCACATCCGCTCACACGGGCATCACATGTGTTCACTTGGGCCCACACACACTTACACGCACCCACACACATGTAACATGCATACAAATTTGCTTCTTCATGTACAATCACTCAGAATGGCCCACATGTACCTCAGCTCACATGCACAGACATACATATGCTCACACTGACTGAACACATGAAGTATGTGTGCTTTAGGAGATGTTTGCTCCAAACTCCAAAACTCTCCAACATCAAAATAAAAAAGACACATTCTTAGCCCAGCTGCCCATCCCCCCAAAAAACAAGGGTAGAGTTGGGTGGGGACCCCGCCGTGTCAGTGGGAAAGTTCAGACACAGCAGGAACGAGCATCCACGTCACCGCCTCCTAGCAGGGCTGGTCCTGCTGCACATGGAGGGACACCCACCACACCTACCCGAGGGCCACTGTCAGAAACAACGTGGCGATTACAGGAGTGGAGTCCTGCCGTGGCACTGTGGGTCAGCACTGGACTGTGAACCACAAGGTCGACAGTTCAAACCCACCAGCTGCTCCTCGGAAATTCTATACAGGGTCACTATGAGTCGGAATCGACTCGACAACACTTAGCAACAATAACGACATACATTGAGCTGGAGGCCTGGTGTGGCGCTGTGGGATAAAGCAGTGAACTGCAAGATTGGTTTGAACCTAAGGTCAGTGGTTCAAACTCAACAGCTACTCCTTGGAAACCCTAGGACAGAGTCCCTATGAGTTGGAACCGACTTGATGGCACTTGAGAACAACACACATTTAACACTGAATAAGACAGCTTACAAAGGGACAAGCTGCCAGAGATGCAACAGAAGTGAATGCACCTCATCTCCAAACACTTTCACAAGCAATCATTCTCTGCTTTGAACTCTGGGTTGATAGCACGTGTGAGCAGTAATGGAATCCAGACCCAAAGCCACTGCTATGGAGCTGATTTTCCCGCAAAGCATGGCTATCTATAAAGGGTTTCTTAGACCATCAATCTCTATGGGAACAGACAGCATCATCTTCCTCCCTCAGAGCGGCTGGTAGGTTTGAACCTCCACCTTGCAGTTAGTAGTCCAATGCTTAACACACACTACCATCATAGCTCCTTTCATTAATGGAAGGCATGTTGATCTCAAGGGGGAAATTAAAAAATATGAATTCCCATACAATTATATGGGACACATATGTCCCAAGGGGACTCTGATGTGAGGGCTGGTGGGATGAGGCCTATTTTTGCAGATTCACGCAGTTTTATAGATTCCACTCCCCACCAGGGGCAGCATGTACCATAACTGGGACAGAAGCTTCCCAGCAAACCCTAGGCTAAAAATGCTAGCGGGTGGTACTCAAAGAAGGCTTCAAAAAGTTCATGGAAAAATGTAGTTAAAAAGGGAATTTTCCATGGAATGTTTTCAAGCTCCTGCCTATGCCCCCTGGCTCACTAAAGGGTTCAAGAGGTGGAAGACTCATGAACCAGTATCAACCAAAATGAAAATCTAGAGCAACCATAACATTTGCAAAGGAAACTTACTCTTTGGGGGAAAACACTTTTCTTTTTACACTGTGTTCCTAGAGATTAGTCGTGCTAACCAGGGACAAGTGAAGAGCAACAGGATTTGGTGCAAACATTTAAAAAGCTTCCCAGTGAGACAATTCCCAGTGTCTCCATGTCCCAGTTTTCATTCTCTGGGCACTGTGATTTAGAAGGGTGACCGCTCTGGAGCTACCAGAAAAGCAGTTAGCCTAAGATTCAATCTGCTGAAGAGAATGCAAATGTTTAACGTCCCCAAATGACAGGAAACTATTTGTTTTGGAATTGTTTCAATGATTTCAAGGTAGTACACAGAACTCTGAAAACAGTGGGGTGGGCTTCAGGTCCTGCCCAGACTGTAAGCATCTTTCAGGAGCAGACGCTGTTCTGTGGGGTGAAGAATGGTAACGTGTCCTCAGGGGGAGGAGGGTTCTTGTCAGGACCCCTGCCATAGAGTCTATTCTGACTCATAGTGACACCACAGGATGGAGTATAATCTTACTGCCGCATCTGTTCCCCTTGGAGCGGGTGGCTGGTGGGTTTGAACTGCCAACCTTGCAGTTAGCAGTTCAGCACTTGACCCACGGTGCCGCCAGGGTTCCTTGCAATCTCAGCAGGCTCTCAATCTGGCGGTAAGCAAGATGCTCCCTGCTTTCTGAAAGCTCACTTTATGCAACTTCGTTTTTATGAAAGACCTATGAAAGTATCTGTTTTCACAAACTCAAAGAAATTCAACGAGGATTTTCACTTTTTCGAAAACAAGCAAATAAAAAAGCCCAAACTAGTGTCCCGCATTTCTTTCGCAGGAGTTTTAAGAGCAGTCTGCATGCATCCCGAGCAGGGGGAGTGGCGCCCTCTAGCTCCAGCCCGGGGAACTACACACGACATCTCAGCACCCAGCAACCACAGCTGTGCGCCCCTTCTGTGAACGCTGTGTAGTCGTGTGTGTGTGTGTGTGTGTGTGTGTGTGTGTGTATGTGTGGCTTTAGTTAGATGTGCTATTTGGTATGATTTGGTAAATTATGTTTTCAGTCTGGAATTTCTAAAAAAAAAAAAAGCCCCCCTATAAATGAACGGTAGTTGTTTCTTTACTCTAAGCCATTTCAACTTCCAGAGATTTCACAGGACACTCTTACTTGTTACTAGTGGGTAGGGGGCCTTGTATTCTCCTGTTGTAAAGTGGCCAAGGAGGCTGCCCTTATTCAACTATGTTCGCTTCCTGCAGCATCTGCCCTTATACCGATACCATGTACTGTTGGGTGCCATCGAATTGATTCCAACTCAGCCACCCTACGCACAACAAAACAAAAACACTGCCCAGTCCTGAGCCATCCTCACAATCATTATTAACTTTGATTCAACCCATTGCTGCCGTCACTACGCCAGTCCATCTCCTTGGGGGTCTCCCTCTACTTTACCAAGCGTGATGTCCTTCAAACCAGGGACTGGTCCCTCCTGAAAAGTTATTTTTATTATTTTTTAATGTACTGCAGGGTATGACTGACAGTGGGCTACACTAGACTCTAACTCCAGGTCACCCGCATTTTGTGATGCCTCACAGAGACTGTGTGCTTTACAGATTGAAGGTTTGGGGTCACCCTGGCACGAGCAAGTCTATCAGCATCAATTTTACAACAGCCTGTGCTCACTTGTGTCTCTGCGTCCCCCTGAAGCCATTCTCACGACACATCAACTGTGTTCATCCTCCTAGTTCACAATTCACAGGCGAGAACGTCCATATCACTTTTCTGTGCACGGGGCAACCAAGCGATGCGGGTTACTCGTTTTACTGAGACATACTGGGCTAGTCTGAAAGCGAACACACACTATCTCTGAGGGCTGCATAGGTACTAGAACATAGGTTAGCAAGTAAGTGCAGTCGTATCTTACATCGTAGCGAGTCTACGCAGGGTTTCTGGGGAGGTACATCTTTACTAAACTGACTCGATGGCACTTAACAACAACAACAACAACAACATCTTTACTGGAGCAAAAGCTTCATCTTGTTGCTAAGGGCCTTTAAATCGATTCCGACTCATAGAGCCACTGGACTTAAATGACAGCCAAGAAAATCTTACACACTTTGTAACACGTACATAAAACATATAAACTTTACTTTCTGAAACATTTTTATACATATTTGCCTCTTAGAGAGACTTAACTGTGTGTGTCCTTTACCATCACCTTCTCAGTGGCTACTTGAGGGCTCCAAACATCGTGATGCCCGGTCTCACGCCACAGAAACCCAAATTACATTGGGGGTTGTTGGGGTAAATGCCACAACTAGATTCCTTCTAGTATTTAAACTTCTGGGGGGGAGGGGGGAGCTAGGTGGAGCCCCTTTTAAAATCCAATTGCAGTCTACAGAGAGAGAACAAGAGAGGGAGCAATGCCAAGATACTCATCTCTGTTCCATTTGTGCTTTTAGTGGAAAAAGTAGCAAACAGAATTTCCCTAATCCAAACACAAAACGCTCCATTGGGAATCAACGCTGCTGCTACAGATGTTTGACGTTGCTGTTTCAAGCATTCTGGCTAATTGGACTGAAAGCTATTAATGGATCGTTAGCAGTTCTCCCAACAACAACAGAAATGGATGGTGACACGGTTAGCCTTGTGACCCTGTGGCATCCACAGCGTTCTTTTCTTCCTGCATCATCTCAATGAATCCACACAACATGCTGTCATGGAAACACTATGAACAACATCCATATCCGCTCGGGAGGAAACCAGGTGCTCAGAGGCCCCAGGCCAGGCTAAGATCCTCACACTTAGCACAGGGCAGGGATAAGACTTGAACCCAGTGGCTCAGATTCCCAACCATCCCTTCTTCCACGTGCATTTCTGCAAACACAGGGCTATATAAAGGCCAATAACAAATGTCCATAAACCACCCTTGGAGTCCTGGTGTGGCACTACAGGGCAATGAGCAAGGTTGGTTTGAACCGCAAGGTGAGCAGTTCAAACCAACCAGCTGCTGTTCGGCAATGACTCAGCTGCACTTAACATAAACCACTCTTAAACAGTTTCTCTGTTTTCACAGTCCCAGGTGCCGGCATGATGAGGCAGGGTTCTGTGAGTGCACACCCAGCTCTTCCGAATCCACCCATGGCCCAGAAAGAGCTGACCCACCCCTCTTTCAGTTCCAAACATCATCAATGGGCTTAGGGTCCTAAAAAGAAATTAATCTGCCTGTGACTTTATTTCCTGTCAATTCACTCCCACCTGTCTGTCTGTCTGTCGGTGGTCCTGTGGGGGCTTTCTGTTGCTGTGACTATGGAAGTCAAACCTCCAATATTTCTGTGCTGGTAGAGTTGCCCAGGTTTCAACAGAGAACCCAGACAAAGGCACACTCAGAATAAAGGCCTGGCAACTGGCTTCTGAAAACTAACCAATGGAAAACTCTGGGGATCACACTGTCTGATTTAGTGCTAGGATGAGCCCCCTCTGTAGGAAGGTACTTAAGCGGCCACAACAAGGACTCAGGTAGAGCAGCCACAGTGAACATGCCGCACGACCAGGAAGATTTCCAGTCTTTCCTACACGGTCGGAGCCAACTCAAAGGCAAAACACAGCGACGTGATTTCATTCTTACTGCGGATCTCCAGCATCATACAGAAGGGCTTCCAGAAGTTTATGGAAAACGGAATCAATAGATAATGGACTTTTTCCACACCAGGAGGAGAGGTATGTCTTTTGCATCTAAGCAAAGGGTTGTCAAGCAGCTGTGGCCTTACCCACAGGTGCCCCTGGCCACCTATCTTGTCAGCAGTGGGAGCCGAGTGCAGGGGTCAGGAGGAGGAGGACCGGAGGGCCGGGAGAGACCCTCCTCTGGAAAAACATGTTTTTAGGGTTCACCTCAGAGTGTCAAATCCATCACAGTCTCGTTAGAAAGCCCAGAGTATCTGTGAACACGATCATTTCTTAACTGTTTCCGAAGCAGGGAATGCTGGGAGTGGCTGGAAAAGGACTTTTTATAATTTCTCCAAGAAGAATATGGGGGGGGGGGGGCGGCGAGAAACAAAACGAGCTGCAGCATGCCAGGAATTTTGTGTTTTAAATTAATTTTGATCTTTCTTCATAAAAACAACTGAGGCCACGAAGTCACATGTCTACGTGTGGTTCTGGAAGAATTTCTCCTGTGATATTTAAAAGGAATTTTGAGCCATGCATCATTTTATACTGGGAGACGCTGTGTCATTGGTAACATTAGTTGGAAAAAACTTAACTGAATCTGTTCATTTCCTTACCCATTTTGTTTTGTTTTGTTTTGTTTTTTAAACTTAGTTGTTGGTAGTTGCATGCCATGGAGTTGGTTCCAACTCATAGCAACCCTGCATAGGGTTTCCAAGGCTGTAAATTTCTACAGGAGCAGAAAGCCTCATCTTTCACCCAAGGAGTAACTGGTAGTTTCGAACTGCTGACTTTGAGGTTAGCAGCCCGACTCGTAACCGCTACGCTACCAGAACTCCTTGTTTTTCAAACATACAGAATGAAAAAGGAGTCCTAATGACAAAGGTGTGTGAAGGGGCTCTTGCAGGTGACTGCAAACTTCCCCGATGAGAAAAGCTCTCCATGGGAAAGGTGAGTTCAGGTGGGATGGGCTAGTTCCTTAGGCAGACACGTGACCTCTCATGACCTCATCCAGACCAGATCTCAGCAAGATCAAAAGGGAGATGAAGAAAGACGGATGGCAGATGTAAATGCCACCTGCTAAACACTAATTTTCTTTCCTCCACGTTTAATAAAATGAAGGGGGCGAGGTCAAACCCAGAAGGACTAGAAACCCCAAATAGCAAGCCAGGCCATAGAATCAATTCTGACTGGGCAAGTCTCCTGGGCAGAGTGGACCTGCCCCACAGGGTTCCCAAGGCCGGAATCTTTTCTGGAGCGGACAGCCTCCTCCTTCTCCCAGAGTGGCTGGTGAGTTTCAATTGCCAACGTTTCGGAAGCAGCCTAACACTTAACCCACCGCACCAGGGCTCCTTAATGAAGACAATTCACCATCAGCCCAGGAAAGACGTAGACTTTTACTTTAAAACCTCATAAAAGGGGGCACCACATATTAAAGTGTGGCACTGTAGGGTAAGCACTGGACTGCTAACTACAAGGTCAGCAGTTCAAACCCACAATTCGTTCTTCAGAAACCCCATAAGGGATCCCTATGACTCAACAGCACTTAACAAGCTGAGTGAAGAGAGAAGCTCTAGCTCCTGACCCCTCCGCCCCACGCTGACCACTCCCCTGGAGCCCTCCATGCTAAGTGTAGGGAGGGCAACAAAGCACGGGGTAGCAGTGGGTGTGGGCGTAGACACAATTAAGGGTCAGCGTACACCCATCACTTCCATGGGTGGGGTGGGGGAGGGGCCCTTAGGAAAGACTCCGGGTGTCCAAGGCAACTGCCTTCTCTCAGGCATGTGAAGCTGTGAAGCTTACACATGCTAATTCTGTCAGGGCCCCAAAAACGTTTTAAATGTCTAATAAAAATCAACTAAAAAAGGCATGTGACAATACAGCTCCATGATTTTCAAATGGAAAGTTTCAAAATGCAAAATGACCTTGTAACACAACATTTCTGATGGAGGCTTCAAATAAAACCGGAAATGCTTCAATACTTAGTCCCAAGTCTCCGCTTTTGCTGGTCCATGGAACACTTCTCTCTTCCAAATCGAAACAGTGCATGGACCGGTAAATCCTTCTAACACTGCACTGGGGAGAAGAGTCTGTAAGTCTCTACTGGGCTACTAACCTCAAAGTCAGCGGTTCAAAGCCACCAGGTGCTCCGTGGGAGAAAGAGGAGGCTGCTAGCCCCGGATTGGTAGTCACAGAAACCCTATGAGGCAGATCTACTCCATCCTGCAGGGTTGTTACGAGGAGAGGGTATCCACTCAAAGTTGGCTTTTGTTTGACACTTTCAATCCAATACTTATCTACACCTCAAACTGAAATACATTTCAAACCTCAAACTGAAGTGCCTGTGGGGAATGGGAAATGCAAGTTACAGAAAGACAAAGGGGACAGATTTGTTTATACTCCCCCACTGACATAATTTGGTTCTTAATATTGTTTTGGCAAGACAACTCCCTCGTACACTTTTCTCCCCAACTACATCATGAGGACTTTGCTGCCAATTTCTCTGTTCCCTCCCTACTGTAAATCTGTGACTCTTGGTGACCCCACATTTGTCAGACTACAACTGGGCTCCAAGGGATTCCCAGCGGCCGATTTTCTTAAAGTAGATTCTTTCTTTGGAAGTGTCTATGGATAGATTCCAACCTCCAAACCTTCTGTTAGCAGTCAGATGCATTCACTATTTGTACCCCGCAGGGCCCCCCCCCATTACCTCCGCAGCCCCAACCCACTGTCAGTCGAGGCAACATGGGACTCATAGAAACCCTGTATAGGGTTCCTGAGGCTGTCACTCTGTATGGGAACAGAAACCCTTCTCGTCCTCCCTTGGGGCAGCTGCTGGGTTTAAACTGCTGACTTTGCAGTTTTACAGAACCACCAGGATTCTATACACTTGGCCAAAACCATTCGACAGCCACCAAGCACCAGTACATGCCGGGCATGATGCTGTCCTCATGGACACCGGGACCAGACAAAATGTGTGTGTAACAGAGTGTTACCAAGAGCAGTAGAAGCAAAGGAGTCAGACAAGAACAGGAGGAGATGGAGCTGGGACGGGCAAAGCTTGGGCACCACAAGCAGAACTCGCTGTGTGGACAGGGTAGGATGTCTGGCTTTGAGCAAGCATGCTGAAGAAGAAATCCCTCATAGACCAGTCATCCACTAGGCCTCTCCCAGTAAAATTGAATTTATAACAAATAAATGGTCTACTGAAGATAATCCAACACCCACTCCCTTGTGGCCACACTTGAACGTGTCCACGCTGATGGCTGTGTCTAGAATGATTTGCATGGTCAGTGTAATAAAGTGCATTCTGTCATGCACATTGGTTTTGAGGCTTGGTGTGGCACTGTAGGATAAGCATTGGACTGATAACTGCAAGGCTAACAATTCAAATGCACCAGCTGCTCTCAGGAAACCCTATACAGGGTCACTATGAGTTGGCTTGAGGACACTTAACACCTCCACCACACTGGTGCTTATGTTATCTTTCGTCCATTGTTTTGCTTCCAATAGCTGGTACCTTTACACAAAAAGGTAAAGCAAAAACCAGTGTAGAATTGGGAGAAAGAACCTTCTTCCTCACCCAGTGTGTCTGGGGAGACTCTGGGCCGCACCAGTGGTCAAGCTCTCCGCTGTTCACCAGAAGGTTAGAGTTCCGAGCTCACCTAGAGGTACCTTGGTACAAAGGCCTGAAGATCGGTGTCAAAACACTCAGCCTATGAAAACCCAATAGAATACTGTTTGTAACTACTCTCAGTCAACACCACAGCAACTGGTTTGGGTTTTCTGGGGGTGTTTTCATATATTTGAACAAGGTTTCCCTGCCGACCATGATTCCCTGCAGTTTGAGGTGAGTATCCGGGGGCCTGGATGTGGAGTCCACAGGAAAGGAGGGCAGACAAGGCCAGCGTAGTTTCATGTGCTTGTAAGAACCAGACGTAAGTCACTGCCACAGACACAGGGACAGATGGGACCGTATGCCCTTACGGCTTCCTGATCTAAACACCTCTTTTCCATGTGAAAAGAGCATGTTTATTAAAAGCAACTGCATTCTATAATTTCGTTCTATTTTGGAATATGTGATTCTAGAGCTTAAAGAACATGGGAAGTGCTGGTACATCTCTGTTTCTTCATGTGTAATTATTAAGTGCCAAAGTGTGGTGGTAGTGGTTATGTGCCGTGGAGTCGGTTCTGACCCATAGTGAACCTGTACAGGGGTTCTGAGGCTGTAAACCTTTACGGGAGCAGAAAGCCTCATCTTTCTCCCACGGAACAGCTGGTAGTTTCTAACCGCTGACCCTGTGGTTCACAGCCTGAGTCAAAACCACTAGTTGACTTTAACCACGGCTTTGTGGGACAGCTTCAGTTCCTACTTGAAAAATGATTTCTGGGCATTAGAATTGGGGGTTTCCCTAGTCTAAATATTAAGGATCTAGTAAGTCTGATATCCATGTGGGTCTGAAGTTCTGTTCTACACTTTCCCTCCTTTTGATCAGGATCCTGTAGAGTTCTTGATGAAAACGTTCAGTCAGGGTGACTGAGCACAATCCAGGACTTCTGGTCTCGTGGTAAAGGAGGAGGATGATGACGAAGGCAATTAGATCTGAGTCCATACCATTCTCAGATTCCTGGGTCTCCTTCCTCTGCTGTTCAGGTAAACAGAGACCAACTGTTCTATCTCAGGTGGCTGCTCGTATGTTTCTAAGACCTCGTGTGCTACTCACTGAACTAGGGTGCACACATGTCCCCGCGAATCCCCAGTCTCCCAGGAAATCTCAACCACTCTCCCTTGACCCCCAGTCACACAGTCTGTCCACCTGCCAGGGCCTCTGGTCTGCCATCCTGAAGGTCCACCAGGGGCTCTGGTGACTCAGTTAATGGTCAGCAGTTTGAATCCACCCACCAGCCATTCACTATGGGGGAGAAAGACGAGGCTGTCTGCTTCTGTAAACTTGTGCAGCCCTGGGAACCCTGTGGGCAGTTCTACTGTCCTGAGGGTTACCGTGAGTCCGAATCAACACATCCAACCAAGTTCCAAACCTATCTTTGGAGTTCAGCTTTCTTCCAGAAAGACCATTTGTCACCACAAATCTGAAACTCTGACGATTCAGTTCCCCTTTTCTCCTGTCTCCTGACAGAAATCGCTTGGTCATGATTTCAGACATTATGAGGCTGTAGATGCTGGACAGCGACTGGAGCTCGTCAATGTCCCAAGAGGGTTCACAGACTATCAAGTGCAAATCATCCCCCAGAGTTACAGCTCTATGGGAGAAGCTGCTGCCTCCCCGCCACCCCGTCAATGCAAACTTGGACGGTAAAGCAAGACCCCTTCTACGGCTGGTTGAAGCCCTGGTTTGTGGACTCAACTCCCAGCGTATTTCTCAGAAGGGTCCTGACTCGATGCCTTCATTGTAACAAGATGGGATGACGCCTGTTTACTCTAATCTCACCGCTTCCTTCTTTGAACAAGTGACCCACCCCTCAAAGTTCCATTGGTCATATGAGTGGAGGTGGAGGTAGCTGTGTGCCATTGAGTTGGTTCCAACTCACAGCCACCTTGTGTAGGGCTTCTGAGGCTGTAACTCTTTATGGGAGCAGAAAGCTTCATCTCTCTACCGTGGATCAACTGGTAGATTCGAACTGCTGAACTTGCAGTTAGCAGCCCAGCTCATAATCCACTGTTACCAGGGCTCTTGGTCATTTCAGTACCACTGACTTAGTCTAGATTCCTGGGTAGTGCCAACTGTCTGTACTCAACTTGTAACCTAAAGTGGGCAATCTGAACTCACCTGGTGCTGCAGGGGAGAAAAGGCCTAGTAACATGCTCCTGCGAAGACAACAACCAGGACAATGCTACAGAGCAGTACCGCCCAAGAGCACATGGGATCATCCGTCAACACTCGATGGACCCACCCGCGGTAGGTTTCACTCTCAGGTTCCCTTTAAAGTAGACGATTAACTTGGTAATGACACTCAACTTGGTAATGACCAAAGGCTATGCCATTCCCGTGGTGACAGACTGGGAGTTGGAGAGGTGGCTTCGGCTCCACCAACAGCCTAATAACCTATGAAGGGTTTTGCTAATCTTAAAAGCTTACAGAGGATCCTGAATTTGGGGAGTGTTTTGTGCTTATAACCACTGGGTCCTAAATGTTGTTGTTGTGGGGTGCTGTTAAGTCCGTTCACACTCACAGAGACCCCATCCTGCATCATCTTCACTGTTGTGATGTCTGGGACCACTGAGTCAATCCATCTCACTGAGGGACTTCCTCTTTTTGCTGACCTCATAAACTGTTGTTAACTGCCGACAAGCTGGTTCGGATTCATAGCGACTCTGCCCAGGGTTTCTGAGGCTTTCTGACTAATCTTTGTGGGAACAGAAAAATTCATCTTTCTCTCAGGGGTGATTGGTGGGCTCAAACCCACAACCCTGTGGTTTGTAGTCCGGGGCTTACCCTATAGAGCCACCATGCTCCCAGTCTCATAAATAACATGGTACAATTCCTGTTACAAAATTCAAATGGCCAGATTTCAAAACAACTCGAGTTCAAAGAGTTTTACAGATTCGGTCATTGTAACAAGCGCCTAAGTATCCAGACATGTTTTCAGAAATAAGCCCAAACATCTGTTAGGCAATGACAACTGACTTTTTTTTTTTTTTTTTTTTTTCAATCGATTGGGTTGGGGAACAGTTTTTGGAGCTGACGACTGAAATACATTCCATGAGTCTTAGGAAACAGGCAGGGCTGGTGTTTACTACACAGTTTGTTTCTAAGAGACTAAGTGAACATTCACGGAGATAATAAATGCTTCAGCTCCACGTGCTCCTGAGAACATACTGATTCCCCAGAACAGAGGCCAGATAACGTCTGCTAGTGAACACATGTCCAGCCAGTCCTGAAGGGACAGGACAAACGAATGGAAAAGCCCCCACAGCCTGACTTGGGGCAGACACCACAGACTCATCTCCTCCAGCAGGGAGCAGCACAAACCCCAGTGGGGACCCAGGACTTTTCCATCCTCTGTGTCACAACCTGACCTCAGGGGGAACGAGAAGGCAGAAGATGGCTGATGTAGTAACAGAACTACAACAATGGGTGGCTTTGATGAACAGAGCTTTGCTTTCTTGACAATGGGAGGCTCTACACCTGAAACTGGGAAACCAGCTTTAAGGGAGTGGGGGAAGGGTCTTGTCTCAGCTAGTTTCCCTAGCTGGTCATCCTTGGGGTTCTGGGGTCTTCAGACACTGTCTGTGGCCTTCTTCCAGGTTGACAAACAGACAAACCTAAAAGACTGTACCTGTGTATGGTGGAACCTATCGGAGAAGGAAAACGTATATATTTTCCACTAACAGAGAGCACATGTGCTGGTGGCAATGTGGGATAAGCACTGGATTGCTAACTACAAGATCAGCGGTTCGAACCCACCAGCTTCTCCGTGGAAGAAAGAAGAGGCTTTCTGCTTCCATAAAGATTTACAGCTTCTGAAACCCTATCTAGGGCTGCTCTGAATAGGAACTGACTCAACGGCACATAACAACAACAGCGACAGAAAACTCGCAAGACTCGGAAAAACAAGGCTTCCGGTGGAGTCCTTTCGCGCTGTCAGAGGCTTCACTACCTCAAAGCCTACGATAGGGTCTCAGAGTATAACAAAGAGACCCTCATTCTCACATGGGGTCACAGCTACAGGTCATGAGTTACGATGTTTCTGTGTCTGGGGAAAACAGGGCTGGGTGTTTACCTCAAGGTTTGTTTCTAAGATGCTAACTAAATCATCCCTGAAAATATATTTTAGATACATGTGTTCATATTGTTGTTGATGTTGTTAAGTGCCATCGAGTTGGTTCTGGTTAACAGGGACCCTGTATAGGGTTTCCGAGGAGCAGTAGCTTGTGGATTTGAACTGCTAACCTTGTGGTCAGTTGTGGTTGATGTTGTTGTCAAGGAGTTGCTTCCAATGCACAACAGAATGAAACACCGCCTGATCCTGCGCCAACCTCACAAGGGTCATTAAAAGTGACCCCATGGCTGCGGTCACTGTGCCAATCCATCTCGTTGGGGGTCTTTCTCTTTTTTGCTGTCCCTCCACGTTACCAAGTATGATGTTCTTTCTCCAGGGAGTGGTCCCTCCTGATAACATGTGCAAAGTGTGAGAGACCAAGTCTCGTCATCCTGGTTTCTAAGGTAGTATTCTGACTGGATTTCTTCCAACACAGACTGGCTTCTTCCTGGTAGTCCACAGCACCCTCAGTATTCTCCTCCAACACCTTAACTCAAATGCATCAATGCTCCTACGTTCTTCCTTAGTCACTGGTCAACTTCCATATGCATGTGCAACGAATGAAAACATCATGGCTTGGGGCTTGGGCCAGGCACACCTTAGTCCTCAAACTGGTATTTCTGCCTGACGAGTAGTCCAGTAGCGTAGTGGTTACAAGTTGGGCTACCAACCCTAAGGTCAGCAGTTCAAAACTACCAGGAGTTCTGCGGGAGAACGATGAGGCATTCTGCTTCTGTACAGATTTACAGCTTCGGAAACCCTGCAGGGTCACTATGAGTCGGAACCGACTCCACGGTACTTACCAACAACAAGTAGTCCAGTGTTTATCTTACAGCACCATATGTTTTAGGGGTGGTGACACAATTCAACCTTTCACAGCACGCTTCCAACCAGAGAACACCCAGAATACAATGCTTCCCAATGCGTATGGCACACAATGCATACGGCACACAATGCATACGGCACACACACACACATACCCCCGTGAATGAGAGCAAGACTTACCAGAAAGCACTGGAAACACAGCATTTACAAGGCTGACAGGACTAAGCCCAATCTAGAAAAATCGATGTGAGGGATAGTTGGTACATTTTAAATTCAATTCTTTTCTCTGGTTTCCAAATGATGTTACTAGTTCCCTGGCAAGGTATGCGATGAAGAAATGGTGTGGACCTCCTACAGGGGCACACCTAAATATGAGCTCACCCGCTTGTCTTTCTTGTGACACAAGAAACCTTTCCTGACCTACGTCTGAAGATAATCTCTCTTGTTGGTGTTGGGTGCCATTAG
Organism: Chrysochloris asiatica; assembly: GCF_000296735.1. Lineage (NCBI taxonomy): Eukaryota > Metazoa > Chordata > Mammalia > Afrosoricida > Chrysochloridae > Chrysochloris > Chrysochloris asiatica. Next base: position 7,599,579 of record NW_006408614.1, on the reverse strand, counting down.
TGAATTCCAACTCACAGCGAACCATGGGACAGAGCTGAACGACCCCACTGGAGTTCCTAGTCCTGATCCTTAAGGGAGCAGATGACCACACTTTATCATACGGAGCCTCCAGCTGTGTCCTAATCATCAGCCTACAGGTGTGCACCTGAGCACTAATGGTTGTGCCACCAGGGCCTCGTGGTGATTCCTCTGAATAGCTGACATTTTCTGCTGGAACTTTTCTTTGCTGGCAGAACACTTGGGCTCCTCCAGTTTCCAGAATGCTCCTTTGAAACCAGGATTGTGGGGCTTTGTCTCTTGGACTTGGAACGTGTGACCTGGCAGGGACCAGTCCCCGGAGAAGGATATCAGGCTTGGTAAAGTGGAGGGTCAGTGACAAAGAGGAGATGGACTAACACCTGACACCAAAGATAACCTCAAACAACAATTGTGAAGTTGGCTCAGGACGGGGCAGTGTTTCGTTCTGTTGTGCATGGGGTCGTTATATATTGAAAGTGACTTGTTGGTACCTAAAGACATGGGTAAGGTTACCACATGCTTTTGTCACTTGGGAAAGGTGACTGGCTTCCCCTAGGGGGTAAGGAGTCTCCTTCCCTTGAAGGGTGGGGGTTGGATTCGGATGAAGCACTGTGGGACCGCAGGGCTTCACAGCAAAGCCTTTCTCCTGACCTCCCAGCCTGCACTCAGGGCGGGGCCTCAGGGCAGATGCCCTGGGATGCTGGAGCCTGGCCCAGCCCTGCCTTCTCCTTCCTCTTTCTGCCTCTCGCTGTCCCTGTCTTCCAAGGATTATTCTGACAGGACTTCTTCTAAGACAGACTTGCTCTCTTTACTGAGGACAGCCTTTCCCCTCCTCACTCTGTGCTTCTCTGTCTCTCTCCATCACTGCTGTTTCTGCCTCTCTCTCCCCATCTGTCACTCTCCACTATATGTATGTGTACCTGGCTTTCTCTCTCTCTCTCTGTCCATCTCTGCTCTCTTTTTCTTTCTGTCTCTCTGTCCAGTTCTCTATTTTGGACTCTTTCGTTCTCTCTCTCTCTCTGTACATATTTCTTTCTTTCTTTCTAGTGCTCCCTGGGTTGTATGGATGTCATTTGTCCTTCTGTGTCTAAGAATCACTATTTACCCTCAATCATTTGAATTTCATCTAGAGAGTCTTTGGGAGGTTGTTCCTCTCTCTTCCCTTGGATTTTCTGGTTAGTCCAGGGCTCGCCTGACCGCGAGTGAGAGGATTCCACTCCTTACATTCCAGATTCTCTAAATGCTAACTATAGAAGTATGTGGTGGTCGCATGGGATCCATGGTGGGGGAAGGGCTACAAAGACTATTCAGGACACAAACGCATGAAGGATGATTCAAATCACAGGCCTAAAACATCGTTCTCAGCTCTAATTAGCGGTCATTAACGGAGCCCTGCTGTCGGATGAGCAATTTTCATCTGATGCTCTTGATGAAGAGAGAATGATGGCCGTGAAATTGTCTTCAGAGGTGTGAAGGTCACATTCAAGGTCGTCTAATGTGAGAGGTTCTGGGGCACTAGTAGGACTTTCAAAACAAAGGCCAGTCAAAGAGCTGGGCCTCTTAGCTGCTCCTCAGATACCCAGAAGCAGTGGGCCCACCTCATCCGTTCGAATCCAGCCTCTGTTCAAACAGTATGCTGCTGTGCTGATGCTGTGTGTACAACATACAACTCACAGCCACCCTCTGCAGAAGGTCTCCACGGCTCTAGTTTACTGTGAGAGCAAAAAGGCTCATTTTCTCCTACAGGGTGGCTGGTGGATTTGAACCGTTGAACTGCTGGTTAGTAACCCAACACATAACCCACTATGCTAACAAGGCTCCCTTTAAACACGAGTATGCATATACTGTTGTTGTTAACGTACCATAAAGTCGATTCTGATTCATAATTGTACACCAGAACGAAACACCGCCCGGTCCTGGGCCATCCTCACAATTGTTGTTACGATGAGCCCACTGCTACTGCCACTGGGCCAATCCATCTCATTGGGGGTCTTCCTTTTTCGTTGACCCTCCACTTTACCAAGCATGATGTCCTTCTCCAGGGACTGGTCCCTCCTGATATCATGTACAAAGTGAGTGAGATGAAGTCTGGCCATCCTGGCTTCTAAGGAACATTCTGACTGTACTTCTTCCAAGATCGGTTGGTTTGTCCTTCTGGCAGACGGTGGTGCATTCAGTATTGTTGGCCAACAGCACAATTCAAATGCCTTAGTTTTTCTTCCATCTTCCTTATTCATTGTCCCGCTGTCCCATGAATATGAGGTGACTGAAAATATCAGAGCTGGGTCAGGCACACCACAGTCCTCAGAGTGATAGTTTTGCTTTCAAATTTTTTAAAGAGACCTTTTGCGGTAGAGTTGTCCAATGTGACACGCTGTTTGATTTCTTCATTGCTGCTCCCATGGGTGCTGACTGCTGCTTTAAGTCTATGAAATCCTTGGTGTCAATCTTTCTTCCAGTTTCTATGACGTGTTATTGGTCCTGTTCTGAGGACTTTGGTTTCCTTTATGTTAAGGTTTCATCGTAATGAAGACCAGAGGAAATGAAGTCTAGGATCTATGCATGAAAATTAGCCAATAAGAACCTTATGGGTCACAACAGAACACTGTCCAATTCAGTGCTGGAGGCGGGGTCCACACCAATGGGCCCCAACACGCCAACCATGTGACGATGTCCCAGGATTGGGCTGCAGTGTTTGTTGTATATACGGTCACAGTAACTGTGAACTGGAGCCATCCTGGGGTCAATGAGCAGCAGGAGCAACTGGATACAAATTTACTTTTGATGTGCAAACTCACGCTAAATCCCTCTACAAAGTAAGAGGGCCCATCATTCAGTGCAAAGAAATCCCAGGCCAACACAGATAGGATGGGCACAGCCTATGAACCCCATAAAGGGTATCGTCCCCGTCCACGCTTGAAGGATACAGTGGCTTAAGTACACCCAAATGGGAGATGCCAGAGCCACTTGGACAAAGCCAGGGCCCAGAGAAAGCAGCTCCTGGTGACCCAGACTGGATTCGCAGAGCACTACAGGTTCATGAAACCAAAAACACCCACTGCCATTGAGTCAGGCCCGGCGCCCAGCGACCCTCCTCTAGGAGAGGCGAACTGCTCCTCAGGGTGGCTGAGACTAAATCATTACAGAGCAGACTGTCTTATCTTTCTCCCCACGAGGGGCTGGTGGGCTTGAACCATCAAGCTTGTGATTAGCAGCCTAACCCACAGAGTCACCAAGGGGTGTGAAGGCAGATTTAAAGGACTGGTCATTCCACTCACAGTTAAGCGAGCCAACAAATACTACAGGTAGGCCTGGGCCTGAACTAAACAAAACCCAAGCGGAGAAAAACCTCCTCCCAAGATTCCCTAGATGAAATCCAAACGACTGAGGCTAAAATTCACTCTCAGACACAGAAGGGTAAAAGACATCTGCACAACCCAGGGAGCAGTCAGAAAGACAGTGGGCGACATGGGGGGGGGGGGGGGCAGCCTTCCCCACCCACCAGACCTCGCCACCTTCTGCCTTGGGTAGATTTCACTGGGTATCCAAGCCCCTAACTGGTTCCCCCACATAGAAGACATCACTTTAACTCTACCATTTCCCAAAACATTCCAATATTGTTCATCCAAGGGGGCTTCAAAAAGCTCTTGGAAAAATGGAATTGCAAGATAATGGAATCTGAGCATGACTCTTTGAAGTCCCCTGATATAACCACACACACCATGGTGCCCCCCCTCCCCAACCCCCTTTTTTTTGGAACAAACAGCACGATGTTTGTATTCAGTGAGTGGCAGTCCCGGGCAAAGATGGCCAAAGGACACCGTGCTTTCCAAATGACCACACAGTCTCGGGAACAAGAGGTCAGCTCTAGAGCAGGTGTTAGAGAACGCATGGGAAGCTACTGCTAAAACAACATCTAGGGGACGAAACAAGGTGAAAATGGTTTTTGAACTCAAAAAGATCAAAATGGAAGGTAAAAAAAAATGAAAGCAAACAGGGTGATAACACAGAACGAAGCGGGAAGGGAAGGCTACGGTACAAAGTTGGGCCTGCTCCTCTCTCCAAACAAGACAAGCGCTGCCATGAAGATCATGTATAGTTACCTGCGTCCGTATCTGCAAAAAATGGAACAGCCAGCAAGAAAGAGAAGGAACCAGAAATTCAGTGTCTCAGAGTTGGATTGGATAAGGTTACATGGAGAGAAAATATCATTTAGAAAACCTTGTGAGAATTCTAGCTTGAACTTGGGGGAGGGGGACACTAGGGGACATGAGGATAGAAGCTAAATGGTCAGCTCCCGTCCAGGTCTTAATCTTACTTAATGCAAAAGACAGTAATAGTAAAATATGGGTATGTTCACCAGATGGGGAACGCCTGTTATAAAAGAAAACACCTTCTCATACAAAATGACGATTAGACATTTATCTTAACAATGTAAGTGGGTGGACATAGTCACACGTGGGCAACAGCAATCAGAATGTCTGTTCTCTAGAAAAATCTATGACTCTGTAACATTACGGAAAACTAGGGTCAGAGACATGGCCGACTGGTGCTGGACTCACACTGGAGACGACCAGGCTGTGACATGGGAAATCCATTCAAATGTATTCAGTGGTTCTAACTCAATTGCCCCAGTTGCCAAAGTCAACAGAATTGGGTTTGCTAAACAAACTACAAACAATCCATCTACTTAAGGGTTTGTATGGCTCTGTGTACTTTATTACTTCCTTGGCAGGTGACATAGCAAAGTAATGATTTAGAATATACTAGAATTAAAAAAAAAAAAAAGACATTTTCTTTTTTAAGCTGGAAATTGTCTTTTGTGGGGCGTTACCTTCGGGAGACTCCTCTTGGACGTACGTGCCGGTCAGGTACCTGTGCACCAGGGCGGACTTGCCACTGGCCAAATTACCCACAATGCCCTGAAACAGAGGAATGAACAAGCTTTCAGGGAAAATTTTAGCCACTCGAACTGGCCGTCTGCAAATAAAAGGCTAAAAGTTGTTGTTGAGTTGTGGTTAGGTTGATTCCAACACCCTGTGTGTGTCAGAGTAGAGCTGTGCTCCACAGAGATTTCAATGGAGAGGTTTTTCAGAAGTAGATTACCATACATTTCTTCTGCAGCACCTATGAGAGAACCTGAATGCCCACCCTTTCAGCTAGTCATCAAATGCTGTGTTTGTGCTATCCAGGGATCCCAAAGTATTGTTGTTGTTAGGTGCCATCAAGTCGGTACTGACCCATAGTAACACTGTGCACAACAGAATGAAACACTGCCCAGTCCTGGGCCAACCTCACAATTGTTGCCACGCTTGAGTCCATTGATGCTGCCACTTGGCCAATCCATCTCACTGGGGGTCTTCCTCTTTTTCTCTGACCCTCCACCTTACCAAACATGATACATGATATCCTTCTACAGCAACTGGTCCCTCCTGACAACATGTTCGAAGCTGAGAGACAAAGTTTGGCCATCCTGGCCTCCAAGAAGTATGTGCCAGTCAGGTACCTGTGCACCAGGGCAGACATGCCACTTGATCAATTCAAAGTCATCACAAACAAGTATTGGTTGGGTGGACAAAACTGAGCTCATTAATTATTCTGGTGCACTAAAGGGACCCCCAAAGCTCATGCTCATGTTCATCTCAGAGTCAGCAGCAGAACAGTGGCCAACCTTGTGTACAGCACGCCCGGGCTGTGGTGTTCCTTCGGCAAGAAACACACCTGCTGGTCTTCTGGACAAGGCACATGGGGGCAGCCAGTCAACCCTTGTTCTGTATCTCCTCAGAGGGAGCACGCTACCAGGTCAACTTGACTCATGGGGCATAGTGGCAGGACACAGCAACAGAGGGTAACTACTTCATGTGCTCCGCTGCTGGCTGAAAGGCAGGGGTTCAAGTCCACCTAGAGCCACCTTAGAAGAGAGGCCTAGTGATGTACTCTTGACCAATCAGCCACTACAAACTCTAAAGCGTTCAACTCTGACACACACGATGGTCACCAGGAGTCAAAATAGACTAGGGACAACTGGTTTTCTATTTTGTTGTAGGAGTAATGTGGGAGATAATAAAGGTATGCTGGTATAATACCCCATCCTGAAAAGATGAATTAGGGGTTGGATTCTGGAGGGTCTCTAACCACTGCCTGAAACGTTCCCTATATTCAGATGACACCTCCTCCGAGAAGGCTTCCTAGAACACAGTCTCGGCAGGAACCTCTCCTTAGAGCTCCTTTAGTGTGGTGACACCCTCTGCTTGACAAACGCCAGCTTACGGATCAGATCGCTCTACAACACCGACAATTCCCCAAAGAGCAGGAACAGTATCCTAGTCATCTTTGACTGTACGCATCCTGAGCAGCCCCCAGCCAGCGATAAACTCAACCACACTGAGTGAATGAATACCAGAAGTATGCATGAGGTACTTTATTACTTCTGCTCAGCGCCAGACTGCAGACGACAGCTCCGAAACATCGTTCCACCTCCTGAATTGAGTCCTGATTTCTATTACCCTGGGCTGCTGTCATCGGAGAATGTCTACCAATCTATGATTCTTCTGCTCAAGGGAACCTGCCGTTTGTCAGCTTCATGCTGAGGAAACCCAAGACAGGAAGCCGCAGAATTAGAGTTTTAATTACAATGAGAGCTGCTCTTTCCCAAGAATGAAAGGAAACGCTCAAAACCAATCATTCGTCCATCTGTGCTTTCCTGGTTTAGTAAAATGTGCTCCTCAGTGTGGAAGGGTTGTGCAAAGGCTGAGGCTGGACCCTCAGAAGGGGGAGCTCTGTCAGGGACAGGGGTGCGGATGTTTTCTCTAGCTTGAGTGACCAGTTCACAGGTCATCTCATACTGGGACAGGACTTGAACCTGAACCGTTGGTAGAAACCGACACCTGAGAGCAAGGAGGAAACAGACAAGCTGAAAAGCTACTCCAGAACCAGACAGAGATCTTGGGGCAGAAGGTGAAGGTTCTGAAGAGCCTAAAGAGCTGTATCCTCTGGGGAAGCAGTAGGTCTGCCGCATCCCTGAGGGTGAAATAAACACTGTGCTCAACTGCTAGGTGAAAGGTTGAAGGCTGGAGTTCATCCAGAGGTACCTCGGAAGAAAGACGTGGTGATCTCCTTCCTAAAAACCAACTGCTGAAAACCCTATGGGGAGGACAGAGTGGGGTTGACACACAGGGGTTGCGGTGAGTCGGCAGCTGGGAGTAGTTCAGTGGTTGTAGAGGACAGGGAGCGGTGCAGTAGCAGAAATCATTGCGGCAGACGTGAGGATGGGCAGGAAGGGTCCAGAGAAGGAGTACCATCATGGTGGGGTCATGCAGCAGTAGGAAGGGGATTAAGGAGTGTCCCCGTGGAGCAAGAGCACTGGTACTGGGGGGGCAGGAGGAACGGGGGTATGAGGAGGAGTAAGGAGAGTCCCCGTGGATCAGGACACTGGTACTTGGGTGCAGGAGGGACGGGAGGAGCCATAGTGGAGGAGAAACAGAAACTGACGCAGGAGGAGTGTAGGAGAGGCCACCATAGGCTGGCAATAACACCACCAGCACCCTAAGTCACCCACGAACAGCAGAGCTCCGGGCATTACCACACAGCAAGAGAATAAGAAAGGAGGGCCGGTTTTTAAGCAGCTTCCTCCCTTGTCCACACTTCACCACTTACTGCCTATTATGTGGATTCTGAAGAGGAAATCACGGCTTTGGGTAAAAAGACAACTGGAGGATCTATGAGTGCAGGGAAACGGTGGTGCCTGTTCCTGACTAACGCGCCCTCTGCAGGCCGGTTGCTGAATTGTAGTTACTGCTTCCCACTGGAGGTTACCACCTGGAACCTACAGTCTATTATAGTGAGCAGGGCTGGGCCATCTTCCAGAACAGCACAGAAGCAAATCACGGTTGACTATTTAACCACATCTCGACTTCCAAAGGCAGAGAGCCTGCTATACCACCATTCTTGAAAAGGATGCAGACGTTGATCTTCTGTCTGGCACACTCTCAGAGACAGAATAGTCCATAAAGAGTCCAAAGGAGGCCTCCTTTGATGTCACTGGATGGCTACCATGGAGGCCGTCAGAACCTCGGGGCCTATGGCGCTGACTTAAAGGGCCACCTGGCTTGGCTGACACACTTGATGGGGAACAATTGCAGCCCTGTGGCCAAGTGGAGACTGCCCTGCAGGACAAAAGGGACACTTTCTCCGGACACTGAAGACCCAGACAGAGGGTTGGACCGTACGTATACAGTCCCTGCTGGACTGCGGTCTGTCCACACACAGGCCAGAGGACAGGACCCTACCTCTGAAAGAAGGGAGACCCTAGGTCAGCAGCCTCCACTTCCTCCAGGAGACACGGCTACCAGCTCTAGGAGCTGGAGAACCTTGAAGCTGGTTAAGTTTGGGGAAGACAAATCCAGCGACCACCCCCTCCTCTGGTGGTTATCCAGAAACACTCACTGGCAGCAAGCATTGTCCATGTGGGGGCCTGAAGATGCGGGTCACTGCAGGGCTCTTGAGGAGTGATAGTCATTAAATGCCACCACTGGGTTGAACTCACAGGCTATGTACCCCAGAGATAACGGTCAGTTGGTAGTCGCCATTAGCAGAGTACCCACTAACCTCATAAGGCTGTTTCAATTTCCATGAACTAAATGGAAGTACAAAGGGAACATTTAGGACCTTTAGACCCCTGGCCACACCTGGCATGTCAGTAGTGACTATCGGGTTGGGCACTTTGGAGGGAGAATACTTCCATCACTGTGTAAGCATCTATAAGGAGGCCTGGTGGTGCTGAGGGGTAAGCATGGTGCTAATTGCAAAGTTAGTGGTTCAAATCCCCCAGCCACTCTGAGGGAGAATGATGAGGCAGTCTGCTACTATAAAGACTGCACACTGTACCAGAGAGCAGTTCTACTCTGTCTACGGTGTCACTGTGAGTGCGAACCAACTCAAGGACAGTGGGTTTGGGTGTTTTGTGGTGTTGTGGGTTACTGCACTGGACTGCAAGGTCAGTCTGAACCACAAGGTCGTGGTTTAAGGTTACCAGCCACACCTCAGAAACTCTATACAGAGTCGCTATAGGTCAGAACGGACTAAACAGCACTTAACAACATGGAACCATGCTGGTCCAACAGCAGAAACGCTGGTTCAAGCCTCAGCTCTGCCACTTATTAGCTGCCTTGTCCTTAGGCCAGTTCTTAGTGTGTCTGCGCCTCGGGTTCCTCATCTGGGCAATGGGTTGGCTGTGGGCACTTGTGTGCTGTACACGAGCATGCCCAGCACGGAGTAGGAGGCTGCTAAGCCTTCATCATGGTCATGAAACACTCTTCCTACTGCTTGTGTTTAACCACAGAACTGATGGGAACCTGGATGACACTTGAGGGGTCGTCTTCACAGGGTGGATCTGAAAGTGGCTCATCTGTGTGAAACACTCCCGGTCACCTTCATCCACCCAACAGCCATGTGCTCAATGTCTTCTCTGGGATGAATGAAGAGCTGGGTGGAGCAGTTACAAACGTACCAAAAACAGAGGATGGAGTCCTTTCGAGGTCAGCCCTTTGTCTTCCACGAGGAAGGAAGTGGGAAGTGGTGGGCAGATGCACCAGGAACAGGCCAGAGCCTCGGGGGAGGAGTGAGGTGGGGACCCAAGAAGGAAAGGAACCCAGACGACGCCAGCCAGGGGCTGATCAGGGGAGGATGTGGCTGACTGGGATGGCACAGGAGATTGTGAACCACGACCTCCCCAGGTTTCAAGGTGCTGAGACAGCACCTTCGTTCATGTTGCATGTGCTGCTTACAGACGTCATCTGTACCCGCCTCAGAGAGCTGGAGGAGACCTTGAGAAGCAAGGACACTGGAGGGGCCTGGCCCTGCCCCGTGTCCCGTCCTCTAAGCTCCGCAGACGTGGAGTAGCCCAAGGCCTCTGAAAGTCAGCGAGGCCACCACACAGGAGCTGGGGGCTAGGAATGGCAGTGCAGGCTTAGGCAAGAAACAGGTTTGGGTTTGGAAGGGAGAACCACGTGGGTCCACGCTGCAGCCACCAAGCATCCCGAGTCCCCTGAACCACACTCTGCTGGCTCCGTTTCACAGTCCCAGTGTGTAAACACTAACACACGTGCACATGAGAACTTTCAGTACGCACGAGCACACGCAACACTGATAATCCTATGTAGGGACAAGGGGGCTTCAAAAACTTTGTGCGAAAATTCCATTCTCTTTCCGTTTCATTTTCCCTGACCTGTTTGCGATGTTCTTATGTGTTTGTGCACGTATGTATGTATGTATGTATGCATGCATGCATCCATGCATGTATATGCATGCATGCATGTATGCATGTATGTATGCATGCTGCTGTGGGTCGAGTCAGTTCTGACTCATAGCATCCCTGTATTGGGTTTCTGTAGTTCTCCATCTTTATGTGAGCAGACAGACTCACTGTTCCCCCATGAAGTGACTGGTGGACTCGAACTGCTGACTTTGCGTTTAGCGGCCCAACACGCAACCCACTATGCTACCAGAGCCCCTCGTTTGTGTGCAGTTACATATATATATATATATATATATATATATATACATGCTTTTTGACAGATAGATAAAAAATAGATTTCGTTTTGTTTCTCAAGCATTGTGCTTACCAAAATAACCCCGGGGTGTGTGTGTGTGTGTGTGTGTCACTGCTGACCACAAGGTTGACAGTTCAAACCCATCAGTTGCTCTTGGAAAACCATGCACAGGCTGGCTAGGAGCTGGAACCAACTCAATGGCTCCAAATAGCAACATATGTGTATCGTATGTATGAAGGGATTTCAAAAAATTTGTAGAAAAACAAAATTAAAAGATAATGAAATATTTCCAACATCTTTTTGAAGCCCCTTCTTACGTGTATTTGTGTATTTCCCCCAATACCATATATGTCATGGTAAAGGACACATTCCATTGTGAAAGCACATATGATCTCTCCCTCCTGTCCTTGTTAAGGCTGGGCCGTGCAGCAGGGAGGGGCCAAACGTGTAGCCTGTGATACAGCCATTGTTTTTTCACATGAGGAAATTTGGAGGTTTTAAATACTCCATTTGAAAGAGTATTGAAACGTCTGTAACAAACGCAAAACTCTTCTTTAACGTTAGGGTAACACTCAGCAATAGAGCTAACAGTTGCTTGTCTTGGTTTTTTTGTTTTAATGATGAATATCAAGTTTGGTGCCTCATGGTATAAACCGCTCCTGGTATTAGTAAAGCACAAACTTGTGTGTGTGTGTGTGTCTGTGTGTCTGTGTGTAAAAGACAGAGGGAGAGAGACAGAGAGAAAGAAGATGATGGGGTGGAGGCAGAGAAACAGAGGGAGACTGTAGGGGAGACAGAACCATGAACCCACTCCAGCTGGGCACCTAGTACAGTCCTGCTCGGCTCCCCAGGCCCAAACTGTCCACTACACCTGGTTCTTGCCAATGGCACAACACCTAGAAATGACCCTCAGATGTGCCCACACGGCCCAGTTCCATTCTGACACCCAGCCCACACCCTTTTCACAGGTGAGAATGACCACCACCACAACCAAAGGGGACCACACTCACCACTTTGAGCTCGGGGACAGATCGGCTTAATGTCCATTCCTGGCTGTTCACAAAGGCATCTGTAAAACAGAAGGATAGGAACAGAGGTAAACAGCATGATCCCATCCATGTAAGGGCCCAGTCCAAACAAGCCCACGTGCCCTTTTTAAAACAAGAAAACATCTGAGGCCATCCAACACCCTGAGGCACTCTCGACCCGATGGCTAAGCGCCAGGACAAGTGGGTGTCCAGCTCCTTCTGCACTGAGATGCAATGATGTCAGGCAGCTTCACAAGACCGCTGCCCCTGGTCACTTTCCCCGTGTAAACCGTGCTGACCAGCACTTCGGGCTGCCTTTACAGAACTCTCCTTCGGCAGCTTCACAAGTACGGATGTTAAAGGTGGCTCTTCCGCAACGGACCCTATGGTCAAGCACCTGGCTTTTCTTTTCTTTTTTAATTGTTGCTGTTGTTAAGTGTCCTCAAGTGGGTTCTGACTCACAGAGACCCTGTATAGGGTTTCCAAGGAGCGGCTGGTGGGTTTGAACTGCCAACCTTGTGGTTTGCAGTCCAATGCTGATCCTACAGCGCCGCACTGTTTTATTTCTGGATGGTGGGGATGTGGTTTACTGTTATCCTTTTTTTTATATTATCATGTATTACTTTTTATTTTTCATTATGATAGAAAAAAATATTCTATCCAGCCAGGTTTCTATGTATAATTTAGTGACTTTTAAAAAAAAAAAAGCAGTACTGTGAGCTCCACCTCACACCGACCCTGTAGGGCAGGCTAGGAATCAGAACCGGCCCTCAGGGTGTCTAAGGCTGTAGATCTGGACAGAAGCAGGCGGCCACATCTTT
>NW_006408614.1:7569153-7586572 GCF_000296735.1 Chrysochloris asiatica | reverse complement strand
TATTCACTCACACTACCCTGTAGGGCAGAGCAGAACTGACGTGCGTGGTCTTCAAGACAGTCATCTTTACGGGACGTCATCTCCCGCAGAGTGGCCGGTGGGGCCAAACTACTAGCCTTTCAGTTAGCAGCCAGCGCGCCTTAATCACTGTGCTACTAGGGCTCGCTCAGTGATCCCGATCAGGTGTAATCCAGGCACAGTGACTCCTCACGGTATGCAACAATGCTGTTTTTATTAGTTGTTGGCTGCGGTGATTCTAATTTGAGGCCACCCCACATGAGCCCCATCATACTGCTCCTGAGCGTTTTCAAAGCTGTGACCTTCTCAAGTGGAAGCCAGGCCTGTCTTCAACGGCACCTCGGGGTTGACTGCCAACCTGCCCTGAGTCCTCGGCACCACCCAGGGACTCCCACACAACCATTAGCACCCGGTCTCTCTAAATGATTCCAACAGGATTATTAGCAGGAACTCATACTCGTCAAGAACTAACCTTTGATATCACCATCTTAAAAATTCCACAAATTAAGTCAGGTAGGTAATGGCTGGGTTCTGAATGGAAATCACAAGGTCACGACAATGACGTAGGACAAGAAGTTGACAGGTTGGAAGACACAGTGCCAGAGGTTCAATCCTTACACACACATCGGACACAGGGCTACAAATGGATCGGAAAGATAGAAGCCCCCACCCTGCCCCTCACCATCCAATCTGCATGGCCCCTGAAAACAATGTGAGGGGACGGTCCGACACCAGATAACCCTGGATGCAGCCTATAAAGCCATGGTCCATAAAGAAGACCCAAGATCAGAATCTCAGAGCAGCTCAGGGAAGCAGAGCCACTCACAACAAACACACCTCTTGCCAAACACAGTGCATTCTCTGTACTTGTCCCTCAAGATCTGAACCGTCTTCAGTCTACACGATGTCTTTGAGACAACATAACGAACGGAGTGGCTCAGGGGTCAAGAATGACCGCCATGTATTAGTGGGAGACAACATGGAACAAAACTCAGAACCATAAAAAAGACCAGACATACTGATCAGAGAGAGACAGGTGGAACCCCGAGGCTATGGCCCTTGTTCAGTCTCAGGTCTAGAACTAAACTGATCCCTGTGGATCAATTTTCAGCCAAGATACAGAAGGAAAGGCAGAGCTGTGGAAACAGGACGCATAGGGAGGAAGTGGGCTAAGTGAAGTCACGCAGAGGGAATGGCAGTCAGTGAGGAGACTTGTTGGATTAAAGCTGATGATCTGCTCTGTTCACAGTAAGAGGTGAAAGGGTGACGTGTGCTGCTGAGTCCAGAGGATGAGGGCTGGAGGCCAGTGACGGAGCTCCTGCCCCGCTGAAAGCATGAGGCAGGAAGGACGGGACACTGGGTGGATGGCCAAGAGCTACCCGACCTCGGGGAATGGGTCTGAGGTTAGGAGGCAGGACGCTCCATCAGACTCCATACTCTGGAGAGATATGGGCTTGGTTTAGGAGAAACTGAGGGAATCACAAGAAACTAGTGTTGAAGGGCATCTGAGGACCTGAGCATCTGATCCATGGGTGGCAAACACACACAGAGGCTCACCTGCAGGACCTCAGCAAGGTGTTCCTGAAGGGAAGCTCAGGAGAGCTCCGAAAACGCCATCTGGAAGCAACTATTCCCACACTGCCCTCAAATGGACATCCACTGCCCTCCGCTGCCTCCACCATCCCGGCACCAAAACAGACCCTCCAGGAGCTTGATTAGTGGGGTGCACTCGAACACCCACTCTTTGGCCAATCACCACCCCAACATGCCACACGTGGACACGCCAACTATCACTTGACTAATCACACTGCTGAGCATGTCCTTCCTCTGTGTGGTCAGTGAATGTTCCAGGGACAGGGACACAGGCAGTGGGGTGGGGGAACTGTGGGCAGGCTGGCCCAGTGAAGACAGAAATGTCCAGCAAAAAGGGCTCGTCCAGGGAAGAAACACAGGCCTACCAATGTCCAGCTGCCCAGAGTCCCACCACGGCAGTGCCTTTCACTGGCCCCAATGCTGAGCAGGCCACTGTGGACATGGCCACCTACTGAAATAGGAATCAGTCAGTAAAATAATCCTCTATGAACTGATGGAGAACCAAGCTCTCTGAAGTGAACACAATAGGGGCACCAAAATGCCAACTGCCCCCACCCACCCAACCATGTGTATGTCAACCCCACCCAGTGGAACTGCTTTATTGCGTTTATGCCGATCTTTCGGAAGCAGATCACCATGTCTTTCTTTGGCGACACCTCTGAGGAGGTTTGAACCACCCACGTTTACGGCTGCTAGCCCAGAGCTTAATCATTTGTGTTACCCAAGGATTCCCAAACTCAGGTACAAGTAGGTAACACAATGCAGGAGAGCCTGACGATTGTCTGTTTTAACAAATGCAGGAACGGCTTTCGTCTTTCCGACATCTCAGAGTCTATGACGTGTGTCAAAGTCCACCTGCTGACGTGTGTGGACCTGTTGGGAGCAGGACTTCAAAGCCAAGGTCATTTTGGCTGTCTATAAACAGGATCTCTGAAGCCATGGGGAGGCCACAATTCTTATTAAAATCCAATAAGCACTTTCATGAAATAAGATTTGATGAAACAAAATTCGACTCCTGGAAGCAAAGCTGACAAAACCAGTCACTTAGGGCAGGTACTTCGCGCCCATGCAAACAGTGGTATGGTTCATGCCAAATTCTGAAACAATCACCTTACTAATGCCACTGGGCACGGATTCCACGTGATGCTGTCATGCTCAAGGATTTCAACTTAGTGAACAGTAAATGAAAGAGTAGATTTATTTTTCAAAAGTGAAGAAGAGCTGAAATATACACACGTGTCTGTCAAGTCTGAGGGATCTTTAAAAACCACTGTCGGTGGTTCAAACTCACCAGGGGCTCCTATAGAGGGTCATTGTGAGTTGGAACCGACTTGATGGCACTGAACACAGATCAAAGACTATAGATTTCGGTATGGCTTTACATGTCAATGTGAAGAAAAGAAACTCCACAACTAGACCAATAGCGCTACAAATGAGGAAAAGATTGAATTTGCTTAGGGCTTCATTTTACACAAGCATAGGGTCGCTATGAGTCAGTACCAACTTGATGGCACCTAACAACAACATGACTATGGAAGCAACAGTCAAGAAATCAAATAACATATTATTGCGTTGGACAAATTTGCTGCACAAGAGCTCTTTTCAAGTGTTTAAGAGCGAAGGTGTCACTCAGAGGACTAAGGAGTGGAATTTTCAATCATCTGGTTTGTGTGTGAAAATTGGACAATGAATAAGGACTGGAGAAGAGCTGATGCCTTTGAACTATGATGCTGAGGAAGTGCTATGGACAGCCAGAAGGACGTACAAATCTGTCTCAGAAGAAGTGCAGTCAGAATGGTCCTTGGAGGCCAGGATGACGAGACTTGTTTCTCGTACCGTGGACATGTAATCAGGAGGGGCCAGTCTCTGGAGAAGGACATCATGCTTGGTAAAGTGCAGGGTCACCAAAAAGAGGAAGGCCTCTAACAAGATGGACTGGACAGTGGCAGCAGCAATGGACTCAAATATAACAACAGTGAGGATGGTGCCGGAACGGGCAGTGTTCTGTTGTCCATCAGGTCAGTGCTTAATGGACGGCGCCAAAGGGCAACAGAGCCGCTGATGGAGGGCTAGGAGACCCGGCAGCTAAGGGTCAAACGAAATACGATGCTTTCTTTTTACTGTTAACTTTTGGGACCTTTTACAGGTAATACCATTTGCCCTGTTAAAAAATACAAAAGACGACTTTTTTGTTGTTGTTGTTTTGTTTTCAATGAACCATACGAGTAAAGAGAGTAATCAAACATCGCCATGGGGTTGGTTCTTGCTCACAGGGACCCGCCAGGACACAGAATACAATTGCTCCATAGGGTTTTCCAAGACTGCAAAGAGTTACTGGAGCACACAGCCTTATCTTCCTCCCATGGAGCAGATGGTGTGTTTGAACCACTGACCTTGCAGTTAGTATCCCAACACTTAACCCGCTGTGCCACCAGAGCTCTTTAAAGAGTGTTGTTGTTAAGTGCCCCCTTGAGGCGATTCCGACCCATAGCGACTGTATAGGGTTTCCAAGGAGTAGCTCGTGAGCCTGAACCACCGACCTTGCAGTTCATACAACTTTGCAGTCTCATGCATTAGCCCACAATGCCACACCAGGACTCCTTAAAGAGGGGAAAGTGTGAATAAAATAAGCTCACGTTGATTTGTTCACCCACGAGAGCTTCACGCTCTACTGACTCTTAAACACAGCGCACGCTATGATTAAGTGATCACAACATTTAAAAATCCTCACTCGAAATTAAGCAGGGACCCACGACACAAGAATGCCTGCTATATAAACACAGGCCTTTTTTGTACTGATATCCTGGGCGGAGTGAAATAGGCTTGCGTTTCTGGCAGCTAGAATAAACCAATGAAATGTTCAACCGAATTGGTAGAAACTCACCTCCTCTCAAAAAAACAGCATTTAATATATATATATATATTAGATGACCTCCATTAATCTCTCATCAAAAGCAAATGCTGCCCCAGGAGAGGAAAAATGACAGGGGACAGGCTGACGAAGGAGCCTCTTGGGATAGTGCCAAATTAAGATTCGGCTGATAATCAAAAGGTTGGAGGTTCGAAGTCGCCCAGAGCCTCTGGGAGAGAACGACTGGCCACCTGCTCCGCAAAGACCAGAAAATGCTAAGGGACAGCTGCACCCTGTCACCTGCGGTCACCAAGAACTGAACCAACTCAACAGCACCCAACAATCACAAATGTATTTGTAAGAGGGTGTTTCATTCCTTTTCCTAGTGCCTGGCACTAGGACTTGGACTGTGTTACTATATGATAAGCGTATTTACACGCCAGGGAAAGCACATGTGCATCCGTAGTTTCGGTATTTCAGCAGCGTGAGTGTCCGTTACGGATGAAACAATGAGAAGACTGTAAACTGAGGTGGGGGACTGGAGGGGGGTAGCCAGACTCCTGCGATTAATCTTCACTTACAACAGCCGTCTCCATACAAGACAGCAGTGCCAACATCTGACCGACCCGTACACGCACCCGTGCTACAGATGTCTGAGTGTCACTGCTGTGGGGTCAGCCAGCTGGACACAGACAACAGTTGAGGCAGGAGCAGCATCTGACACGGCTGTGGAAGGAGCCAGAACTCTGGGTCCCCTCCCTACACAGCATCACACGCATCCTCTCATCTGTAGAGGTTTTCCTCTAGAGCTGAGCTGGGAGAGTGAGGGGAGCACTGGGGCTCATCAGAGGAAAACACGAAGACTAGAATCTCTGATGAGTCTTCAACCAACTGTTAAGAAGCATCCCAAGTCCCCTTCCTGTTGTTTTTCAAGCCGAGCAAAGCTGCTTCTCCTAGCCCACAAGTTGCTTCCCTGAAGGCAAAACTAAAAGAGGGGTGCAGAGGAGTCAAAGAAGGCTGTGGATGTCCCCCAGGACCACCCAACACAAAGATGCCAGGAAAGTGATTCCGCGGAGACATGAGGAAAGAAGTAAGAACCACAAAAGACACACAGACCCGCTGCTTATTTTCGCTTTTACTCCGCAGAGAGCTGGCCTGGTTCTGGTTCTTCCAATTCACCCTGATGACAAACCTCCTTCAATCTCTGCTTGATAAGAGTTCTCCCCAATCCAGCAGGCCCCTTCAGGCTGAGGGACCCCAGGTCTTTCTTGTGAACCACTGGTTTCTGGGGGTGCTGGCAGGTCTCACTGAGCTACCCAGAAAACACCTGATCTAATGGGAGAGTGGACTTCATTCTCACTTTTGGAAACCCACTCGGGATAGAGAGACGGGCACTGGGGGTCTGGGGATGGGAGTGTGCGGGATTCTCAGAGGCTTCATTGTGCCTACGTCTCCTGCCTTCCGGGGATCTCTTAGGGGAGCAAAGCTGGGTTTGCAAGTGAAGGAATGGTCCAGCAGATCCCGGACACGGAAATCATGCTCTTAGACAGAACACACTCTACTCCCACAACTTGACTTGAAGCAGCAAAGTCAAGCACTCAAGCTTAAAGCAGACACAGTCTTGTAACAATTCTCCTATCCTGTCCCTCAGCATTTCCCCCGAGCTTCTGTAACTGGGGTAGGGAATACGGGGCATGGGGACAGCCACAGAGCACATGAATCGTCTGGCTCTAGTGACTATTGGCCACACGGAGGTTAAAGTGAGATCCGCCAACACCAGCCCCCATTCACTGTCTTCCCAGGAGCATGGTCCGCACAGTGATGTTAGCATCACAGAAAAGCACCAATGCCAGAGCCTGGCATCCACCCTTCTCTCTTCACACTGTTAATGAGGTGTGGACAAACTACAAAGGGACTGAGTGGGACGATGCTCCTTAGAAGAAAGGCGACTTCACACCTCATAGTTGGGTCATGCCACCAGGAGGCATCAGTCACTGGAGAAAGACATCAAGCTTGGTTAAGTGGAAGGTCCCAGAAAAAGAGGAAGACACTCAACAAGACGTGTTGACACCGAGGCCGCACCAGATCAATGACTTTGAGGACAGCACAGTTTCCTTCTGTTGTGTGTAGTCTCAACAACATGAAAACCGTACATTTCAAGTCAACTGGTGTGCCGAGGACACTTCTGTCAGCATCTCTGGGGGAGGGAGATGAATCGAATCTACAACCCAAAGAGATGGGTTTTGTTTTGTTCTGACGCTGCCCTGCCTATGATGGACGGATGCTGACATTTCTCTCCTTGGAATACAGCTCACAAGTACAGAAATCACGAGGAGAAGCCAAGTGTTCTTTTCAAAACATACTTCAATCTCTTAGCAGGACTGGGCAACTGCGCAGTGTTCCCATCACAATCCATTTGTTTTGGGGACAATTGATTTCAGTAATCAAAAAAAAAAAAAAAAAAAGGCTTTGGAAGGGAAACTATTCACAGAGCTTGTGACCATACCATTGTCCGTGTAATGAGCAATGACAACCTTGTTAGCAATGAATGGAATATGCAGAGAAAACAATATAGAGAATGTCACTTGTGTTTTCTGACTGCATGTTGGGATCATTACCCAGTGCTTGGTACATGCCAGCTGTGGGCTGTGTGCTCAGTAGACACTACCACACTGGCCAGTGCAGTCAGGGCCCACTGCCCAGGGTTAGTGGAGGGGGCGGCCCAGAAAAGGATGCTGGAAGGGGATATAGTAGGATACAGCTAGAAGAGGGTAATTTTCAGAAGGTCACACCAGCAGTGTAGAAGCTGAAGCCCTGGGTCCTCTCTCCCCTGACATGAGACTCTACATGGATGCACCTCTGCTCCTGGCTTGACTCACCTGGCACACCTGGCCACAGGTGAGCATCCTCTGGGACTCCTGCTATATCAGCACCGCACAACCCACACATCTTAACAAGCGTCCATAATGGATTTCTTCACCTACATTTCATAACTCTGAACAGCCTTGGTTGATTGCTCAACATTTGCTAAGCAGATGTTGCAAATGTAAACTTTCAGAAACCGGAAATTCTCCAAAAATGTGAGAAGGAAGTACAGGTAGGAAGCCATGCCCTGGTCTCAAAAATGCCCAGTGTGGCCCCACCCACTGCCACAGAGTCCTAGCAATCCTAGAACTACTTCTTAGGGGTTCCGAGACTAACTCTTAGGGGACCAGACAACCTCATCTCTCTCTCTCAGAGCAGCTGGCAGATTTGAACCACTGGTATGTGGTTAGCAGCTCAACACCTAACCCACTGTGCCACCAGGGCTCCTTGTGCTATAGCCCAATCACTGACGTTAAAAACTCCTCTTCCTCCCATTTGGCCAAGGCCACCTCCAGCCCCAACCCTCCTGGTGTCTTCTGATCTCAGTAGCAGGCAGACTGAAGTCAGTCAGGGTGGCACAATTTGGGAGCCAGGGCTGTGATCTTGAGCAACCTTTGATAATCTCTGGCACCCACTTTCCTCGTTAGATCGAAGGGAAGTATAGGTTTTCCCCGCTATCCCAAAGCAGACAGACCATTATCATGAATGAAACCTGTACTAAGCCCCAGATGTGCAAAGCAAAGACGCAACAATCATTCACTTATAGGGGGAAGCTTTTAAGTGTTCCCAGACCCAAATCATACTGAATGCACACCAAACTTATAGACACACCACCACACAGAGTTCACAGACTGCCCCACCCTCTAGTTGGTCTCCTTATGGGAGATACCACAGTTCACAGACGATGGAGGCTGGATGCTGAGATGCCAAGTGTAGTTTCCGGGAAAGGAGCATAAGGTCCCTGCCTTCGTAACGGTTCCTTCACTCCCCCCGTTTTATCATAAATGCAAAACTCCTCTTCGTCTGTCTTTCGGTTAGAGCAAACAGGCATTACTGCAGGTCCTTTTGTAAGGTGCAGTGGTGTCGCCTTAAGGGTAGCACTGGGCAGAGATGCAGCAGTGATGTAGCACCATGTCCAGCATGGGATCCCAAAGCAAGAGCAGCCCCCTACCCCTCTCATTTTGAGGACCGTAACTAAAGACTACAAACCTCCTGACGTTCACTTCCTGGGGCCTCAGTCAATAGAGGATGTCTGTGTTCACCTGAGCTGGGCCACAGGTGGGTCTGAAATAACTTGAGACCCAACAAACCTTGAAGGCACATATGCAACCAATCACACACCACAGCTGCACAAAACGCAGTTCCAAGCAACCAGCTAGCTCCAGGGGGAATAAAGGAAGTAGCTCAAATGTGTGCTTGAGGTGAGTAGGTCACATGGAACCATACGGAACGGTCACCCTACCCTGCAGATCAAACGTGTTTGAATGGTGGCAGTTCCACACGGTCCAACTGACAGTAGGTGAAAAAGTCCAGGAAAGCAAATGTACCCAATTGACACAACTGCTAATCCTCCAGAACCCTCCAGCCATTGCATTTTAACACACAAGAACCCAATCAAAGACACACATGAGAAGAAGCCTTCAGATGACTAGAACCGGAGGAGGCAACCTCTATACAAGAGACCAGGGTTCAATTCCCATCCACAGCGCTTCAAACACAGACACTTCCCATCTGTCTGTGTGGCTGGGATGCTAAACAGGTGTCAGTGGAGCAACAAGACAACAAGAAGAAAGAAGACTAGGAGGAAAGGCCTGGTGATCCACTTCCAAAACCCAAGCCCAGTGGATCATAACAATGAATCCACACCCATCACAGGGATGGTGCAGGACCGGGCAGTGTTTGCATGAGTTGGGAGCCAATGGGAATATAGCCAACTGAATGTGACGGACGCAGGGGTCCACCGGCTCAGCTTCTAAACATGTCTCCAACTGCACAGCCCCTCAGATCTTTTATGAGAGATTTCCCAACTTGTCCCTTTTAAAGCAGGGAACCAAGGGTCACCGTCAACTTTATTAAACCAGCCACCGTTTGCTGGCAGGCACCATTCCTTCCCAGCAGAGTCCTGGGCTCTACTTTGTCCTCCACGTGGTCACCCAGAGCCAGTTAGCCTCCAGTGAACAAAAATGCCCATTCCAGACAAGACCCATAAAATTATACACCAGGGTAAAAAAGGACGGTGAAATTGCAGGTCCAATTTAAAACAAAACAACAATGAATTATCTCAGGGAGTGGGACATTTCTTGGGAAACTTCAAATTTCACAAAGATTTTTTTTAAAAATCATTCTATTTTAAAGAAATTGAAAACTGAAGATTTTTTGTTGTTAAGTTTCAAACGTTCGTACAGTCTCAAAATCTGAAACAAAATGTTGTCACCAAGTGCCACTCCTGTACCACTTCTGGGATAAAGCAATGGACAGACTTGACAGGATAAACTGTAAGCAGGACAGTACTGGACACTTTGATTCCTTTCAGCAGAGGTCTTACCAGCTGGGCACTGGTGCATCCAGGGTCTGATTTAGTTTCTTTCTGGGAAATCCTAGAATCTAACTTCCCTGGAAGTTCAGAGTCTGTTCAGTGGCCTTAACAATCCCCACCCCTCTACCCTGTTCATAAAGTCCTCTTAGAGCCGAGTGGTATCACCGAGTCAGCAAGTTGCCACCACACCCACTGGGACAGCTGCCATGGCCAGCAATTCCAAACATCAATCCCAAGCATTGATGTAACTCAGAATCCTTCCCAACACTCCAGGGTTCCGCTGTTCCTTTCTCTCTTCTCCCCCGAGGAAACCTCAGGTAAAAAGCAGCCAGCTCACCAGGTGACTGGGCGGAAGAGCTAGCAGGATTTTGCCAGTTTGTAACTTCTTAAGAGAAGGAATGATTTTTTGTTGTTGTTGTTGTTACATTTTCCTCAACACTGTGTCTGTTTCCTAACACATCTGTTGTTGTTTGACACCAGTTGGATGTGACTCATAGCAACCCCACAGACAACAGAGAGAAACACTGCCCTGTCCACCCGCCCCCACAATTGACGTTTGAGCCCAGTGTTGCAGCCGCTCTGTCAATCCATCTCAGTGGAAGGGGTGGGGGGTGGGGGGGTGAGGGTCCTCTTTTTCTTCTGACCCTCTACTTTGCCAAGCATGATATCCTTCACCAGGGACTGCTCGCTTCTGATGGTATGTCCAGAGTATTTGAGATCACTTTTCACCATCCTGACTTCCAAAGAGGAATGTCTGTTCTTCTGGTAATTCAAGGAACAGTCAATATTTTCATGCACACTGTAATCCAAGCACATCCCACCTGTGGTCTTTCTTATTCACAGTCCAGCTTTCACATGTATATGAGGTGACTGAGAATACCATGGCTTGGGGCAGATGTACCTTAGTTCTCAACCTTAGTCCTCTTGGCTTTGTAAGAGTCCTACATCCCTCTAGCCAAGAACTCTCTGGAGACACGTTTCTTATGGCTGTGTAAGGAATAATTTACATGATATGAGGGGAAACAGAATGAAATGGAAAGGAAGAAATTGTTCATTTCTTCCTTAAAATACGATGATGCCTACCCCACACAGCCTTGAGAGGCTAGCAACAACAGACTCTTGCATTCGGCTCCGAGAGGGCCAGTGTTACCTTCAGAGGGACTCCTGGTAGTGTGAGCTGACGAGCTGACAGGGCATCAGAGCATCCAAATGCTTCAAAAAATGCTACTATCTTTTCATTCCACCTTTCCACAAACGTTTTTAAAACTCTCCCATTACTTTACTCATAGTTGGCAACTGGACCATTCTGAAGCCCACGAACTAATCCCACCGATTTTTCTCCTACAAAACGATTGGAGACTGCAGATAGGAGCACAGTTAACACATTCAGCTGCTTACCAAAGAGTTAGCAGCTCCAGTCCACCCGCAGGTGCCTCAGAAGAGAGACCTGGCAATTGACTAATGAAAAATTAGCCATGAAAACCCCGCGGAGCACAGTTCTATAGTGACACACACGGGATAGCCATGAGGTGGAACTGACTCAACCACTGGTTTCTTGCTGTTGATTTAAATTTAACACCTAAGATTGTGCACCCTTGAAGAAAAGAATGCTGAAATGCAGACATTTCATGAAACAGTATGAACCAGAAATTACAGAAGAAAACATACTTTGGAGACTGATTAACAGCTGTCTTCTTGAAATATAAAAGTAGCCAGCCTTACAGAGAGCGCGAGCTAAGAGTGAAGTACCCAGCTGACATGAAGCGAGGGGAGACGCACAAGAACACCCAAACTTGCAGATAGTATACCCAATTGATCTAGCCTCGATGGCTTGATAATCAGAACTCAGATAGAGGAAGATAAAAAACAAAACAACAAAACAATTTTTGATAAAGGAAATGAGCGTACAAAGTGCTACAATTTGATGAACTTGATCTATAGTCATGGAGGTTGTTGCTGTTAAGTGCCGTTGAGTTGGTTCCACAGTGACCCTGTATATGTTTCCGAGGGGCAGCTGGTGAGCTTGTACTGCGGAAGCAGTTCAAGAGGCTTTGCAGTCTGAAGCATTAACCCACAGAACCACACCAGTACCTCTAAATACCAACTGAGAGGGAAGGAGTCTTTGCATCAAGTATCAGTGCTATCCCCTCTGTACACAGGGTAGATAGGGACGGGTAACTTAGACATTGGCTACCTAAAATGAGGGGGTGATAAAGGCACGAAGTGACTGACTTACAAGGTTTCAAGAGGGAGTTTAGTTTAAGAATGCATGGGAGAAGAAAGAGCCCCCACTGAATAGTTTTCATCTTGTCTAAATGGGTCTGGTGAAAAGAGATGGGGATAAGATTCTTATGATTCAATAGTGAGTAAATGAATTGACTAATTGTGACTGTCACATTGTAAAGGTAGATACAAGTTTTGTAACAAAGACAGGGAAGTAGTTAATCTTATAGTCCAGAAAAAAAGGACCCTAGGACCATCAAGGGATAAGAGCACAAGCGGAATGTGGGACCTTAACCAGAGAAGCAGTAACATCAGGGTTGGAGGCAGAGATGAGAACACGGAGAGAGGGAGCCGCTGAGGACTCTAGATTCATGGGAAGAGAGGGACTAAGAGCTGGTGGCCAGGAGGCAGACTTGCAGAATGTGCCCTTTTGTGGTTTAAACTATTATATATACCTGTTTAAAAAAAAAAAACAGACAGACTTTTCAAGTGTTTCTTATGACAGTCTGCATAAGCACTAAAATATTTAATTCATGAACACCAATATATTAAAAGTCCATTTCTATAATGTAGTGTAAATGCTGATGGTGTGTAACAGCCACTTGATTTGTGGAAGCAAAGACGAAGCTAAAATAAGCAAGAACTATGTTCTCAGGTTAAAATAAATGCTACAGATGACGGGCCAGAAGGCTTCAGGATTTATGATTCCTTTCTGTTGGTTCTATGCTGAGTCTAATTGGGCCTGACAGTTCTCATTCCATCAAGAATCACAAACACAGTCAGTAATATTTTTTAATTCATGGTGCAATTAATGTTTTATTATAAGGGACAGATTGGTGATGGGAAGATGAATCTAGAAGAGTATTACAGAATGAGCAATCAGAGTGAGCTGGTTGCCTGCTGCCCCTTAATTCTGGAAAAAACAACTAAGATGGGAGGGGTGGGGGTGGGGGGGTGCGTGAAGGCAGCGTAAACACATGTGCCCCAGGGTCTCCATTCTTCAAAGTACATGTCCAGGGAGCAGGGGAAAAGCACAGGGGGCCCATATGGCACTGATCACCCTACCCACCTGTCACCAACAGAGGGGTCATTCTCCACCTGAAATCACGGGAGGCAGGGGGTAAGAGAGGGTCAGCGACCCCGGAAAACATCTCATGACGGCTAACTACAGGAGTCCAGGGGTGGTGCTGTAGGATAAGTGTTGGGCTTCTAACCACGCATCGGCAGTTCAAACCCACCAGCCGCTCCTTGGAAACCCTATCCAGAGTCACTCTGAGTCAGAACTTAACAACAAGGACATGTAATAGAGTTCTGTCTGGTAGCATAGTGGGATGGAGTCCTGGTGTGGATAATGCACTGGACCGCAAGGTCAGCCACTCCTTGGAAACCCTATGCATATACAGGGTCTCTATGAGCCAGAACCAACTTGAAGGCACCTACCAACAACCACTGCAGCAGCAGCAGCAGCATAGTGGGTTGTGCATTGAACTGCTAACCACAAGGCCAGCAGTTTGAACCCACCAGCCACAACAGGTGAAAAAGATGAGACTATTCACTGCAGTTAAACCCCAAGGGGCAATTCTACACTGAGGCGGAGCCAACTCAATGGCAGTGAGCTTTGGGGAGCTACAAATAAATAGTACCGTAAACTTACAAAATACAAATTCACTCATCAAACAGACAACATACAAAGAGCAGAATGTGTCTAGGGGTCAGAGCTGAGACAGCAGGAAGAGAGAGGACAGAATGAGATCGAGGAGCCGGGAAGGAAGTGGGAAGGGCACATACGTGGGGATTACAACCAATGTCACAAAACAACACGCTTACGAGTGAGTGGAGAACCATTTGGCTTGGTAAGCTTTCACCCACGTCACAAGTGTGTTTTGTTTTTTTTTAACTCACTAAATATGGCAGTTCAAACCCACCAGCTGCTTTTGAAACCCCAACACACGGTTGCTATGAGTCAGAAACGACTCAGTGGCACTTAACAACAAAATACAGTAACATTCTTCATTGACATTCCCTTGGCTCTGATTCAAACACTGCCTTGGTCCTGCCCCACCCCCATGATCTTTGTTGCTGCAAAACTGTCTCTTCCAGTCCAGGGGCTCGTCCTTTCATGTACCCGATCGAACGAGTATTCTGTTGGCACTCATACTCATAGGGTCTTTACTGTCTCTCTTGGTATGGAAGTTCCCTTGACACCTGCCCACCATGGGTGACCCTGCTGGAATGTGAAATACCAGCGTCACAGCAACACACAAACCACCACAGTACGACACACTGGCCAAGTGGGAACACCTGGCTCAAATCCATACTCAAAGTAGGTCAACTTTGGGCACCCACATCTTCAACTGCACGATGAGGTCCCTTCCAGCTCTCACATCCTGGAACCTACTCTTCAAAGGACATTCTTCTGTGCAGACCTACCACCAGATGGCCTCTCTCAGTGCAATGGACCCACATCTTACATAGACTTGATGCTGTGTCTGGCTTCAGCGAGGCCTCCGACTAACATGAACCTTGACTTAGAAGTGGCTGTATGCAATTGAGTTGAGTCCACTCATGGTGACCTGCCAGGATAGAGTAGAACTACCTCATCTTTCTCCTAAGGAACAGATGGTGGGTTTGAACCGCCAACCTTCCGGTGAGCAGTGGAGCACCTGATTCCTTTGACTTAATAGAGACACAAGCAAATCAAGTCAAAAGGGGGCATTCTCTCTTCAGAGACTAACTGGCCCACGAGGGCAGGCAGGCTCATTTTGAGAACTAGCATGATTCCCTTTCTCTCTCAGGTGAGTCTACAGTCCTTGCCCCGGAAACGCACACTGACTTCCGGAGTCACTACCAGCTCTGCAGCTGCATGGCAAGACGAAGACAAATAATGCTGTCAGCTCAGAATGGCAAGCTCTGAGTTAAGCCAACGGGTGAACACAGGTATATGCAGTCTCTGTGTGTGTGTGTGCACACGTGCGCGTGCCTGCATATATGCACACAGGTGTGCACATCTCCACATGTATGCCGGCGCATGCACTTTCTGCACATATGTAGGCATGTGCACGCATGTGTGCGCACACATGTGTGCACATATGCATGTGTATTTGGTCTCTGGGATAAGAACCCACACTCCAGGCTGCAAAGTGCAGAAGTCAGCAAATCTGCCACACTTCCTCCTCCACCCCACTCACAGCACAGACTGTGTGTGACGCGTGGGTCCCCACTATCCTAACACTCAGAAGGGGCTTAAGCCCAGTCCCTGGGCAGTTCAAACAGTTAACACACTTGGCTGCTAATTTAAAGTTCAAAGGTTCAAGTTTACCCAGAAGCATCTCAGAAGAAAGGCCTGGCAATTGGTTTCTGAAATTTCAACCCCTGAAATCCCTACGGAGCTGAGTTCTAGTCTAACACACATGGAGGAGTGGCCAGGAGTCAGAACAGACCCACAGCAACCTGATTTTCTAAGGAAAGGGATGAAAACTTAGAATACAAACAGTTGTGTATGCTACTTCATCATCACAGAGGCAATCCTGATCCTCCCCCAACCCACCCCCAACAGCACCATCATGGGTTCTGGCTCCTCAGCGTCTATGAGCACAAATGCATTCCCTCAGTGCTCTGACCAGGGTTAGGTGATGGATCCCTAACGCTGGCACTCGGAGCCTCGGTCTCCCTTCCTCACCGAGCTCCCAGGTGGGTGGAGGGCATTCATGGATGAAGCTTGATGCTCCAGTGGATGGATCACTCACGACATTAGTGGATTAAGAGCTGGGCTGCTAACTGCAAAGTCAGCAGTTCAAACCTCCCAGCCGCTCTATGAGAGAAAGATGAGGCTTTCTGCTCCCGTAACAGCCTTGGAAACCCCATGCTGCTGTTGTTTGTCCATGATTCAGTTCTGACTCACAGCGACCCTGTATAGGGTTTCTGAGGAGCAGCTGGTGGGTGTGAACTGCCTGATCTTGTGGTTAGCAATCCAGTGCTTATGCTACAGCGCCACACCAGGAAATCCAATCAGGGTCGCTATGAGTCAGAATCAACTCCACAGGGCACCACAGCCGCCGCTGAGCTCTTTACCAGTAAGATGCAGCATCGTTCCACACACAGACATCCCTGGAGCCCTGTGTCCCCTAGTCACAGACACTACCACTAAGTCACCTGGCTACTGTCCCACCCCGAGGAGCCTTGGAAGACAGACCTGGCAATCTGGGGTCACCAGGAGTCAAAATCAACTCAACAGCTGATAACAAGAGAGCCACCACACACACACACACACACACACACATCCTCTGAACAAAATTTGGCTGATCACCTGCATAGTGCCATCATCTGTTAAGTAGACATAACATATTACAACTGGATGGTACCACTCAATGTTCCCCCAGAGACCATGCTTGTACATTAACGAGACAGCATATAAAAAGCTGCAAGATTGTCTGGGACAACGCCCACTGGACTGGTCACTGGCTGTCTCCCAGGGGGAAGAGAGGGATGCTGGGCATCTTCATTTCCTCCGTCACCAAGTTTGTTTCTGGTTTAACTCTTTATCGTGCACTTGTATTATTACTAACAGGGATGGAAGAGCTTTTATTATTTATTACCTGCACTGTCAGAAAGGACTCTGGTAGCATAGTGGATTACGAGTTGGACTGTTAACCACAAGGTCAGCAGTTCAAAACTACCAGCTGTTCCACGAGAGAAAGATGAGGTATTCTGCTCCTGTAACAATTCACAGCCTCAGAAACCATGTACAGGGTCACTGTGGGTCGGAACCAACTTGGTGGCATACACCCCCCACCCCCACCCCCACCAGCATACTGTCAGAAAAACAAACAAATCTGTGCTGGAAGAAGTACAGCTAGAGTGTTCCTTAGAAGCAAAACTAATGGCCAGACTTCATTTCTCATACTTCAGACATGTTATGAGGAGGGACCAGTCCCTGGAAAAGGACATCATGCTCATAAAGTATAGGGGCAGGAAAAAAAGAGGTAGACCCCCAATGAGATGAACTGACTCATGGCAGCAATGCGACAGGTTCAAACACAGCGACGACTGTGAGGATGGCACAGGACTGGGCAGGGTTTCATGCCTTTGTGCATGGGGTCACATGACACCAAACAAAAACTAAGAATAGGAATGGGGTGAGGTGAGCCCCCCACATGCTAAGCTAGGAAGGACAAGGTAACGGAATAACATCTGGGCAAGTGCAAGGAACGTCCTCACTACTCCTGAATGCCAAGAGACTCTGACCTGGTTTCAAAACAAAAAGGCCTATAAGATTGTGTGTGTGTGTGTGTGTGTGTGAGAGAGAGAGAGAGAGAGAGAGAGAGAGAGAGAGA
>NW_006408614.1:7552457-7569053 GCF_000296735.1 Chrysochloris asiatica | reverse complement strand
AAAAGGCCTATAAGATTGTGTGTGTGTGTGTGTGTGTGAGAGAGAGAGAGAGAGAGAGAGAGAGAGAGAGAGAGAGAGAGAGAGAGAGAGAGAGACAGAGAGAGAGAGAGAGACAGAGAGAGAGGAAACATGCTCCCTAATTACGAACTGTCATTCATCACTCCAGGCTTCACTACTGCCCTCTGTCCATCAGCATGGGGTCAAGGTCCCTCTGGCAGCAGAGCCTCCGGAGGGTCCCTGATACCACCATCTGGGTAGGACTGAGAGGAAGACATTGGAATCCACACAAGTGGTTTATGGAGTGGTGGCAAGTCAGTGGTAGAATGCCAACCTTCCAAGCAAGAGGCCCAGGTTCAATTCCCAGTCAGTGCACTTCATGTACGCCCACCACTATCAACAGAGACTTGCGTGTTGCTGTGATGTTGGCTGGTTGAAGCAGAGCTTCCGGACCGAAAGACTAGGAAGAAAGGCCTGGCGGTCTACCGGACCACAGTGGTCAAGCCCAAAACCGATCATGGGGACAGTGCAGGAGCAGACAGCAACATTTTATTTCGTTGGGCATGGGGTCACCATGGATCAGGGGAGGGCCACATGAACAGCCAGCAGTCACCACCAGCAACAGCATTAAATGGGGTTGCCCTGCATCGGCATTCACCGGGGGCCATGGGTCACTAGTTAACTTGCGATCTGGACCAGAAGTGGAACTTGTGTCAAATTCGCTTTTTGTTGAGTGCAATGAAATGTGTACAATTCTCAGCTCTGAAAGCAAGCAGGGCTTCACAAAGCTTGTGCACAAATAGAACGTAAAGGTAATGGAATTCCTCCACCAATCTTCTGAAGTCCCTTTATGTCAGCTTCAAACACAGGCTGCTTCTGGTCCCCATGTACAGAGAACAGGAGCCTCTCTGGGTCAGGGCCACCTGTGGCTGATGTCCAGCCCTCAGGGCACATAGAAACCTGACATCCAGCACACCAGAGCACAATCCTCCTGAAAGGGTTCCCCCAGACTCCCCTGGGGGATGGGTACATCTAGCAAACATCGCCCCCCCCCCACCCAGTGCTCAAGGTTGGAGCGCCCCAGATTCCAGGCCCAAAGGCTCACCAAGAAACACAACCCCCTCCTCCCGTGACTGACTTCTGGGAAGGCCTGTGGCTTGTCTGAAATAGCAGCCAGTTCCGTGCCAAACGCTCAGCTCAGCCCCAGCCCCTGTTTATGTGGCTGCACTTAGAATGCTGGGAATAAACCGCTGATCTGGACTTCCCCAACCAATACCACAACTAGAAAACACACGATGACATCACTCAAAGATATTTTAAAAGCAACAAAACCCTAAGATTCATGCACCCGCTCCCAGCCTTCGTGTGTCTACCAGGAATGGGGAAGCTGGCACGGTCCTGGCTGAGCATCTGCTATGAGGGGTTGGGGACTTTGATGTCATAACACAGTCCCCTCTAGAACCTCTGCCACGTCCAACATGGCTGCTGAGGAAGTTCTGGGGTAGGCTCCCAGCCAACAAGCAGACAATATACCATTTTGCTTCTTGGTTTACCATTTTTATCATAAGCAAAACACAGCTTCAGTGAGTTAAGCAAGATTGGTGGTTTGAACCCACCACTTGCTCTGCCAGAGAGATACGCGGCTGTCTGCTCCCATGAAGACAGTCCCATAAACCTCCTACGGGCTGACTGTGAGTCAGAATCGGCCCAATAGCGGTGGGTTAGTTCAAATGCACAATAGCAAATGCTCCCACTGGGTTATGCCTCCAGGACAGCATCTGACCGAGGAACGTGAACTGTGGTGCCCTACTTGTAAGTGTCCAGTTCCAGCTTCATCCACCTTTAACAGGGTGGAATGGGCAGGACAGGAGGTCAAAGTCCTTCCCTATCTAAGCCCTGAGCTCTGTTTGCTTTAGGAGGGTGTGCCAAGTTTTCAGACCTAGAAGTTGAAGCTACAGAATCAGCCCTGACCTCTGAAGGATGTGGGTGTGAGAAGAGAAAGGAAAACCCATCCAAGATTGGGGAGAAGGGGCAGTGACCGCGGGGCCCTCACCCTAACAGTTACCACAGCTGCATCTTCATCCGGTACAGACGACCAACCCTCTGGATAACTGTGTTGTTGTTGTTGTTACGTGCGTCAGTTCCGACTCATAATGACCCACACATACTGTACAGGGTTTCCAAAGAGTGGCTGGTGAGTTTGAATTGTGGTTAGCAGTCCAGTGCTTATCCTACAGTGCCACACCAGGACTCTTTGTTGTTGTTAAATGCTGTTAAGCTGATTCTGACTCATAGCTGTAAGATAAGCGCTCAACTGCAATGTCAGTTTGAACCGCAAGTTGGCAGTTCAAATCCACCAGCCGCTCCTTGGAAACTCTATACAGCGTTACTATGAGTAGGAACCGACTCAAGCACTTAACAGAGTTTCTACAGAGCCAGGCTGCTGAGTTTGAACCACTGATCGTGTGGTTCAAACCAACCCTGAGGTCAAGTGCTTATCCTTTGACACCAGAGCAGGACTGGGAACCCCACTGTGGTTACAGTTTCTGTTTGGGGTGCCTTGGAGTACATTCTGACTCATACCAATCCCATGTGACATCACAGAACAGACCCACAGTGTTTGCAGGCTATAATCTTTACAGAAGAGCTTTTCTCTGGTGGAGCTCCAAGGTGGGTTTAAATCCCAACTTTTAAATTAGCTTTAGATACTGAATGTACCATTCACTTCTCTTGCTAACCACCTGTGATGCACAGGTGACCACAACCTTGCTGAAAATACATAAATACACTTGGGGCAAGGCAAGGAAACCAGTCTAAGGACAGACACTAGTGGGTGCTTGGCTCAGGAAGCACAGGCTGTGGGCACAGGTTCCCTGGTGGCACTGTGGGAGAAGCACTGCACCGCTCAACCCCAAGGTTGGTGGTTCAAACCCAGCAGCCTCTCTGTGGTAAGATGAGGTTGTCTGCTCCTAAAGAGATTTACGGCCTCGGCAACCCTACACAGAGCCGCTGCTATGCAACAATGGGTTTTATGTTTTTAGGAGCACCAGAAAGGAATCCTGGTGGCACCATGGTTATAGCACTCAGCTGACAACCAAAAGGTTGGTGGTTCGAACCCACCAGTCACTCCTCAGGATAAAGAGAAGGAGCCCAGGTGATCAGTGGCCAAAGTAAAGGCACAGCTGTGGTTGAAGCCCACCTAGGGCTTCACATGAGAAAGATGTTGACAGTCAGCTTTCCATAAAGATCCATCTTAGACACCCACCAGAGCCGCTCTACTCCGAAGGCAGTGGGCTTAGAGACAGACACCAGACAGGGACCCCAGTCCCTGTCACTGAGACCTTGTGCTCACAGGAGCCCATCCCCCCAAGTACTCCCCAGCTCAGTTCTGAAATAGGAATCCCAAGACCCCACTTCAAAGTTCCCTCCCCAGAACACAGCTTCCATTCATTCCATCCTGCTCATAAATGGGGAGCATCAGGGCAGACGTGATCGTGGTAAAAACCTCACTTCATCACACCATGCGAAAGCTCGACTGCTCCCTACAGCTCAGTCTCATGGGGCTCTCATGAGAGCTGTATGTGTCTACCTGCAGGCCAGATGCAGAACCTGGAGGAAGCAGAAAGTTCCAGAAATATGTCTAAAGCACTGGGGCTGCCAATGAGTAAGGCAGCCTTCACTGATTCATCTGAGAGGATGAAGGGGCACTGTTGCAAAGGAAGACTGAAGAGAGAACACACATGCTCCACAGACACACACGGGACCCCCAAAATGCCAGCAGGTAGGCTAAGGGGTCCAACACCGAGCACACTGAAACCTCAGCCGGTCCACCAAGAAACTAAACTGCTGAGTCCATTTCCAATCAAGGCAACCCCATACACATCAGATCCGTGGCTCCACAGGGCTCTTTGTGGAAGCAGATTGCCAGAACTTTATTCCTCAGTGGTTCCGGGTGGGTTCAAACCACCAACCTTATCATTTGCACCCCTCGGGGACCAAGCTAATCTACAAACCCAGAAAACTAAACAGAATGTTCATATCTGATTGTCCGAGATCAGAGGACAAAGACTAAGAAGAGAAGCTCAGGAAACACCTTCCTACCCGAGACAACGCCTACTCCCAGAAATGCTCACTTTCCCCTTCAAATAGATGCTTCATGACTTACACAATCTGAGCTTTCCTCAGGCTTTTCATGGTCCCCAATAAATCCTGAGCATGCAGACAACATTCCTGTATATTTTGAAAGTAAAGGAAATGAGAAGCTGACAGGTAATTTAGACATATAACTGTGGGCGCTTCTTAGGGAAAAAAAAACCACAAAACTGACTTACACATCTTATCAGATTATAAGGATATACTGCAAATAAATCTAAGTTTGGAACCTCATATGAAATAGATTTTAAACTGGAATCTAAGATGAATGACCTTTGCATGGATTACGAGGCATTACAGATACAAATCAGTGGAAAAGATGAAGACCTCCAACAAGACGGATTGGTACAGTGGCACCAACAAGGAGCTTAAGTGTAGCAGTGATGGTGAGTATGGTGCAGGACCGGGCATAAGGTCGCTTATGGGTCAGAACCAACTCGACAGCATCCAACAACAACACAGATACAAATCCAATGATTAACCTGATACACTGCCCACATCTCCTATAAATGAAGAGTAAGGAGTTCCGGTAGCGTACTAGTTACGAGTCATGCTGCTAACCTCAAGGTCAGCAGTTTGAATCTACCAGTCCTCTGCTTCCATAAAAATTGACAGGGTCACTATGAGTCAGAACTGACTGCACGGCACATAACCAACCAATCAACCAATAAATGAAGAGTGGGGATGAGACCCAGAGTCCCAAAGCACTGGTTACCACACCCCACCCAGGTACACCAGCACTGAAATCCTTCCCAGGAAGGAGCCTGGGAGTGTAATCTCCTCCCGCAGGCTCAGTATCTCTCAGACCTTAAAGAGGGGATACTACAAAATTCCCCTGCGGTGTAGAGAAGCACCTTGATTCTTCTGAAGGGTCGTCCCAACGGGCTAGGCTGTGGGGTGCTAGTTCATCACTGCTGTCCACTAATGCGTCCTGGTAGCACAGTGGTCAAGCACTCACCAGCCAACTGAAAGGTCAGCGGTTCCAACCCACCAGCCGCAGGAGAA
The DNA here is from genome assembly GCF_000296735.1 of Chrysochloris asiatica. Lineage (NCBI taxonomy): Eukaryota > Metazoa > Chordata > Mammalia > Afrosoricida > Chrysochloridae > Chrysochloris > Chrysochloris asiatica. The sequence goes on along the minus strand of NW_006408614.1, from coordinate 7,563,899 downwards.
AGATGAGGCACTCTGCTTCAGTGACGATTTGCTGCTGAGCCCGTCGAGTCGTTCTGACTCACAGTGACCCTGTATAGGGTTTCTGAGGAGCAGCTGGTGGGTTTGAACTGCTGACCTTTCATTTAGCAGTCCAGTGTTTATCCTACATCACCACACCAGGAGTCTTCTATAGATTTACAGCCTTGAAAACTCTTTGGGGTAAGTTCTACTCTGTCCTATAAGGTGGCTATTTGACTATTTTTCTGGCAGCCCACTCATTTTTGCTCCTTTTAAAAAGGAGCTGCTATAATATCTGAGTACCTGGAATGGGGTAAATAGAGTTGGACATTTGCCCAGTGAATGAATGAATGAATGAATGAATGAATGAATGAATGAATGAATGAATGAACGAACGAGCAGATGAACATCACAGCGCACGACTGATGTGGCTGACTTTGCCCAGGTGGGGATTCTGGTCTCTGTCCATTATAGGGAAAGGTCTCCCTTCATTTAAAAAGTGGACAAGAAACACAGCAGAGGCAGGTGGGATGCCAGAAAGAGGCAGGGAGGGTCCTCTCCTCTAGAAATCCACCATCCACTCAAACCATCTCACCCAAACCTTCAGGACAGACCTGCACAGGCCCGGGGCTTACACCTGTCTGGGCAGCGGGAAGGTCAGCAGCCCACAGGGAGGGTCAGCCAATGAGGTCCCTAGGAACAAGGGCCACAGGATCGCCATGGGGACCTTGTACACTACACATGTCCCTGATGAGACTGGCCTTGGCTGTCTGCCAAAGGACGTATTTAACCTACAGTTCCTGATCCACCATCCCTGGTGGCATGGAGGCTCAAGTGCTCAACAGTCACCAGAGTCAGTAGCAGGAGCCCCGGAGGACTGTCGGCTTCCTTAGAGCTCACCATTTTCCTCATGGGGAAACCCGGTGAAGCAGCTCTCACTCTATCATACGGGGTCGACAGGAGTCGGACTGGACAGGCGGCATGAGTTGATTTTGTTATGTTCTGACACGTTCTAGAAAATGCTCTCGACTCCTGGTGTGGCACTGCAGGCTCAGTACTGGACTGCGAACCACAAGGCCGGCAGTTCAAACCCACCAGTTGCTCCTTGGAAACCCAACTGACTCGAAGGCACTTCACACCACCGACAACAAAAGGCTTCTTGGTTTCTAGGGGGTAGCTTGGTAACTTCCTCCTTAGCTGGCCCCAGTCTTTAGTTTCTAAGAGAACTTCCAGCTTCCAAAAGTGACCACAAGTTATCAGCCTCGTTGTTATTAGGTGTCACTGTGTCAATCCCAAAGCCCCGTGACCCCGTGGCAGAGGAGAGCTGCCCCTCAGTTCCTAGACTGCCATCTTTATGGGGGCAGATCCCCAGGACTTTCTCCAGCGGAGCCGCCACATGGGTTTGGATCGCCAACCTTTTGGTTAGCGGTCAAGCGCTTGACCATGGCACCACCAGGACTCCCGTGCAGAAACTGCCTGGTCCACAGTCTGATCCCTTCTTTTTGCCAACAGGCTGCAGTTGACACTTCAGAGAAGAGATGGTCTGAGGAGTCACTGAGATTCTTCCATTAAAGACACATCGCTCTGTATCTGGCTGAACATACTGGTTCCTCTCATCCCAGAAAACAAAACAAAACAAAAAAACTCCACTGCCATTGAGTTGATTCTGACTCACATGACCCCCAAGGGACGAAGACAGCTGCCCCAGAGGATTTCCAAGATTGTAAAAGCTTAACAAAAGCAGGCAGTATCATCTCTCTCCCACGGAGCAGCCGGTGGGTTTGAACCATCGACCTGTGCATTAGCAGCCCAATGTTTAACCCACTGCATCATTAGGGTTCCCACACATATCAGCAGCCAAATCCTAAGTCCTCAGAGGTCCCATTTTCCCCATCAGGATGCTTTAAGAATGAGCCTATAACAAGAACTTCCTGGGTTATCATTGTTTTATCTCAACAGAGAGAAAATCCTGGGTTTATTCATTGTTAGGAACTGAATGATGTCACCCCCAAGAGACATGTGGAGGTCCTAATGGCTACGCTTATGACTGTGCCCCTGTTTGGAAACAGGATCTTGGAAGATGCTACTACTGGTTCCTATTTGGTCATGTGTGAGCAGGGTGGGTCCTGGCACAATACCAGTGATGTCTTTAGACAAGAGAAGGCAATGTACAGAGACACAGATGGAAGGCAGCCACGTGAATGAGGATGCCAAGGAGCTCTCGCCAAGGGCCCCAGAGAGCACTGCAGGGTGAACACCACTGTGACCACCAGGAAAGGAGGAAGGTTCATCATATATTACTACTGCTCTGTGTAATAAAGTCCTGGCAACTTGCTCCTGTAAAGATCACAGCCAAGGAAATCCTAGGGACAACTGAGCTCTGTCACATGGGTCATTGTGAGTCTGAATCAGCTGAGGGCAGATCACCAGGTCTTTCTCCAGTGGAATTGCCACGAGGGATTGGATCTGCAATGATTCCTATATTAAAACCAACAAACAGACCCTAGAGTGCAGTGTCTTAGTGAGAAACTGGCAAATACTCTCAGCCCTGGTGGCACAATGGTTACGTGTATGGCTGCTTAACCACAAGGCTGATGGATGAAAACCCATCCAGGGGGTACCAGGGAGAGGAGGGGTGAGGAGAGACCATGCGTGGCTGCGACACTTAGCACTGCTTCTGAAATCAACGCACATTCCGCTTACTCTAGCAGTGAAATGAATTCTGTTATCTGCTCAAATAAAGTATGAGTGTGGGGTGGGGGTGGGGGAGGCTAAGGAGAAACTATCATCTTGAGGAACTGTCATCAACCATTTAAAAAGTGACAGTTAAACTGCAGATCTTAAGAAAATACAGAGTGAAAACCAAGGACAAGGTGAATTTATAGCCATTGCAGCTTCAGGAATGTAAGAAATCCACTTTGGCAAACAAACGTGCTCCCGCATGGATAAAGCCAAGTGCAGCTGCATACCTGATACTGTCTGGTTTGGGGGGGTCTTCTGCAAGACAGCACAGCTTGTCACACTAAAGCGAAGACACAATGTGGGGCCATAGAGTCTACATTTGTATTAACTTGTTCTGTATCTACTTATTTCTTAGTTCCATATTAGGAGTCCTGGTGTAGCACTGTGGGTTAATGTGCCAGACTGCAAAGTTATTTGAACTGCAAGGTCAGTGGTTCAAGCTCACCAGCTGCTCCTCGGAAACCCTATACAGGATTGCTATGGGTTGGAACCGACTTGATGGCACTTAACAACAATTGGGCCACGGAGGTAGACTGTGATCAACTCCACTGTCCCTGGAAGGTGAGCATCTGACTGAATCGGAGCTGGTGGAAAAGAGCTGGGACGGGCAGAGCTGCAGGTGGAGGGTGGGTACTGCCTTGGGGGGAACCCTTGCAATGACAGGCTGGAACACAAGATGACAACCAACACAAACCAACAACCTCCACTCCACAGAGTATCCGAGGGACAGCCTACTGAAAAAGGGACAGGGGTCCTGGGTGGTGAGCGAAGCTGGCTCTGCAGCTACTGAAAATCTGAGATTTCACAGACATCCCAGAAAAAGCCGGGTGCACCAGAAGGGTGTGGAGAAAACTCACCCCGGTTTTCCTGCTTACTCCCACCAACCAGAAAGTACTTCTCAATATTAGCTTTGCTTGTCAGATAAGGAGAAGTCGAGACAAGCCCCTCTCGGAGCCTTCACTGCTACGTCCTGGTACCGAACAAGTATGTGCAGGACAAGGGTTCCAGCTTGACCTGTCCAAGCAGCTGCCAGAGCCGTTGGGGTTTTGTTGTTTTCTTTTTTAGTATGCTTTCTAAGACATTAAATTCTGTAAGTCATGCTGGAATTATTGAAAAATAATTATGAAATCAAAAGATTCTAAGAAAACCAAGGCCCAAGAACCATCTTTGAACTAAACCTGGCCAAATTGAAGAGAAAAACATCAGCATTTTTTAAATGACAGGGGCCCAGGTACGTTCACAGTTTTCTCAACAGAACAGAGAACTCCGAAGTGGGAAACGCTCTATCGACTTACAGAATGTAAACACACAGAATGTTTCCAGCTGTTGCCCACAAACTAGTAAATGCCAGCAGCAGTAGCAAAACCAAATCCCCTCTGTCTGGTCAACTCTGACTCAGAGACCCCGGGTGACCGGGGAGAACTGCCCCATAAGGTCTGCAAGGCCTTTTATGGAATCTCTATGGAAGCAGACTACGTCAGCTTTCTCCCATGGTCTGGCTGGTGGGTTCGAACCGCAGAACTTTCAGTTAACAGGGGAGCCCTTAAACCACCGTGCCACCGGGGCTCACTTAGCAACATCACAGCAGACTCCAATTTGAGCTGAATAGCAACAAAAAACCCCAAACCATTGTGGGCAGCGGGTCCTTCCCACAGAAGGATGCAAAGACATTAACTTCCTCTCTTTTGTTAATCTCTTGACCTTAATACCAAATCTGCTCCTAATCACCTGAGGTACCACCACAGCTGGTACATCCTCATCACAAACATGGGACTGTCCTCGATAAATACAGTTTCTGCCATTACTAGATTCATTATGCTATCATTTTTCGTGACTTAAAGTGTATAAATCCTTACTGGGAGGGAGGGGGATCATAAAAGAGAGTTCCTATCCAAAACAAAAACCAAAAATCTAATGCCAAAAGCTGTATTCAATTTTTAAAATATAATAATAAAACTCATTACAGAAAACAGTCACATCCTTTTTATGCTTAAATAGCTCTGGTAGCGTAGTGGTTACGAGTCATGCTGCTAACCTCGAGGTCAGCAGTTCAAAACTCCCAGCTGTTCCGTGTGAGAAAGATGAGGCTTTCTGCTCCCGTACAGATTTATAGCCTCAGAAACCCTGTACAGGGTCGCTATGAGTCGGGATTTGACTCCACAGCACATAAGCAACCAATCAACCAACGATAAAAATCCCAAACCATCTAACCCCGTTCTGCATACACACACACACACACACACACACACACACACACACACACACACTACTGAGTCGACTCTAACTTACAGGGTCCCTCACAGACACAGTAGGAGGGCCCTTTAGGGCTTCCAAGACGCAATCTTTTACAGGAACAGATAGCCTCATTGTTCTTCCACAGAGGGCTGGTGGGTTTGAACTGCTGACTTTACAGTTAGCAGCCCAGTGTTTAACCCACTACACTATTAAGGTTCCTTGATGCCAATTTGGTGAGGGCGGTGACTGTGCAGTGGGGTTGGTCTGGACCCTTAATAACCCTTTGTAGGGTTTCCAAGGCTATAAACCTTCTCATCTTTCACCTGCAGAGCAGCTGGCAGATTTGAACTGCTGACTTTGCAGCCCAACACATAACCCTGTGGTAGTGGTGGTGGTGGTGTGCTGTGGGGTTGGTTCCGACTCATAGTGACCACTATGCTACCAAAGCTCCTTGACAATTTTTCCTGTTGCTTCACATATGCAGAACATATCATGGAAACCGAATGTTTGCTCCCACCACAGACTGAGAACAAGGACATGCAGACAGACAGTATCAGCATGTCTCCAAACAACACGTATCTGTTCACTGTACACCCAATGTTGTTGTTAAGTGCTGTTGACTTGGTTCCAACCCACAGCGACCCTTTACCGGGTTTCCGAGGAGTGGATAGTGAGCTGAACTGCTGACCTTGCAGTTGAACCTGACCTTGTGGTAGGGCACTTACCCTATAGCACCACACCAATTGTTGTTGTTGTTGTTGTCGTCAGGTGCCATCGAGTTGGAACCGATTCATAGCGACTCCATGCACAGCAGAACGAAACAATGTCCGATCCTGGGCCAACCTCACCACCGCTGCCACACTTGAGTCCATCAATGATGCCACCTGGCTGATCCATCTCGTTGGGGGTCTTCCTCTTTTTCTCTGACCCTCCACCTTACCCAGCATGACATCCTTCTCCAACGATTGTTTCCTCACCACTGGACCACACCAATAGCCAGGCTCAAATAGACATATCCCAAGTGAGGCTTTCTACTCCCGTAAAGATTTATACCCTCGGAAACCCTATACAGGGTCGCTATGGGTCGGAACCGACTTGATGGCACATAACAACAACAACAACAAGGCGAGCCTCAACATTTCTTTGGGCATGGGGCACTTCAGGCCAGGTTGCCGTAAAGAAAGAAGCTAATGGGTGACCTGTGCCAACATCCAGGCTCCAGTGTAAGGAAAAGAGCTCAGTATGGCAGTGCCACCCTGTGTCCTCGAAGATTCCCTGGCTCTACTGGGGATTTCCTTACACTGGTATCTTGAGTCATTTAGGGGAAAAAAAGCAAGGGAACTCTATCTAGGAATATTCTTTTTTTTTTTTTTTTAATTCCAAACAGCCAGGGTATGTGATCTGTTTAAAATGTTTCCAGTGAGGAGCTTTTGCATAATGTTGTTTCTACATTGTTTCTAAAGAAACACACGCATTCTTTTCAGTAACAAATCAAGTTTCAAAATAAAATCCAAGCGGTTCTTTTCAGTAATTTTATTTCATTGTTGTTTCCTTGTTCTCTGAACTGAAGTTTGTTTGTTTGCGTGTTTTTTAAACTATAAAACGTCCATCAACCTATAGCATTGGGCCAACATAAAGGGAATCTGAAATTAAAGAGCAAAGCTTCTCATAAAATGTGCCATCCAAAATTAGTTGAAAATTGCTTGTTTGCCAAGGTCACCAGATTTTCTAATTCTGATACCCCAAATGCTCTGAAAATGGAAATTTAACTGAGAAATGTGCATGTCACACTCTATGTGACAAAACCAGACTTGAACTGCCGAGTGGTTACTTCTCATTGGTATTTACCCCACTGAGTGCTGAAAGCTTACACTTGGCCACAGAATGCTCCCATTCAAATTTGCTGGAAGGTGCAGCCCTACCTCACCAGTGGTATTCTAGATCCGGCACCATTCTGCCTTCCTAAAAGCCCACAGACACTTTGGAGTTCTACAGAGCGACCTAGCCTGGGAGGTTGGGGAAGGCTCTGTCAGGGGAAAGGGAGCCTGCTCTGCACTGCTCCTGAAGCTAACCTTCAAGGAGAAAACAGTTACCCTCATTTCCAAACATCACCTACATATCACCTCAATGATGAATACTTGGTGTACACGAGGCCCTGGGAGGGACGAGGACTGGACCTTTGCTCACACCTCATGCTGGCTGTAACTATTACTATCCTAAGGCTAACTATAACCACAAGATCGGTTTCAATTGCAAGGGTGGCAGTTCAAATTCACCAACCACTCCCTGATACCCTACACAGGCTTACTGGGGCTGACTTAAATGCACGTAACAACAACAACAACAACAACAACAACAACAACAACGCCTTTTACACCAATGTGGAAAACACAGCCAACATTTCAACCCTGTAGAAAGACCATCTGCTCTTGTAGAGAGAATGTTAGTAGTGGTGGTGTCAGGTGCCAACAAGTCGGTTTCGGTCCCATGCACAACAACACAAAACACTGCCTACTCCTGAACCATTCTCACAAGTGTTAGGTTTGAGCTGATTGTCACAGCCACTGTGTAGGTCCATCTCACTGAGAGTCTTCCTCTTCTTCTTCACTGACCCTCCACTTTACCCAGCATGATGCCCGATGTACATGAGATGAAGTCTTGCCATACATGCTTCTAAGGAGCATTCTGGCTGTACTTCTTCCAGAAAGATGACATCCCAGAAAACCCCAGGGACAGTTCTACTCGATCACATGGGGTAGCTATGAGTCGGAAATCAACTCAACAGCATCCAGCAACAGCAGCAAAAAGGAGACCTTACCCAAGTGGACAGGAGACGTCCCCTTCGCCTGTGCTCACTTCAGGACAAAGGGAGGCTCTAAGCATGTGCTGCGTCTATTTCATTAACTATTTTTCTCCATAAACCACAATGCAAGGGGTAGGTCTCAGACCCTGTCATTCTGCCAGGAGCAGGACTGGCCATAAGAAACAGACAAGCTGATCCCATTACAAGTATTTTTATTGTTGTAGAGGGCTTCTGAGGAATAGCTGGTGGGTTTGAACCTCTGACCCTGTGGTTAGCAGCCCAGTGCTTAACCAATAGCATGCCAATAATAGGAACTATTTATTATTATTATCATTTTCTATTGTGCTGGTGTGGCACTATAGGATAAGCCCTAGACCACAAGGTCGGTTTGAACCATAAGAACTATGGCTCTAACTCACCAGCTGCTCCTCAGAAACCCTATATAGGGTTACTAGGAGTCATAACCAACTGGAAGGCACTTAACAACATCATTCTGAGCTAGACGAGGAAATGCCAGTACTGATCACACCATCTCAAATCTATTCTCAATTCATGTGAGCAGAGGAGAAAATTCCCAAACCTCAAATGCTTTCAACTTACAGCGATAAATCCCACAGTGAAACATTTTTATATTCTAAATACATGCCGGCGCTTGGCTCCCTCTCTTTCAAGGGTGCTGTCTGGAACCCAGGCAGTTAATTACTATTTTCTACAACGCCAGTGATAACAGAGATGCAAGCCTGCTATTAGAGTGGGAGAGCCCAGTCCTGTCGATTTGAACTTTTCTCTGAACACACAGGATGGCAGAAGCAGCTTCGTGCAAACAGATGGTTTCGACAAACTCACTCAGATCTTCTTCTAATAATCTAGGAGCCTGTGGGAAAGGGATAGGATGCCGCAATCTAACGTTAAGGTTTGCAGTAGAGATGGCAGGTTAAATGAACGCAAACCTGGCAACATGACACCTCCCTAATAAAGACGTTTCAGACTTTTATTAGCACAACTACACATTCAGCTGCTTGGCTGCAGACACAATATTCGGCAGATCATGACAAGTACAGTAAGATTCTAAGTCTTTGGTTCTTTACATTGAAAATACTTCACTGAGGGCAATGAGGGCTTGGCACTGAATGGTTTACTATCTAACCTAGGGATTAGTTAGCCTGTCAGATCCTCCAGGAACCCTCTCCAGGGGGAGTCAGCTGACAGATGAAAAACCTCTGATTAAACGCTTTTATCTATACCTCAACTTGTCTTTAACGCCCATCATCAGCAGTTTAATTAGCACTAAAGGTGTAATGAATGATATTTCATTCTTAACACAATTCCATAGCTTCCCTCCCTCCATACTTGGCTCCTGGAGAGTAGCGATCCACACACACCCCACCCCTTCCCCATCTCTTCCCATCACCATGGGGACCAGGGATGTACAGAGATGGAGTTCTGTGTTTTTGCAGTTTCTGGCAGATACTAATGCATAAACGCTAACAGCAAGTTCAATGAATCCTTAGGAGGGTATTATCACACCTGCTCCAGGAAGCTATCTGCAAGGCCCCATCTGAAGGAGAATGGAGGTTCAAGACCAGCCCTCTGACTCTGGTTTTCATGACTGTTTGCCCAGACTGGCTTTTCTTGTATGCAGACTCCCCTCCGTGGGAAACCTCTGGGGAGGTGGGTAACTGAACTGTCTGTACCAGGAAGGCAGAGATGTGAAGGTGACAATCAGCTGAGGACACAACCCAGCACACAGATGGCAGTATCTACAAGGAGACTGGAGTCTGCATGGTTAAGCGCTGGACTTCAATTGAAAAGGTTGACTGTTCAAACCCAACCTGAGGCTCCTCAGAAGAAATGTCTGCGTATCTGCTTACAAAAGACCACAACCTCAAAACCCTGTGGAGCAGTTCTGCTCTGCAATATGGGCTCCCGAGCCGAAATTAAGAGATCTAGTGCCGCATTCGCCGATCAGTATAAACTGCTAACCACAAGGTTGGTGGTTCAATCTCATGAGTTAGTCTTCAGAAATCCTATACTAGGGCACTGTGAGTCGGAACCTACTCCACTTAACTACAATGAGCTCCTAAAACGACGAGACTAGTTTTGGAGACTAGATTTGTGGGCGGAGGATAAAATAACAAGAGCTCAGAATGAACGCTGGTCTCATCAGGAGGGAAAATCGAATCCTGAATCCTGTTCAGGTAGCACCACCTGTGCGCTCCCATCCTGGCCAATCCCTGATTCCCGCGGAGGTCCCGCAGGTGCCACCAGCTGCCAGCCTACACGCAGAAGGCTGAACGCCAAAACGTGCGGGCAAAAGGCACCTTTTGGCGAGGTGTACTTTCCCCAGTGACCGTGGCTGAAGCAACATGACCTCGCAAGGCACCGCCACACCCGGAACGCCCTGGCCGCTGCAGCATCGCTGACGAAAACCGCAGCACCGGCCAATGGTGACCTCGCGACTCGCCTGAGGCCACAGGTTTGGGCCTGGGTCCCCCACACCCTCCTGGTCCAGACCCTGCCCACCTCTGCGAGGGGAACCGTCGATGCTCTCGGCGCTGGACGAGTGTGCGTCGGTCGGGCAGCGCCGCAGGCTGCTGAAGTAGCCGCGGGGGCGCGGGGATCGCCCGCCGCCCGGACCACCGTCCCTGCGCGCGAAGATACCGCTGAAGAAGCGCAGCAGGCGGCGTTCCGGGGCCGCTCCGGGGCCCGCGGCGCGCGCGCGCTGTAACCGCTGCAGGTCGCTGTTGTCCAGCGTGCGGTGTTTGCTCTGACTACGTTGCCAGCGCTCCAGTTCCGAAAGCGCGGCGCCCTGGCTCAGTACTTCGCCTACATCCAGGGTGTTGCGCTTCTCCGCGGCCGGGGGCGCCGTCGTTACCACCAGCCCGGGCCGGGCCTCGAACTCGGCGTCCAGCGCGCAGCCCAAGCTGCCAGAGCTGCTATGACGACGCCCACCGCCCGCCACTAGGTCCCGCGTGGGCTCGGGGTCGCTGGGCTGTCGGAAACTCAAGCTCCGCCGCAGGGGCGCGGCCGGCGGCGCCTCCACGTCGGGGCTGTGCGGCTGCCGGGCCTTGGGGCGACCGACGCGGACCTCAGAGGATTCGGGGACGCGGGCGCACAGCCGGAGTCGCCCGAGCTCCAGCTGCCCAGTGCTACGGGTACGGAAGGTACGGGCGGCCCAAGAGCGGGGCCCGGCGCCCTCGGCCTCCTCCACGGGCCGCCTGGGCGCGTCCGGGGAGCGCGCGGTCCGAGACCGCGAGGCTGGGCGCGGGTCCCGGCCGGCGGCGGCCAGCAGGTCTTTCCGGACCATGGTCACAGAGATGCGGTAGACCGTCTTCTTGGGGGGCGTCACGCGCGGCCGGGCCTCGGCGGGCTGGCCGTTGTCGTCTAGCAGGTACATGTCGCCGAGGACCCCGTGAGGTGCGAGGTCGGGCCCGAGGCCGGGGCTGGGGCCCCCGCTCGCCGCCGAAGCCGCGTTCAGCGCGCGGGGACGCCGCCCCTGGCGCCCACCGTGGCGCAGCCCGAGTGCGGGGTTCCGGAGCTCCGGGCCATGGACCAACTCGGGTCACTCAGGCGAGGAGCAGCTCGGGCCCGCAGGTGCGGCGCGCGGCGCCCGCAGCCTCATTGTTGGCGGCGCGGCACGGCGCGGGCGACCGGCGGGGCCTGGG
>NW_006408614.1:7548074-7552243 GCF_000296735.1 Chrysochloris asiatica | reverse complement strand
GGTGGTGGCGGCGGCGGCGGCGAGCGCGGCCGAAGAGCTCTGCGAAGCACCGGCGTGGATTAGCGCCGCGCGGATCGGAGCCCCAGCCTACTGCCCCGCCCCGCATTAAGGTCATCGTTCCAGAGCTTTGCAAAAACCAACAGAAGGAGGGGCTTCCCTTACCTGTGGTGGGTTTACAGGAAGCTTGTCTCCTAACCAAACAGCAGGGATCTCAACAACTCAAGCAAATGATTTGTGAGCAATGAAGAGAATTACCAATGGGCTCAAACTCCCATTAGCAGCAGAGCTTATTAATATGTATTTCCCAGGCCCTCTGTCCACATAGTAATGGATGGCTGTGGCACATTAGTTAATCTCTAACCATCTCAGTATCTTCCACTGTAAAACCGGGATGGAATGTTAGGAACCTAACTCCATGTGAAGGCTAAATTATCAAGTATACCAACACTGTATATCTCTACAGATGCAGATACCTTCATCTTTCTCCTGGAGATTGGCTGGTAGGTTTGAACCACTCCCTTTGCAGTTAGCAGCCCAATGCTTAGCCCACAGCGCCCCCAGGGCACCTTCAGCAGTAAATGTTAAGTACCACTGAGTCAGTTTGGACTCATAGGAAAGCTGTAAAGAATTTCAAAGGAGTTGCTGGTGGGTTTGAACCCCTGACCTTGCAGTTAGCAGTCCATTGTGCCATTTATGCTTAAAATTGGATTTCTTTTGCATCAAATGCACACACTGTAACCAAAAGAAAGGTATATAAATTGTTGAATGGGAAATTAACTTGCTCTGTAAATGTCACCCAACTACAAAGGAACAGATAAATGTTCCTACTCAGCCCTGCTAAAATGTGGGTCGCTGGTATTATCTGATGTAGCCAGCTGATCCACTAGGCTGCTCAGATGTCCTGAACATGGGTGTATTGCTTGTGGGCATATATAAATGCTTCCTATGGAAACTGTCATAAATGCCACATCTGGGAACCAAACCAAATGCTTACACCTCCTTCTCTAAGCCTGGGGAAGCCAGCATGGCTGGAAGAACGGTTTTGAGGGAAGTTCTTGGTGGCACATGAAGCCAGGCCAGGTGTCACTCTGAGACCTGCTGACTGTTTGTAGGCAGAGACTGACTGCCAGGCATTGATTTTCTCTCATCTTTTAACCAATATTTATTGTGCTCATGGCAGGAAATGGGACACAGAGATGGGCCAGGTAAGATCTATTATGATAGATTGCAGCCTAAGGAATCTGGGTTTAATCTCAAGAGTAAAATGAAATATTCAGGTCCAATGAGACACAGCAGAAATACTGCTTGGTGTGTGTAGTCTTATGTTTAAACAGATACTTTGAAACACAATTTGGCAACTCTCAGTGGCCTCTACTCCCTCCATCCCAGTAGTTCAGGCATCCCTTCAAAATGTCCTCAGTTCAGGGCAGGGACACAGAGAGGTCAACTTTATCTTCTGAATTTCAATCAAGAAGCCTGCTTTGGTAAAGTTCAAGAATTGCTTGCCATCCTTTCCCCAGACCACACATTGGCATGAATCAAGCTCTACAGGAATGTTTCTTGAGCCCAGTGGATTCACAGGATGTTGAGGTTCCTGTGAGGTCATCTGGGGTAGGGGTACAGATGATCTGCTCAGCCCCTCCTCTGCTTCCTGGCTCAGTGCAATGGAGATGTGAGTTACACAAAAAGCCAACCCCCTCGTTACTGAGTTTATTAGGACTCATTGAAAGCCTATTGTTTGTTGTTTAAGTGCTTTTGAGTTGATTCTGACCCATGGCGACCCTGTAAAGGGTTTCCCAGGAACAGCTGGTGAGTTTGAACCACAGACCTTGCAGTTCGAATGGCTTTGCAGTCTGGTGTATTAACCCACAGTGCCACAGGTCAAAATAACTACTCCTTAGGGTTTCCGAGGGTAAATCTTTACAGGAGCAGTTAGACTGCCTCATTTGTCTCCTGAGCAACAGCTGATGTGTGCCTGTGCCTTGTAGCTGAAACAACCGTGTGTGGGGGTAACCTGGTGACCGTGTGAACTTTATTTCCAGCCAGCACATCATAGGGCAGTGGAAATCGAGCTTTGGCGCTCGCTTTTCCTTGTGTCTTATCTACATGGCGGTCTTTGCTCCAGACCTTGGTGCCCCTGCTTTGTGGATGCCCTAAGCATGTGCTAACTATTGCCCTTGTGGGTCATCCATCCCTGGCTATGGGAGCTGAATCTGGGGTCTCGGGGCTCCACTACCTGCCCCCAGTCGCACCTACAACATCCTGTCTTCTCCCTCCACAGTGAAGGCAGGCACAGATGTGTTAGTACTAGTGAACTTGACGAGGTCGTTAGCTGCTGTAGAATCAACCCCAACTCATGATGACCCCCTGCATGGTGGAACATAAGGCTGCATTACCCCATGATCCATAGCAGATCAGAATCACTGACTGATCATCTAAGGAAGGTCTCCAGGCCTTTCTGCCTAGTCTCATTAGTCTGTACATTTGCTGAAACCTGTTCAATATCACAACAGCAGAACAGAGTGCACTGACCAGGAATCAAACCCGGGTCTCCCCCATGGGAAGTGGTATTTCTACCACTGAAGCACCAATGGCTCCCATGATATCTCAACATTATCTCATAGTATTGATGGTCAATTTGCATTTATTCATGTTTTTTCTTCATTTATTCATCAAGTGGAATTCTGGTGTGGTACTCTCTAGGATCAAGTAACTCTGGTAGCATAGTGGTTATGAATCGGGCTGCGATCCTTAAGGTCAACAGTTTGAAACTACCAGCTGCTCCGTGGGAGAAAGATGAGGCTTTCTGCTCCTGTAAAGATATACAGCCTCGGAAACCCTGTACAGGGTCGCTATGGGTCAGAACCGACTCGACAGCACACAACAACAACACTGTAGGATCAGCACTGATCAGTGGTTCAAACCCATCAGTCACTCTTGGAAAGGCTGTATAGGATGGCAGTTAGAATTAACTGGACAGCACTTAACAACAACAACAACAACAACAATCACGTACCTACTGAGCACCTGCTGTCATCCACACAGGAGAAAACCAGGGTTTCTGCCCTCCAAAAACTCACACTGGAGCAAAAGGCGGCTGTTTGCATAGCCAAGTAATTTGCCATTTAAAAAGCAAAAAATGGAGATTAAATTGTTGTTGTTAAGCACCATAAAGTCGGTTCCAACCCAGAGCGACTCTGTATAGGGTTTCCTTGGAGCAGCTAGTGAGCTTGAACCGCCGATCTTGCAGTTCAAAGGGCTTTGCAGTCTGGCGAGTTAACCCATAGCACCGCACCAGGGCTCCAACAATTCACATGACAGTCACAGGGTCCAGCATTCTGTTTAATGAAGAAGTGTGACTAAGATTTGACAAACGCCCCAAGTGTTAACAGCTGAAGCTCATGATAGCTTTAAAGGTCAACCAAGTCTTTACCGGGAAAACTGAGGTTTGGAGATGCAGAAAGGTCTGTAATTTTTTGCTAGGGGCAATGGGGGGACTAGAGCCAGGGATCCTAACTGTTGAGTCTGGAGTCCAGTCTCATTATTTGAGGCTGCTTGTGTGGCAACTTTCCAATCTTGAGATGAATGTTAACATGCCATTAGCTCTTCCGGAATGCCTGCATGTAAATCTTATCTTGCTTTTTATCTAAAGCCCTTATGGTACCCAAGGTGAAAAATGTAACAGCATTCCCTTAGAGTGCAAATACGGGGTTGTTTCTGTTTCCCAATCCTTGCACCTTTGTCTAGAATCCGTCCCGGGTTTTGCGCTGTACCGTAAGCGGGATGGCGCTGCAGAGCAGACGAATCCACAGGATCCACCTTAGATGACACTGATCTTTCAGGGATCTTCCTGCAGTGGCAGCAGCAGCCAGCTCACTGTCTTTAGGTACTTTGTGCCTCAGAAGGAAACACTTCCGCTCCGCACCTATCAGAAGGTGTCCACTCAGGTTTGACTGTCGGGGTGGAAAACCGGGTCCCGGAGACCGATCTCCCCCCATAGCCCTGGAGACATGGGCTCTTCCCGTGCAAAGAGGCCACAGGCTTTGAAGAGAACCTGCCTCTCCAAAATCTAATCCCCTTTTACAAAGCCAGACCTGCCTTTAAAGCCATCACCATGTGAAGTAAGCATGTTCTCCTGGCTTTATGCTTTTTTTTTTTTTTTTTTAAAG
>NW_006408614.1:7511641-7547974 GCF_000296735.1 Chrysochloris asiatica | reverse complement strand
TTTTTGCTGACTCTTTAAATAAACTCAAATAATTTTCAGCTGAATCTTTGGAATTTCTATATATAGGATCACATCATCTTCAAATAGATAGAGTTTTACTTATTTTGCCAATTTGGATACCTTTGTTTTCCCTTTCTTGCCTTATAACTCTGGCTAAGACTGCCAAAATAATATTGAATTGGAGTGGTGACAAAGGGAATCCTTGTCTGGTTTATGTTTTCAAAGGGAATTCTTCAATTTTTCTCTAATCCCTCATAATTTTTCTGAGAGTAATATTGACTTTTGGATTTATCTATTTGCTCTTAATTATGTTGAGGAATTTCCCTTCTATCCTCTTCTGTTCATTGAGTGTTTATATCAAGAATTGGTGTTGGATTTTGTCAATTGCCCTTTCTGCATCAATCAATATGATCATGCAGTCCTTATTCTTTTTTTTTTTTTTTTTTTTAACTGTTGCTTCTTAACTGAGTCTTCAACTCCATCATTTCTCAAATGTTTCCAGGCCACCAGGTCTTAAAAATCAAACACAAACCCGGTAGCTGCTCTCACAGATGCATCAAGCCAAAAGGCAGTCTCCAGCCCAGACCTGGGAACTGCGGGGTTCCTACTGCAGGCGAACAAGGGCTGCAAGGGTGGGTTCAAAAAGAGTAGAGAACCCCACCTGGCCCGGTGACCACCCCTCTGCACAGGCTCCTCCCTACAGCAGCCTTTGGTCAGACTCTCCTGCCCCGGGCCATTTCTCTCCTGTCCACAAATTAAACCTCTGGCATGCGAATATGATTCCCCAAGCTTCCCGAGAGCTGGTAAGCCTTATTTAAAGGAAGGCACTGAGCCATCTGCTTCCCAGGCTGACTCCAAACCGCCCCACACGCCAGCGAGTAATCACCTTTGCAGTATCTTGGCAAACCCCAGTCAGTTGGCAACAGAAACCAGCCAACCATAGCTCTTCCCCAGCCTGGGCACGCCACGCCCACCCAGGAGCTGACAAAAGAGCCCCGCCCCCAGCCCAGGGGGATCGTTCTAGGCTCCTCAGCATTTCACAGTCCGCAGGAAACAATTTCCTATTTTACATTCAGCATAAGGAGCAGGTCAAAGCATGTGGGTTAGGTCAGTCTCTAAGATTTATCAAGATGCTCAGCGTCTCCCATGTGGTGACTTAACCACTGCTGGGGCACACCAATGCAGCCCACCTTATTAATGCTGTTCAGTGGATTCCGACTCATAGCGACCATGTATAGGGTTTCCGAGGAGCAGCGAGTGGGTTTGAACTGCCGACCTTGTGGTTCACAGGCCAGTACTGATCCTACAGCGCCACATCAGGGCTGTATGTAGCTCACTGGAGCCCCCATTTTGCTCATGTTTGAGCTTAAGTCGAAAAGGGGAACCGTCCATAAGGCACATGGAGAGAGTCCAGCGTCAGGAAGTGGTGAGTGTGCTCTGCCACGCTGTTGTTAGTCAGGTGGTGGCGTTGGTACCAGCTGCCTGGAATTGGCCCGATTCTCGGCAACCTCATGCACATGAGAGAGCCAAACATAGCTGGTCCTACATTAGCCCCACGATCAGTGGCAGTTCACATCATCATGATGCAATCGGTTTCCACTAATTTTGGAAATAGAACTGCAGGCCTTTCTTCATACTCCTTTTTCATCTGAAAGCTCCACTGAAGGCATTTCAGCAACCCAAGTAGCAAGCTGTTACTGACAGTTGAGTGATGACTACTCTTGGGGTTACAATTTCCAGGAATCAAACCCGGGTCTCCACATGGTAGGTAGGAATTCGACCACCAAATCCTCACTGCCTGCCTTGTTGATTTGAGCTCATAGCGATTCCAAATAACAGTAGAACTGACTCGTGGGTTTTCTTGGCTATCACCTCTACAGAAACAGACCACCAGATCTTTCTCTAAAGAGCTCCTGGGTGGGTTTGAACCACCAATCTGTAGGCTAAAATTTGAGTGCTTAACTGTTGCATGACACGACTTCTTGTATTTTCCATTAAAAAAAACCAACAAAACCACCCTAACTCATTTGTTGTTGTTGTTAAGTGCCGTCGAGTCGGTTCCGACCCATAGCGACCCTGTACAGGGTTTCCGAGGGTGTAAATCTTTACGGGAGTAGAAAGCCTCATCTTTCTCCCGCGGAGCGGCTGGTAGTTTCGAACCGCTGACCTTTAGGTTCGCAGCCCGATTCGTAACCACTACGCTACCCTAACTCATAGTTAACTCTAAATTGGGTTTCTGAGATGATAAATCTTTATGGGAGAGGACAGTGTCATCTTTCTCTGGATGAGTAACTGATGGGTTTGAACCAGGAACCTAGCTGCTATTAGCCCAAGACCTCCCCCAGGGCATGGATACTCTGAGTCTGCAGGACGGAGGCCTTAGGGGGTCCTTTTCAACACCACCTCCTGCCTACATTCTTCCTCCTGGACCAGTCAAGACAACCATCTGTCAGCAACACAGTGGATGTCCCAAGTTCATGAACACCCACCACACACACATCCTGACACATGGAAGGTAACAGCCGACAGGAGACCCCATGAGTTTCCCTCCATGGGCAACCCTGCCATTTCCTAGGCTCG
This sequence comes from Chrysochloris asiatica, assembly GCF_000296735.1. NCBI lineage: Eukaryota > Metazoa > Chordata > Mammalia > Afrosoricida > Chrysochloridae > Chrysochloris > Chrysochloris asiatica. Next base: position 7,545,394 of record NW_006408614.1, on the reverse strand, counting down.
GGCAGACCTTGTTTTATGGTTCATCGCTTTATGCCAGTTTGCAGATCCTCTGCTAATTTTATCAACACTCCTGGTGTTGAACAAGTCTCTGGGCGCTGTTTTTCCAACCGCATGTACTCACTTCATGCCTATGTCATACGGTGGTCATTCCCACAGTATTTTAAACTTTGTCATCATGTTTCTTGCACACTTATAGACTACCAAAGGCACAAATGCCAAAGCCACTGCCATCAACTTGATTCTAACTCACACCAGTCCCATAGAAAGTTTGTTTCTCGGCCTGTAAATCTTGAGCACACAGACTTATGTTTCTCCTGAGAAGTGACTGGTAGATTTGAACCACCGACCTTACGGTTAGGAGTTTAATACCTAACTCATACTTCCTCCAGGGCTCCTTAATAAACCACAGGGAAATCAATTAGTGCATCTCCTTTTATTGCAATACTAACTTCATTGCAATAGTGGTCTGCAACCAAACTCGCAATATGAGAAAGCTTCCAAAGATTCATGGGAAACTCCCATTATCTTTCAATTTCATTTTCCCACAAACTTTCAGAAGCCCCCATATGTCTGAGGCTTGTCTGTAGGAAAGAATGAGGGTAACCGGTCAGTGACCACGTTGCTTGACTTCTTTAAAAGGAAGGTTTTCTTCAATCCCCATTGCATCTGAAGACATACGCAGATCAGAGATTGAGGTGGTTTTGTTCAAGACAGCCAAGGAAGAACAGGGCTCCTTGGGGTGGAAGGCAGAGGAGGGTACTGCCCACCTCCCTGGGTCCCCCTCCCAGGGATCCCCGCCTTGAGTTCAGCACAGGACCCTTTCCCATAGAGAACCATAAATTGCTGGTGGGACAAACACCCCTGGGGGGCATGGCAGGCAACCTGGGGTTCTTGCACTTGGGAGGGTTTTATCTGGAAATGAAATTGGGAACTTAAGTTAACCCTGCCTGGTCAGTATCTTCGCTCTCCTACCTTTACTATCTTCTGTTGCCCAAGAAGGTGCCCTAGTATCACAGTGGTTAAAGCATACCACTACGAACCAGAAGGTTGGTAGTTCAAACCCACCAGCCACTCCATGGGAGAACGACCTGGCAGTCTGTCTGCGTCCCTAAAAATTTACAACCTTGTTGTTAAGTGCTGTTGAGTCAGTTCCAACTCATAGCAACCCTGTTTAGGGTTTCCAAGGAATGACTGGTGAGCTTCAACCACCCATCAACCTTGTGGTTCAAGCTGACTTTGCAGTCCAGCACATTAACCCACAGCACCACACCAGGACTCCAAGGATTTACAACCTTAGAAACTGCAAACACTATGAACCCAGCCTCCCACTACAATACTGAGTACTGTCGACTCGGCTGGGTTCAGTAATCCATTGGGATGGCCACAGAGCTCAGATGCCATACTCACATGGCCGGGGCTTATGAGGCATGTTCACAGGTTACAATTCAGGTCAGAAATGCCCAGGGCACAGTCGTTCCAGACAGAACAGCCTCTCCTCAGCGGTGCCCACAGGCAGGCTGCTCTCTGCCCAGTGGCCGATGTTACAGAGCTCTCTCAGAGCTGCTGCTGAATGTCCACAGGACACACCACTCTACCATGCGCCTCAGCCTGAAGGCCCTCAGCTCTAGCTCCCTGGGTCATCAAAAGCCGGCCTCCTGCCCAAAGTCCCTCGGCTCTACATGCTCCGGGGGAGTGCTCCGGGGGCTGGGAAGCCCACCGCTCTGTCTTTGCTCTGGATCTTGGTTCTGCAGCTGCTCCTCTGCCCCTCCTCTGGGGTCACAGCTTCTGTCCCTGGGTGGAGGAGGGTCAGTGTGCAGGGGTCTTGGGGTCCAAAGGGCACACCCACTCCTGGCTCTTTTTTTGTTGTGCAATCCCCCCCAATTGCTTCTGAGACGGCTCATTTTATACCCATTTTAGAGTTCCGAGTTGTACCAGTCCAGTTCGCTCTGCGACAATCATTCACAAGTGGTTTCTATCACCCTAGCAAGCATCTCCTCTCACCTTCTCTTACCCAGACCCAAGTTTGGTGGGAGTTAACGACTATCAAGACTGGAAGAGACATGTTAGCTACTTCACTACATCCCAGAAAAGGAGCTCTGGTCGCGTAGTGGTTACAAGTCAGGCTGCTAACCAGCGGTTCAAAACTACCAGCTGTTCATGGGAGAAATATGAGGCTTTCTGCTCCCATAAAGATTTACAGCCTTGGAAACCCTATACAGGGTCCCTAAAAGATTGAAGTTGTCAAGGACTTCATTCTTCTTGGATCAACTATCAACACTCATGGAAGCAGCAGTCCAGAAATCAAACAATGTATTGCATTAGGCAAATCTGCTGCACAACTTTACACTTTGTAAAGTGCTGAAGAACAAAGATGTCAGCTTGAGGACTAAGGTCACTTGACTCAAGCCATGGTATTTTCAATAACCTCATACGCATGTGAAAGCTCAACAAGGAATAAGGAAGACCATAGAAGAATTGATGCATTTGAGTTATGGTGTTGGGAGGAGAATACTGAAAGTGCCATGGGCTGTCAAAAGAACCAACAGATGGGTGTTGGAAGAAGTGCAGCCAGAGTGAGTGCTCCTTGGAGGCCAGGATGGCTAAACTTTGTCTCTCATACTCAGCACATATTATTCAGAAGGGACCAGTCACTGGAGAAGGATATCATGTTTGGAAGGTGGAGGGTCAGAGAAAAAGAGGAAGACCCTCAGTGAGATGGATTGGCAAAGTTGCAGCATCAATGGACGCACGTGTGGCAATGATCGTGAGGATGGCCCAGGACTGGGTAGTGTTTCATTCTGTTGTGCATAAGGTCGCTATGAGCTGGTACCAACTCTGTGGCACCTAACAATAACAACAACAACAACAAGAGTCAGAACTGACTCCACATGACACCACCGCCGCCACCCCACAGAAACCCTATGGAGCAATTCCACGGCCCTACAGACAGAACTGACTCAATGGCAGTTGCTAAGTGCCATCGAGTTGATTCCGACTCATAGCGCCCCGTACAGGGTTTCTGAGGAACAGCTGGTGGGTTTAAACAGTGTCAGTGCCTAGCTTACAGTGCCACACTGAACTTAATAGGAGGGCCCAGTGGCACAATGGTTAAGTGCTCATCTGCTAACCAAAAGGTTTGCAGTTCAAAGCCACCAGCCGCTCCTTGGGAGCACGATGAGGCTGACTAAATACAGACTAAGAGTCAGAAATCCTGGGGAGCACTCTGCTCAGTCCCACAGGTTCGCTGTGACCTGGAATCCACTGGACTTCAGTAGGTTGGGTGAGGACTTATCTGAGATGCCCCAAACCTCTGTCCAGAGCTGTCTCTCATGGTAGCAAAAGTGGCCAGCTGGCCAATCCCTTGTGGTGGGGCTGCTCTGAGCTTATAGGGGGCTGAGCTGCATCCCTCTAGGTGCCAGGAACACCCAAGACTGTCACCAGACACTGCCAAGTGTCCCCTTGGGAGCAAAGCTGCCACCAGGTTGATAACCATCATCGAGTGGAAATGAGATGTTCCCACTGTTTGCTTAATTTTTTTGAATCCAACCCATTTTTCCTGTCTCTGCATATAACCCTATCCTGGTGTTGTCAAGTCCATTCCGACTCATAGCTACCCCATAGGGTACAGTAGAGAAGCCCCCACAGGGTTTGTTGCTGTTGTTGTTACGTGCCGTTGAGTCAGTTCCAAGGAACGTACAGCTGGTGGGTTTGAACTGCCAACCTCATGGTTCAAATTGACCTTGCTATCAAGACCATTATTCTGCAGCACCACACCAGGACTCCCCATGGGGTTTGCTGTTGTTGTTGTGAAGTGCCGTTGGTCGAGTCATTTCCGACCCATAGCGACCCTGTATAGGGTTTCCGAGGAGCAGCTGGCGAGCTTGAACCACCAACCTTGCAGTTCAAACGGCTTTGCAGTCTGGTGCAGTAACCCACAGCGCCACACCAGAACTTCCCCCATAAGGTTTACACGGCTGCAAATCTGTCCAGGAACAGGCTGCTACATCTTTCTCCCTCAGAACTACTGGTGGGTTTGAACCGTCATCCACTCAGCAGTCAAGCATGGAACCACTAGGCCGAGGAGCAGGGGAAGATATCCTGGCCCGGTGGTCTCTCTAGTACACGGGTAGTGGGGTTGGGGGCAGTTAGGATGTGTCTAGAATCACAGTGAAGCCTTCTGCCCACAAAGGTTGGTTAACCAGAGGTAAGACTTTGCTTTCAATAGGTGTAGATATAGAGTCGGTGACGACTCGATGGCACCTAACAACAACAAAGTAAGGAGCTCTGATAGCGTAGTTGTTACATATCGGGCTGCGGCAAGGTCAGTAGTTCGAAACTACTAGCTGTTCCATGGGAGAAAGATGAGGCTTTCTGTTCCCGTAAAGATTTACAGCCTTGGAAACCCTGTGCAGGGTCACTATGGGTAGGTACCGACTCCACAGCATATAACCACCACCACCATGAAACAATTCTCTCTGTCGCCGAGGGAAAGCATCTGAGATTTCTTAGTGGCCTTCCTTGCTAGTTTTCAGCCAATGGGACTAAAGATAACGTTTTAGTTCAATCTGTTGGCGATCCCTTTAAGTTGTTCCCTTAAATACAATCCACACTCTGTGTTCTGACCACCTTATCAGCAACAGCTCATGGCAACTCCGCAAGCAAGACAAAGAAACGCTGTCCAGCCCTGCACCCGGGGGCTGTGCATTCACATTCAGAGCTTCTTCTTTTGTGATCTCTAAGGGTTTCACTGGCTGGTTTTCAGAAAGACAAGGCCTGGTCTTTCTTCCTACTCTATCTTCAGCTGGAAGCTCTACGGAAACCTGTCTACCACAGGTGACATTGAAATTCAGTCCTTCCCCAGGTTACAAACATCTGGCTTGTAGAAGACTCCTACTTGCCTTTGAATATTCTGCGAATATGCCCTCACTTTGGAATGATTAAGCCAACTCCTCCCAGAAACAAATTCTGCATCACAACAACCGCCACTTGCTGCACATGGAGCTTTAAAAATCACTGAAAAGACTTTGAGCTTTTTTTTTTGCACGCACCCAAACTTTAACCCAAACCCAACCCAACCCACCACTGTCTCTTCCCACTCACAGTGACCCTATAATGCACAATAGAGCTGCTCACCACGGTTTCCGAGACTGTAAATAAGGCAAGAGCAGACAGCCTCATCTTTCTCCTGCAGAGTGGCTGGTGGGTTTGAACTGCCAACCTTGAAATTAGCAGTCCAGTGCCTAACCCACTGAGCCACCAGGGATCCTTTTTCTTCCAGTAACCAAGCAACAGCTGCTGAGGCAATTCTAACTCACAGCAACCCTGTATAGAGTTTCGGAAGCTGTAGGTCTTTACAGGAATAGAAAGCCTCATCTTTCTCCCACAGAGCATCCAGCGAGTTTGAACTGCCGATCTTGTGGCTAGCAGTCCAGCGCTTACCCTACAGTGCCACCAGGGCTCCTTGGTTCTGTAGGATAAACACTGGACTGTGATCCACAAGGTCAGCGGTTGAGTCCTCCAGCCACTCTGTGTGAGAAAGACGAGGCTTTCTGCTTCCCTGAAGGTTTGCAGCCTCAGAAACCCTATACAGAGACAGGGTAGTTATGAGTCGGAACCGACTCGACAGCAGCTAACACAACACAACAACAAAGTGAGGCTAAATAAGAACCAAATGCACCTGCATCCACTCATCTATAAGTTCTTAAAGACACAGAAACAGATCGCATTTGTAACCCTGGGCCCACTTGGACCAGTGAGCTAGCTTCTAGCATCAAACAGAGTTCGTAACCCGGGTCTACCTGGACCAGTGAGCAAGCTTTCAGCATCACAGCAAGCCACCACAGCAGGGCACACTGACAGCTGGGCCACGGGGCTGCCACCCAGAGCAGCTGCCATTCAGGTCCACTCCCAGCTCTGGGCACGGAGCTTGTAGAAGGCCACAGCATCAGTCTCTCCCAAGATGCCCCCCTCCCAGGATACCTTCTCCCAGGACATCCCTCTTCTGGGACCTCTCCTCTCTCAGAACACCCCTCTCCCAGGACCATCTCTCCTAGAACTCCCCACTCCCTTGTCTCAGGACCCCGTTTTCCCTCTCCCATATCACACCGCTCTCAGGACCCCCCCCCTCCCATGTAGCCTTCCCCTCAGCTCTGTGCAGCTGCAGCTTGACTCCTCGCTGTGACACCCACACCTGTCCCTCACAGCTGCAAAGCCGTTCTGGTGTCTGCCGAGACGCACCCAGCAACGTCTACAAGTCACCACATCGGCCTCTCTTCCAGAGCCCCAGCTTGGAGCATTTTCCTGGACAGCCGCCACATGCCAATGTCACTACCAGATCACAGGGGGGCGAGTCTCCTACTAGCATCTCACTGCAGAAACACAGACCATGATTTGTTAAAAGCTCAGTGACCAAAGTCCATTCAACAACACCTGGGTGTTTACCACGCTTCTCGTAGATCAGCTGACCCCAAAGATGTCTACAATCCAGGCCACAGCGCACACCCTGGGACGCAGCATTGGGACAGTTACAAGCTCAGCCTCTAGAAAGCAGCGTATTTTTATATGCTCAACACTTCTGCACCCAAATGGAATTTTCTCACACAGGTATATGGGAATCTTTGATCCATGCCCAGGGACATGGCGGTATGATACATTGTTCTCTAAATATCAAAAGCAAAATGTCTCTGAGGGCTGTTCAAAGCCCAGCCCCTGGCCCTGTGGCTCGGGCCGAGGGCACATGTGACCAGGCTCTTGCCTTTTTTAGCTACTGCTACCAGCTCCATGCTGCCCGGGCTGGGAGGAGAACACTCCACTCGCTGCCAGGAGCGCACGTGCAACAGGAAAACTGGGTCCCCCGGATGGGTCCTGCTACAACAATGTGGAACGTCCCCACCTGCAGCCAGAATGCAAAGGGGGGTGCTGCGCAGGTGGATGTGAGGATGCAGTTGGAATCCCAGACCACCCCAAAACTGAGCTTCCTCACCCAGCTATGAACCAGGGCTCTTGTGAGATCCTTTTCAAAGCACGGCCAACTCCAGAATCTTCTATGAAGGGAGAAGGGCCAGGTACGGGGAGACAAATCATGTGTGATACTTCAGGCACCTTGGTTGATTTGATGTACACAGAGGTACTGTTGAAGATGACCATCTGGTTGGTTATGTACCATGACCAAACTGTCCACATCTGGAAAAAGGTTAAAATTCACAAGGCTTCCAGTCAATTCCCACTCACAGAGACCCCTGAGGACAGAACAGAACTGCCCTACAGGGTTTCCAAAGCTATTACTCTTTATAGAAGCAGCTAGCTTCCTCATTTTCCAAATGAGTGGCTGGTGGGTTCACACCTACGGTTCATATCCAAATGCTTAGCCATCTAGGCTCCTTAGGTTGATAACCCCTAATGGACCCACTGGAGTCCTGGTGTGGCACTGTAGTATAAGCACTGGATTGCTAACCACAAGGCTGGCAGTTCAAACCCAACAGCTGCTCCTTGGAAACCCTATGCAGTGTCACTGAGTCAGAAATAACTCAATGGTACGTACAACAGTCTAGCCATGTCTGGGCACTACTGTAAGTGGACCAAAAGGAATATGGAAACACACTGTTCACTAAGAAGCTGATGACAATTAAAAACAAAACAAAACAAAAAAACCGCAAAAAAAGTTACCACCAAGTTGATTTCGATTCACGGCAACCCCATGTGTGTCAGAGTAGAACTGTGTTCCAAAGAGTTTTCAATGGCTGAATTTTCAATAATAGATAGATTGATGGATGGATGGACAGATCACCAGCCCTTTCTTCTGCAGCACTTCTGAGAGGATTGACAACCTCTGACCTTTTCCGTTAGCTTCCTTTCTCACTACACTGGGATAATTTACAGCACGTAAGGATGCTACAACATCTTAAGACTTCCTGAAGAAGAGGTAAGAGCCCTCACTTCTTGGTCCACTCCCAGGCTCCGTGCACTCTTAGGGACCCATACTATCTTGAAGTAGGGAGTGAGATGTCCACCCTCATTGGCAATCAAGGCCCCCGTAGATGTACACAGGGGCATCAGATGACAGGCTCCAAGGACAGGTGAGGCGAGCCCTGTATGGCCGCGGAAAAGTGACCTGTCACCTCTGTACCTGCTTTTTACTTTTGCAAGATGATGCTAATAATAATAATGACATAAAGCATATGTTGGAGATACAGCAGACTCAGTTCCAGCTGGTTGCCGTAAAGCGAACCACATGCAATTTTGGGTTTCCCCATGCAGAGAAATAGAGGAAGACCCTCAACGAGATGGGTTGTCCAAGTGGCAGAATTGATGGACTCAAGTGTGGCAACAGTAGTGAGGTTGGTCCAGGATGGGGCAGTGTTTCGTTCTGCTGTGCATAAGGTCGCTATGGGTTGGTACCGACTCGATGACACCTAACAACAACAACAAAGCACTATGAGTAAGCACCGACTCCATAGTACTTAACAACAACAATGCATAAAAAGCAATGTTTGCACTGGGCTGTGGTCTCTGTGGCATCCTAGAGCTTGAGGAAAACGTCTGAAATGTCGCGAGAATGACATGATGAAGCAAACACATGTTATTGGAAGGCAGCACCAAAAGACCTATTCAACCAAAGAGAATGTCTGAAATCTCCAGAATGAACAAAATGTGATGGAGTGAGTGAGCACGTACTCTTGGAAAACCTGCTCAACCAATGAAAACGTCTGAAATATCGCGAAAATGAGCAAAATGTGGTGTGAGCACGTACTGCTGGTAGTAATGGCGGCGACAGACCAGTTCAACCAATAAAACGTCTGAAATATCGCGAGAATGACAAACGTGATAAAGCGAGTTGAAAAAAAGGCGCCAACAGACCTACTAGACAACAGGGCTACCACAAAACTTAAGAATTTGTAAACAGTGCAGTATCCGTGCAGGGCTGTAAAGTGAAGCACAAGAAAACTAGGCGCGGCTATGGCATCCAATGCGATTGTGTATGTGGAGTGCACACCCCGTGTTGTTTGTCTGGCTGCAAACTCAATGCTCTTCATTCAAACACACCAAACTCCTCAAAAACAAGAAAGCCCACTGTCACCAAGTTGATTCCGATTCATGGTGACCCCTTGTGGTACAGGACTGCTCCACAGGGCTTTCTTCGTCTTTACAGAGAAGCCCTGAAGTGCTCAGCAGTGAATCGAAAGGTCTGTGGTTCAAACCCACCAGCTACTCCTCACGAGAAAGACCTGGTGATCTGTTCCTGTCAAGATGACAGTACAGAAAACACCATGGAGTCGAAATCAGTCTGATGGCCCTAAAAAAAAAAAAATCCATCTTTAAAGAACCTGATTGCCAGGTCTTTCTTTCGCAGCACTGCTCACAGTCGGGCTAAAACCTATTGTTTCCACCTAGGGACCTTGCCACATCCAATCCTACCACCATCTCCTGCATGGACGCCGCTACAACCTAACGCACTTCCAGCCTGCCTCAAGGCTCCCTCTGAAGTCTCCCCTGCTACCTGTGCATCCCCCTCACCCGCAGCATCCATTTTGGACCTGAGTGTGTTGAAATGGCCAGCTGTCCCAGTCACAACTCAGTCCCAAGTCCTGGTCTATCTATCTCCACAGCCCGAGCCTCATCAGTGTCCTCAGTTCAGGCATGCTGTGTAATCCAGGTGCTGACTCAGGAACTCCCCTGGGGAGCCACAGCCCCCACATTACAAGTCACTAAGCTGAGGCTGGAGGAGGTCAGCCAAAAGCACTGGCTGGACCGGAGCCCCCATGTTTCTCTCTGCCAGGCCCCCTCATCCGCCACAAGCTGATCTAGTGAGTCTCCAGGGGTGAGCAAAAGGCACAGAGCAGGGTGATTCATCTCTTCCCCTGGCCGCAAAACGCTCAGCTGCAGCTGATCTTGGGTGGCCGCCCCTGCGTGCTCCTCCCTCTGTGGAAAACAGGAAAACAGGCTGATGGTGAGGTGGGAAGTGGAACTGTGGGGGACAGCTGCCCTCCAGCAGAGGCTCCATCTCAGGAAACGGGGTGCTGTCAGGGACTCCCCTTGGAGCTGGTCTTTTCCTACCTACTCCAGCTGGCCTGGGTCTGGGCCATGTCCCACCAAACAAAGGCAAGTAGGTGCTGATCCTTAGAGACCTCCCTGACCCTCCAGGGCCTTGGGAAGACTTGGCTGATTCACCAAGATGTAGTGAGCATGAGGAGTCGACTGAGAAATAAAAACACTATCGTTTTAGTTCCATTTCCCACCAACTTTTTGAAGCTCCCTTGTATACACTATTGACCCAGGTGCTCAGAACATTGATTATGAAATAAAATGCTGGAAGTCATTTAAGAGGGGGCTTCAGAAAGCTCTTGGGAAAATTCCATTATCTTTCCAATCTATTTTTCCATGTAGGTTTTGAAGATGCCTTGTAAAACCAGTTAATAATGCAGGATGAACATCAGACCCTACACCCTGAGCTGATACGCACTGCTGGTTCTGTAACTGAGCTCCCGCCTTCCATGCGGGAGACCCCAGTTCGGTTCCCAGCCAGCTCTCTAAAGTGGAAATGCTCACCACAAGTCCATCCATTCTGACCACCAGGAATGTTCAGGTACCCCCCAATCAGGACAAAGGCTGGGTGCCAGGAAAACCACCTGTTTTGCAACAGGACCTAAGTGTCCTCAGTTGTGTCACTGTGAACTCATCTAGAATAACATTCACACCATGATTCCTAAAGCCAAGGATCCCTAATTCTGCTCACAGTCAACATTTTCATAAAACGCTATCTACCAACCAGCCAAATGGGATGGAGAAAACTGTAACAGAAAAACATCCTTAAATATTTAATCAGCCATCTAAGGTTTCAACGGTCTTGAGTACTAGAAAAAATGTCTGGATGTTCACAATAGTATCTGAAGCCATCTTCCCATCACAGCTACGGAATCACAACAAGGACTGGAAGCTTAAAGGGGGGCAATCTGTGAGCTGGGTCCACGAAAGTGTGTGTCTCTGAGAACAGCCAAAGTCCTGCATGCACAGCCGGGCTCCTACACTCCCCAGGGTCTCAGCTGGGTCACAGCCTCCTGCAGGTGAGAGCCTGGGGAAGAAGAGAAACCAGAGGAGGCAGCACTGGTACCATGTCAGAGACCCCGGTTTGATTCCCAGCCATCACACCTCAGACCCCGTCACCAGCCTGTCTGTCAGTGGAGGCTTGTGTTAGTGCCTGTGCAGCTGAACAGAGCTTCCAGAATAAGACACATGAGGAAGAAAGGCCTGGTGATCAGCCAACGTAAAGTGTATAGATGATGACAGTCTGATCCATAGGTGATTATGGGGCTGGTGCATTATATACAGGGTCACCGTGAGAAAAGGGCTGGCTCAACAGCACCTAATGACAATAAAGACAAGATCTCACCTCTGATGATGGTGCAATCCATCTACTCTGACACGGATCAGCGGAGTGCCTCAGCTCTCAGGCTCTCTGACCTCCGCTTGGGGGTACTAAGAAAATGAGTCTATGTGTGCACCTTGTTCTCTGGACTCTCATTTCTACCTGTCAGTGGGGAATCTGCTACTGGACTGGAGCTACCTGAAACCAGGTTTGCCTTATTCAAATAATCAATCAAATCACGTGCACTGTGCTCACCAAGTGCAACTCAAGGACCTGGAATAAAGCTGGATGGAGTCACTGGGTGTGGGAATGGAGGAGGGGTGAGTGAGGGGGTGGGGGGTGGATGGATGGACAGGTGGGTGGACGGATAATGGATGGATGGATGGATGAGTGGGTAGATGGGTGAATGATAGGGGTCTGGCTCAAAGGATGGATGGGCAGGTGGGTGGGTGAAAGGTAGGCAGATGGGTGAAAGGGTGGGTGATGGATAATTGGGTGGATGGTGCTTTGTCAACTCATAGTGACCCTGTGTATGGTTTCCAAAGCTGTAAATCTCTATCCATGTTGGAAGAAGTGTAGCCAGAGTGCTCCTTGGAGGCCAAGATGGCCAAACTTGGTCTCTCATACTTCGGACATCTTGTCAGGAGGGACCAATCGTTGGAGAGGGATATCATGTATGGTGAGGTGGAGGGTCAGAAAGAAAGAGGAAGACCCCAACGAGATGGATTGGCGAAGCAGCAGCATCAGTGGACTCAAGCATGGCAACAGTAATGGGGTTGGCCCAGGACTGGGCAGTGTTTCGTTCTGCTGTGCATAAGGTCACTATGGGTCGGTACCGACTCGCTGGCACCTAACAACAACAACAACAAATCTCTATGGGAGCAGAAAGTCTCATCTTTCTCCCATGGAGGAACTAATGGGTTTGAATAGCTGACCTTTCAGTTAGCATCCCAACATATAACCCACGATGCTATCAGGGCTCCGAGACAGATAAATAGGTACATGAAACTATGTACTAGATGTTGGATAAGTAATAATAAAGTGCACAGTGTGTGGCGTGAACACTGTGCCCCTTGAAAGAACTGCATGCAGTGCTCTGACACCCACACACCTGTTGTTGTTGTTGTGAAGTGCTGTCGAGTCACTTCTGACTCAGACTGAACCTGAAAAGGGCTTCCAAGTGCGGCTGGTGGGTCTGAACCACCAATCTTGTGATGAGCAGTCCAGAGCCTATTCTCCAGCACTGCACCAGGGCTCCTCCCTTGTACTAGTGATTCGAAAGATTAGAAAGTATGGGCAGAATGAATTTATGTTAACAGAACTCGAGGAAAAACGGCCAAGAACGGCTGCACAGCTCACAAAACAGCGTCAACATCTCTGCACTGGACAGGCTTGTGTTTATTTCCAACCAAAGGGAAAATATTTACAAATGTTAAGAAACAACAAACGGAGGAGACTGCTTCTCCTTTTCCTTTTCCAGAGCTTGTTTTCAAAGACCATGGCCACGAGGGGCTGGGCCTGAGACCGCTGACTTGTTCCCTTTCTTGAGCTTCGTTTGGTGAAACACCATCAATGGGAGAACGCTCCATGCTGCTAGCCATCGTCAGAGTCAGGGGCCCTGGACCCATGGGAATAGCGGCTGTGCTCTGCGGGTTGACGACAAGCCACCCAGGTGTCCTCATGGGGACAAAGCGTGAGCAGGTTTAGAGGGGTCACTGAAGCTGTGGACTTGAAGCTCTAAGAACGCCTCCCCCAGCGGGCCTCAACTCATCCCCTTGTCTATAAACAGTGGTCAAAAGTCAAGCTCTTATTACAACGCCAAATCCCCCAGAGCACCCAGAAAAGGAAAAGAGCTCAGAAACATGGTATTTTCTGTAAATAATGAGCCCTTCAACAGACACATGTAAGCATATAACTTGCATAGGGGACTATGAACATGTATAATGTAGATGTTTTGAGAGAAAAGACCCCTGGGTAAATCAGACTTTCTAAAATGTATTAACATATATGTTGCTGTTGTTAAATACCATCGAGTTGGTTCCGACCCATAGCAACCCTGTGTAGGGTTTCAGAGGAGCGGCTGGTGAGCTTGAACTGCTCTGACCTTATGGTTCAAACGGACTTTGCAGTCCAGGGCATTAACCCACAGCGCCACACCAGGACTCCATTAACATATATGTTATTGTTGTCCTTAGGTGCCATCCAGTTGGTCCCAACTCATTGTGACCCTACAGACAACAGAACGAAACACTGCCCCGTCCTGGGCCAACTTCACAATTGTTGCCACTTTGCCAAACCATTTCACTGGGGGGTCTTCCTCTCTTTCTCTGACCCTCCCCACCTTACCAAACCTGATATCCTTCTCGAGCGACTGGTCCCTCCTGGCAATATGTCTGAAGTATGAGAGATGAAGTTTGGCCATGCTGGCCTCCAAGGGGCACTCTGGCTGCACTTCTTCCAACACAGATCTGTTGGTTCTTTTGGCAGCCCATGGCACTTTCAATACTCTCCTCCAACACCATAACTCAAAAGCATCAGTTCTTCTACGGTCTTCCTTATTCACTGTCCAGCTTTTGCATTAACATATATATGGTACTGTGAATGGGCTTCTCCACCAATTAAGGATGCTTGTTCTATAGCGGGAGGCCCCGGTTGTCGATGAAAAGGTTAATGCATTCAGCTGCAAACTTAAGAGGTGGTTGGCGTCTACCTGGAGGTACCTTGGAGGAAAGGTCTGGAAATCTACTTCTGAAATAATCAGCCACTGGAAACCCTACGGAGCACATTTCTGCTCTTTGCACACGTGCAATCTCCCCAGGGCCAAGCCTGACTCAACGGCATTGGTTTGTCTTTGGTTTTGGTTTGAAGCAACTTGAAGACCATCACACACAACCTGCTCTTGCTAACCTAAGAGCCCTTCCTGCCACCCCAGCTCACAGCCGCGCCACGAGACATCTCAATTGTTTCTGATTGAGTGTAGGTCTTTCATCTTTAACTTCCAAACTAGAGGCAGGGGATGGAATTCTGGTGGGACACACAGAGAAACGCAGCTGAAGAGCCGAGACCATGAGATAGCCAAGGGCTGCTGTCGTCAAGTGCCGTCGAGTCAGTTCCAACTCACAGCGACTATGTACAGGGTACATGAGGAGCGTCTGGTGGGTTTGAACTGCCAGCCCTACGCTTAGCAATCCAGAGGTTATCCCTCGGCATCACACCAGGACTAGATGATGGAACTGTCTAGTTACAATTCTCAACTTTGAGAGAAACCCCTGGGCATCATCAATACTGAAATCGCCTAGCAACAAATTCTGGGCACATTCCTCTACGGTTTTATATCGACTCCGTTTTTCACACTCAGTTTATTAACACACAGCATGCAGAATGAGCCCAGCACACTACCCAATCATGGCCCCCTGATGGAATAAAACACACCCAAGAACACAAACAGAGACGGTGACACCTAGATCTTCACCTTCTGTCCCCTTAATGAATTCCATGCTATCAATTCCAGCATGAATCAACTGTCAGCTTATGTCTGCCTTCAAATCTGTGCTGACCTTGTACCAAACACACAAATGTTTCTGTTAACACACAACTAAAAAAAAGGGGGATTGGGAGGGATCACTCTCCGTACAGTAATTAAAATACTTTATTCATGAAAGAGCCGTGTATGAAATTGTATGATTCAATCACAAAGTCATTTTTCTTTCCAAGTACACGGGGCTCCCTTCATGAATGCAAATCAGTGACAATGGCCCCTGGGAAGGCTGCAAACGCACTGCTGGGTCCCCGTCATCACTTCATGTTGGTCCTAGCACAGGGAAGCAAGGCAGAGATCTGGGAGAGGAGGCTGGACAGTTTCATTCGCATTTTCTTGTGACGTGACAATGAACCAGAGACTGAAGATGCAGACCTGTCAGAGGAATTTGCAGCAATCACTGTCATCGTGTGTGTGTGTGTGTGTGTGTGTGTGTGTGTGTGTGTGTGTGTTGGGGTGGGGGTGGAGGGAATAGAAATACCTTCACTGGAGGGCTGGCCAGGGGCACTACTGACTTCTACTACCTGGTCAGCATCACTGCAAATCCATCACAGCCCGTCCTCAGAGCACCCCACACCTCAGCAGTGCTCTCCCTCACTCTATGTCCTCTTTGAATCAGGCTGGAAGTCCTGAACACTCCCTGTGGTCACACTGCTCTACCCGCTCTTGAATGATCTCTGGCAAAATGGATGCATCAGAATTTTGGTGTTGGTGACAATTACTGAATGTGCTTCAAGCTGTCAGAAGAAGGAACAAGTATGTCTTGGACGGAGCACAACCAGAATGTTCCATAGAAGAGAGGCTGGAGAGACTTCGTCTCCCGTGCCTTGGACGTACTTAATAAATCAGAATATCATAGACTTTGAGGGAAGACCCTCAAAGAGATGTGCTGACTGTCAATGCACCAATGGGCTCAAACAAACAATGATTGTGAGGCCAGTGCTGGACCAGGCAGTGTTCTGCTGAGTCACTCAATGGCTCCTGACAACAGCAACCACACAGACATCCTAAGAGATGCCTCTTCTTGGGTGACCCCCTCCCAACTCCTGGTCTTCATGTTGGGACAATGACATGCCTAGAAATAAACAGAACTCTACGTGATCTAGAGGACAAGATGGCCAAGCTTCGTCTCTCATACTGTGGACATACTGTCAGGAGGGACCAGTCGCTGGAGAAGGATATCATGTTTGCTAAGGTGGAGGAGGGTCAGAGAAAAAGAGGAAGACCCCCAACGAAATGGATTGGCCAAGTGGCAGCATCGATGGACTCAAGCGTGGCAACAGTGGTGAGGTTGGCCCAGGATCGGGCAGTGTTTCCCTCTGCTGTGCATAAGGTCATTATAGGTCGGTACCAACTTGATGCACCTAACAACAACAACATGATCTAGAATACTGTGCCCTAACTAACTCAAGCCATCATTCATTAAAGCACCCAATTAAGAAAGCTGTGTCTTGGTTTGTCCATTGTAGTTACACAGCTAAGCAAGCCCAGCTGTCCAGGAAATACCACGGCAATGAACACATCACTGAGCAGCGAAGAATCAACTGAGGTTTCTGTCAAAGGCTTCACATACTACTCAGAGGCCAGGGGCAGGGGGGAGATAAAATAAAAACCTATTAAATTAAATGCAGTGCTATAAATAAAATCCCTCAACGGCCTTGTATCACCTGATCACAGTCCAGATTGGAATCCAATCCACAGCTAAAGAATGTGGATTACACTCTCTTCTAACTGTAAAAACCTTCTCCTGGTTCTTGATCTGTCCTTTCTAAAATTAAATGTTATCGCTTTGAAGAAAAAAGAGACTATTTTTTAATTGTTAACGTGACATGAGGCTGGCTTTTCAGCAATTCTACTGACACTCTGAACAAAATATAAACCATTGGAAAAAATTTCTCTCTTCACATCTGTCTCCGTAGTTAGTTCAAATTGAGAGTGATCTTGAAATTCTTCTGGAGTTAGCGCTTTCAGTGGGATACACACTGGATGGCAAAACAACATGTTGGAGGTTGTAGCAACCAGTCGCTCAGCTGGAGAAAGAGCAGGTTTTCTGTTCTCGCAAAGATTTACAGCCCCGGGAACTTTATACAGCATGGTGGGGAACCTTATTTTTCTGCCAAGGGCCAATTTGGATATTTATAACATCATTCGCAGATCACACAAAATTATCAGGTTAAAAATTAGCCTGTGATGTTTGGACAAAGGAGCTCTGGTAGCGTAGTGGTTAAAAGTTGGGCTGCTAGCCTCAAGGTCAGCAGTTCAAAATTACCAGCCGTTCCACGGGAGAAAGATGAGGCTTTCTGCTCCTATAAAGATTTATAGCCCTAAAAACCCTATACAGGGTCACTATGAGTTGGAACCAAATCCACGGCACATAACCAAACAACCAATCAAATATTTGGTTAACATTAAATTGTTGTTAAGTGCTCTAGAATTGGTTCTAACTCATAGTGACCCTGGTACAGTTTCCGAGGAGTGGCTGGTGAGTTTGAACCATCTACTTGTGGTTCAAACTGACCTTTCAGTCTAGCTCATTATCCCACAGCACCACATCAGGACTCTAAAAACATTTAATGAACCCAAGCTTAATGTGACAGGTGGAAGTGCAGGGCCTTGGCAAGACCAGACCAAAGGATTCTGAGGGCCTTATACGGTCCACAGGCCGGACCTTCCTCATCCAAGCTATACAGTTGGAACCAACTCTATGACACTTAACAACCACACAGTTGGAACCAATTCTATGACACTTAACTACCACCACCCTTTTCCTTAGTAGCCAAGGGAAGAGGCTGTCCTCTCAACAACAGTTAGGTGCTGAATTTCCGTTACAGAGAAAGTGTTGGCAGAGATTAAACCATGGAAAGGCAGAACAATGAATACATCAGTCTTGGGAGAAGTGCAGCCAAAATACTCCTCAGAAGCGAAAATGGCAAGTCTCTCAGACTTCAGACATATTGCCAGGAGGGACCAGTCCCTGGAGAAGGACATTGTACTTGGTAAAGTAGAGGAAGACCCCCCAAAAAGATGGAGTGATACAGGGGTGGCAGCAATGGGCTCAAACATAGCAACAGTTGTGAGGATGACGCAGGACTGGCAGTGTGTCCTTCTATAGTGTGAGGAGTCACTAAGAGTCAGAATCCACTGGACAGCCCCAAACAACAGCAGCACAGAGGAGCAAACAGACTTGGAGAGGTCCAGTGACTGTGCCCAAGGCCACAAAGATCATCAGTAGCTGATACGTGATTCTGAGTCAGCTGGGCTCAACCCCAAAACCCAAGCTCTTATCCCCCTACATCCTGCTTGCTTATACTTGTTATTAAGTCAAAGAATGGCCATCAATAGCTGGAATACTTTTGTTCGCAGTATTGGGAACATGGGAACATGGTTGCTGCTAAGCAAATGGGTGGAGATTCATGTCTACCCAGAGGTACCTCGGAAAGAAGACCTGGAGATCTACTTATGAAAAACTAACCACTGAAAATGCTATAGTTATCGAGCCAAGTTTTCCTCAGACACACAGGGGTCGCCATGCATCAGAGCTGACTCAAGGCAACTTTTCATGACCAGAAGATACTTTTCTTTGAAGACATTTTGCCTTCAGGTACTCATCTAGCCTTTAAATTACTTCATAGATTTTCTAGAATAAAGACCAAACCCACTGCTGTTGATTCGAGGCCGACTGATAAGGACCTTATAGAACAAGGGTGGGGAACATATGGCCCAAGGGCTGTATTTGCAGTTGTTGATGTTAAGTGCCATTGAGTTGGTTCCAACCCATAGTGACCCTGTAAAGGGTTTCCGAGGAGTGGCTGGTGAGCTTGAACTACCAACATTGCAGTTTGAACCGACTTTGCAGTCCAGGGCATTAACCCACAGCGCCACACAGGACTCAGAGGACTATATAAGGCCCACGAAATCATTTGGTCTGGCCCTGCCAAGGCATCCACAGTTCCAGCCATCACATTGTTGTCATTGTTGTTAATGTGCCATCGAGTCATTTCTGACCAATAGTGACCCTGTATAGGGTTTCCGAGGAGTGGCTGGTGAACTTTAATCACCAACATTGTGGTTCGAACTGACTTTGTTGTCCAGGGCATTAACCCACAGTGCCACACAGAACTCCAGCCATCACATTATAGCAGGCTAATTTATTTATTTATTTTTGTTTTTATTGAGAATTGAATGATAGTTTACATGTGAGAACATGTGTTTTACACTCATCGTTTCATTGCAATGATTACAATCTCATCCGTGCATCAACATTCAAGAGTATTTGCTTCTATTTCCTCTGGTTTTTTTGGGGGGTGGAGAGGGGGATGTACACAAAAACACTCAAGAATATATAATCATTTAAGCAACCAAAGGGCACATTCTGCAAGTCTGCCTCCTGGCCACCAGCACACAGCTTTTCTCTGTCCATGAGTCTGGAGTCCTCCTCTGCTCTTTCTCTCCATGTCCTCATCTCTGAGCAGGCTGATTTGTAAATTTTTAATTGTGTATAGCACGTGAATCATGTTATAAATATCTGAATAGCCCTTGGCAGAAAAAAGGTTCCCACCCCTGCTATAAAAAAAAAAAAAAAATCTGAATTTCCAAGACTGTAATCAGATTACCTTGTCTTTCTTCCCTGGAGCTGGTGGGTTGGAGCCACCAACTATTCGATTAGCAGCCAAGGGCTTAGCCTCTGCATTTCCAGGGTTACTTTCTAAACTAAGACAAGGTATACATAGCAGTCAGTCCAACCAGCACAGTGAAAATCCCTGAGAATGTATTTCTCTGGTTTAGAGTCTCAGAAGCACAATTCCTGGATCAAGTGTATGAATACTTCCTATGTTCTCTGAACAGCCTCCCTGTCTTCTCCTCCCTCTAACCCCAGACACACAACATGATCATATGATGATACGTCATTGTTGTTGGTTTTCATCTTTGCTTACAGTTCCATAAGCGCTTCCATAATGGTACCTCAGATTAACTGCCTTTTGTCTATTTACCTCTGGGGCTTTTTACTTTTAAAATATATATATATATTAACTTTACAGAGGAAGAAGTTTTTAAAATATGTAAAAATTCTTCAAAGATCACGAACATTCATTTGCAGGTAACATTCATTACAAGTGTGTTCTCCTCAATTTGTTAAGGTGGGAGTCAAAGGTCATCACAAAGACCAAACTGTCAGAACACAGCTGACATGGATGCTCCCAGTACATCTCCTTCAGGTGTGGGCTACCTCTCCGACAGGACCGCTGGACAGCATCCACTCAATGCTTCTATCCTTGGGATTTCTCACTGGTGCATGGTTCCTGTGCTTCTGGAAGTTGGGTCTTTTTAACCCTTTGTTGTTGTTGTTGCTACATGCCATCAAGTCCATTCTTGCATGGGGTTTCCAAGGAGCCACTGGTGAGCTTGAACCACCGACCTTGCAGTTCAAATGTCTTTGCAGTCTGACGCATTGGCCCACAACACCACACCTTTAACTGGTCAGTAATTTGCAAAGACCACATCCTTTTCTACTCTGAAAATTGGTACATTTTTCCACTTTGAGTCCCTGCAGGGTAGAGGGCCAGCTAGCGCATGAGACCCCAGAATGCAGGAGGGACCCAATACGAAAATGCATCACTGTATCCTCCGGCTTCCTGGTTGTATCCGCAGGGCCTAGACCTACCCCCAGAGCAGACACAATTAGCACTGAGTGGATGGGAGGGTGGGGGTGTCTGTGGTGGGATGGAGGAAAGAAAGGATGAACTCAACTCCTTCATAATCGCTTCACAATCTGCCCCCCGCAAATTCCATGTTCATTTTAATCTTTCCCATCTAGAGACTACAGTTCGATTAAAAAGGCATTTTTTTCTGACCACATAACAAGGTCAACCAGATTAATTCACTGAAGTCCGTGCCTCGAAACACCAATAAATTTACCTGAGCTCTAGAAATTCGGCAGCCTCCTGCCCCGCTCTGAGAGAGTAGTCACCATCCTAACTGATGAGGCCCTGGCACCAGGCACCTCCCAGATCCTGAAGTGAGCGCTGTCTCATGCACCTGTTCACATGGTAACGGCAGGGGCTCTCACAGTGGGGCTCCTGGACCACCAACATCATATCAGCAGAGTGCTCGCTGTTGTCCAGTGCTGTCGAGTCAATTCCAACTCACAGCAAAACCTCTGTATGATTTTCGAGGAGCAGCTGGTGAGTTCGAACCACTGACCGTACCATTAGCAGTCCAGTGTGTATCCTGCAGGGCCACACCAGGATTTTGGGGTGTTTGTTTTGTTGACAAGTACTGAAGAGTTGGTTTCAACTCACATTGACCCTGTATAGGGTTTCTGAGGAGCAGCTAGTGATTTTGAACCACTGACCTTGTGCTTCAGTGCATGATCCTGCAACACCACACTAGGGGTGCTGTTGGACCCTGGAAATCAGAATCACGGGGAGGGGTGGGGTGATGACACCCAGAGATCTGTTTTACTTCACCTGCTTCTAAAACGGAAGGCTAATCCCACTGCCATTGAGTGGGTTCCGATTCACAATGACCCTGCAGAACACAGGAGAACTATTCACTGGCCCCAAATACGGTCTCTAAGGCTGTCCATCTTGGAAAATCAATGGCTGACTGTTCTCCAGTAGATGGCCAGGCCTGTCTTCTGAGTCACTTCTCGGGGGACTCAACCTTCCAACTTTTCAGTTAGCAGTCAAGAAAGCCAGCCTTTTGAGGAACCCAGGGAGTCCTTGGGTACAATGATCTCTCCCCTTACTTTACAAATGGAGGCTTCAGAGGACATGGCTCACAGTGGGGATGGGAAGGGGGTCTGAAATCTGAGGCTGGTAGGCACAAGACACCAAAGGCCCTGCTCCTACCAGAAAGAGGAGGAAGGGGAAACATGTTGGATGGGAATGCCTGTCGCAGACCAAGACGTTTGTCCCCAGTTAGGGTGGTAGGATGGGGAGGTGGGCTCTGTACATTCTGAGAACTGAAGTTACCACCCCACAGTGCCCACCCACCCTCACCCCACTCCAAGAAGTGCCGTGGAGCCATTTCCGACTCCACAGCACATCAGTACAGGTGTACAGAAGTTGTAAATCTTTGAGGAAGAAGAAAGCCTCATCTTTCTCCCGCAGAGCAGCTGGAGGGCTAGAACTGCCGACCTGACCCACCGTGGGGTTAGGAGTCCAATGTTTATCCTACAGAGCCACCACCAACCATCGGAGGAGCGGAGGAAGTGCTGTTCAAATCATGCCTTATTCACCATGGGATTCACAATGTGACTGTAAAACCATCTCTCCAAGGGACAAACTACAGAGAGAAGGGACCTCACTGTGACCTGAAGGGTGGGAATTTCTGCAAGCTGGAAAGTGTCACCTGTCATGGGCAGACTTCCTCCTGGTACTCTTCATATTGCTGCCCCCTAGGAAACGGAAGGGCAGGGGAGGCCCTGGGTCTCCCCAGACAGTGAGGAGACAGAAGGAAGTAGAGACCCCTGGTCCAGGCCGAGGGGGTGGAGAACAGGTGAGCTGCGGGAGGGGGGGGGGATGTCTCAAAGCTGCAGAGGAGAAAGGAAGCAGGAGATAGCATGGCCTTGCATCTCCCCATTGGTCTGGCAAGCCTGCTCCACATGCCATGCTGCATCAGTTTACATACTGTAGTTGTTTTTGTTGGCGGCTGACTCCTGTTGCCCTGTGCACAACACAAAAAAACACACTGCCCCATCCCCAGGACCAGCTGTCCATCTGACCCTTGTGGATCCACTGGGTTTTCATTCGCTGGTTTTTGGAAGTAAATTGCCAGGCCTTTCTTCCTAGTCTTAATCTGGATGGTCCACTGAAAACTGTCCTGCCTCCCAGCAGGCACAGCCTCTATTGGTAAGACAGGGGTGGCTGCACTTAAGGTAAACTGGCTGGGAAGAGGAGCCAGGTCGCTCTCGTGGAACGCAAGAGAATTCCAACAGAAGACCACCACTGTCTTTCCTATCCAGGTGGACCTGGGATATTATGTGGGTTCGGTTCCAGACAACTGCAGGAAAACGAGCCATGTGGATTTTAACTCCCCCATGCATATAAACGTGAAGTTTATCTATGAGGCATGATGCCCTCTATGATACGCCTAACAGTATGGTGAATAGAAATATGCTAAAAATGATCAGAATGTAACACAAAGACACAAAGTGAGCACATGCTGTTGGAAAAATGTTGCCTCTGATAAACTTGCAGGATGCAAAGTTCCCACACACCGTCCATTTGTAAAACGTGAGGTATGAGCTCAGCACTGCATGGTACAATAAAGTAAGGTTACTGCTGCTGTCTGCCTAAGAACAGCCTGGGGGCAGAGGGGAGAAAACCTTTGTGCTCCCACCCTCGTCCCCCTTACACTGGTTCCAGAATGTACCTGTAAGGAGGGGCAGAACCTCATCTCCAAGGCTCACAGGCTTCAGTTTAATCAAGTCTCCAAGCCCACATTTCTGCCCACAGACCTTCTCGTTAACCCTGGAAGGTTCTGAGTGGCCAAACTCAATGTCCCTCATGCTTATTCAATGTGAGGGGACAGTGGTAGCCAGGGTGACAACTCTCATGTTCCAAGCTGGAGACCCAGCATTGCGTCCCAGCCACCACAAGATGAGACCTGGCTTGAGACCAGTTTACCTCAAGTGCAGCCACCCCCATCTTATCAATAGAGGCTTGTGCCTGCTGGGAGGCAGAACAGTTTTCAGTGGAATGTCCAGACTAAGACTAGGAAGAAAGGTCTGGCAATTTACTTCCAAAAACCAGCGAATGAAAACCCAGTGGATCCACGAGGGTCAGACCGACAGCTGGTCCTGGGGACGGTGCAGGATGTGGCAGTGTTTTTTTCTGTTGGCAGCAGAGGGCTTCTAGACTAAGAGAAACTAGAAAGAGAGATTTGGATCTGCTTTCAAAAACCAGCCCATCATAACAATTCAATCTGCGACCATCGCAGGGATGTACAGGCCCAGGCAGAGCGCCGTCCCATTGCTTGTGGGGTCGCCATGAGTAGGGGGCCAACTCCACAGCGGCTCACAACAATGATAACATCCAACAGAAACCCGGGACTCATTCCCTCCAAATGAGTAACATTAAGCATGGGACTCAATCCATCAAATCAAGGGCTGATGTCCAAACCCAGGGACTAAGATTCTCCAAGTGTGGAGTGTTTACTCCTGAGCAGAACATGACAGCAAGCCCCTCTCAGGGCCACAAGAGCTCAGTGATTCAGCACATAGACGCCCCGTAGACAAGGGGGGAGCAGCAACCAGGAAGTGCCCACCAACACAGGCACACGACCTTGAACTGGGAAGGAAAATGTTTCAGCCACAGGCTCTGTCCCTTCCTCCCCGTATTTCCTCCGCATTATCTAATGAAGAAGAAATCGAACTTCCCATCCCAGATTCCTTCTCCCCTCTTCTCATCCTGCCTCCAGATACTCCGTGCACTGCTTCCCGACCACCTGCAGGTGAAGGAGCTCAAGCCCCCCTGTGATGCCTGCGAGGCTGCTCCCACAGCAGGGAGGCTGCCTGGGGAGGGCAGTGGAGGTCCCCCCTCTCCTTTGTGGCTCTGGGGATGACAGAGGCACAACCCAAGGGCAGTCCCTGTCACAGAGACTCTGTCATCTGCTTCCTTTGATTCGATAATCAGTTTTCTCTCAGATGAAGATCAGAGGAAGTGGAAGGGCCCAACATGTGTGCTGGAGCAGATACCAGGAACCCTTTAATGAGATCGCACAATGAGAATGCTAAGTCATTTCTCAGGTGGTGGGTTTTTTGGAACTATTTTTCAGCAGTATTGGCTCCATTTCTGACTTCCCATTCAAAGAAAGAAAAGAAGGGCTGTGCTCGGATGGAACACAACACACAGCTTTACCTCACAAGGCCCTGCAGTGGACACACCAGACTCGGGAGGACTTTGTCCACGGAGAGGGTCCTGGTTTCACTCGGCCAACCTGGTCTGATAACTGTTCAGTTTCCTCCGTGTCCCCACACCCCTACAGTATTCTATCCTGACAACAATTCAGAGCTCCTGGGGGGAAATCTCCAGTAGCTAGGACTCAAGGACATTTTGCTTCCCTTTTCCACCCTGAGGCTCAGTTTTCCCTCTGTGGTATGAGAGCAGTGGGAATAAACTGTCATCTATAATCAGGAGCTCTGGTAGCAGAGTGAGTTAAGCACTGGGCTGCTAACTGCAAGCTCAGCAGTTCAAACCCACCAGTCACTCCAAGGGAGAAATATGAGACTGTCAGCTCCCATAAAAATTTCTATTCTCAGAGACCCTGTCCCAGTTCTACTCTGTCTATCCAGTCCCTGCCCCGCGGGGTTACAACAAATCAGAATCAACATGAAGGCACTGGGTTGGCGTTGGTTTGTGGTAAATCTTAGAGTCCCTGGGTGGTCCAAATTTTGAAGGTGCTCGAGTGACAACTGAAATGCTGGAGATGCAAATCCACCCAGAAGTACCTCAGAAGAAAGACCTGGAGATCTACGTCTCAATAATCCGCAATCAAGACCCCTAGGGGGCACGGTCTGCTCTGTCACATTTGGGGTCACCATGCGTATAGACAACTCAGTGGCAACTGGATTCAATCTGTCAGGCTGGGGAGGTAAGGCTAGGGGAGACCATAATTTTCTGTCGCATCCTCTGCTTGTTTCTCATTCAAAACCCAAAGTTCTGGAAACAATGGGGAACAAAGCAGTCGCTGGGCAAAGAAAGATGAGGTAGAGTGGGGGTTTCCGAGTAAGATGAGAACGCCATCCTATAGATGAAAGAGTCACTTCACATATAACCCAACAAGACCACACTCCAGTCTCCTGACAATTACCAGAGCGATGCCTTGGAAAACAGCACTCTATTAGAATAATATCAAATAAAATCTAATTATCACTGTCTCTAAATGGGCTCAAGCCTAGCAACGATCTTGAGGTTGATGCAGGACTAGACAGCGTTTCCTTCTGTTGTGCATAAGGTTGCTATGAGTCGGTACCGATTAGACAGCGCCTAGTAACAACAGTCTCTTAAGAAGGAAGAAGGATCGATTTTAAGACTTCAAAGAAAAAGAATTCCATCGATTGAGGACATACACACACTGCCGCAGAGCTTTCTTTGCCTGACTTCATTCTGTAGGGTTACAGAGATGTTGAATGGTTTCTCTGGGTACGTGTTTAAGTTCAGACTTCCCGTAAGACATGGTTCTAAAGTGGAGGTCATGGTTGTGGGGAGGAGGGATTGGTTGGGCAGAAATGGGTGTCAGGTGATGATTTGTGGGACAAACCCTCCAATCATTATGTAATGAAACTCCCTAAAAAGAAAGGGCTATTGTAGAAGAGACGCAAAGCTGTTGGTTACAAACAGGCAGAGGTGGGAGTGATTTTTCGGGAGACCACCACACAGGTGAGACAGGATTGCCTAGTCCGCCTTCTGCCATCTTCTCCATCTCCAAAGCTTCTCACCCATCTCCTTCCAGGGGGCAAAGAAGAGCATGCTCTCCAGGCTCACGTTCTCAGAGTCGGGGCCACAGTACTGGCCAGCCACTGCTCTTTGGAATGTGACCCCATGACATTCTTGAGAACAAGGGGAGCAGGGAACAAAAGGCGGAGCCCCCTCCAAAGGACCCAATTCTAACTCACAGCAACCCTGGAGGTTTCTGAGGCCAAAAATCTTTACAGAAACACATTGCCACATCTTTCTCCTTCAGAGCAGCTGGTGGGTTCGAACCGCCTACCATTTATCCGCTGTGTGGCCAGGTCTCCTTAGAAGGCAGCCTCATGGATTACAGACGCGCAAGCCTGCTTGGCTTATTCTCATTGTAGTCATTTCCAATTAGCTGGTTTAATGACAGACCTCGCTGTCTGTGCACGAAGACCGCCGTCAACAACCAGGAAACACAGCTCCTAACTGGTCTCTAATTAAGAGGAGCCCGTCAGTCCACACATGGGGGACGTGGGACTTTGGTGTTTGAGGGGTTCCTGAGTTCAGAGATGGGTATGTGGGACCCGAAAAATGAGACCTTTCCTTTGGGGGAGATGATTCTGCTTCCTTGCATGTGGACAACCCCTCCCTAGTCTTAAAGTTGGAGGAAGGAGGAAGAGCTTTCTGCCTCTGGGCCTGGGGCCAGGACGGCCATTAGGAATCTGCTCGTTTCACTGCATAGTAAATAACCCAGCCAGCTTCCAGGGAGATGCACCAGCATGGCTCAGTCATAAGACGACATTCCACATCTATATAGACACAGGAGGCAGGAAGGGAGCCCCAGCCCTGGCCTGATGCCCCCAATATGTATGGCAGCCTGTTGGTACATCCAAGCTTGTAAAAGGTTCAGTGCTTGTAAACAAAGGCCTGCAATTAGGCTGTCCCTAGGTCAGTTACCACTTCCTATGGGTCTTGATGTGGCGCTGTGGGTTAATACGCCAGACTGCAAAGCCATTTGAACTGCAAGGTTGGCTGTTCAAGCTCACCAGCTCCTCCTTGGAAACCCTACACAGAGTTGTTGTGGGTTGGAACCAACTAGATGGCACTTAACAACCACCACACTGGACTGCTGGAAGGAGCTCTGGTAGCATAGTGGTTGTCAGTCGGACTGCTAGCCTCAAGGTTAGCAGTTCAAAACTACCAGTAGTTCCACAGGAGAAAGATGAGGCTTTCTGCTCCCATGAAGATTTACAGCCTCGGAAACCCTGTGCAGGGTCGCTATGAGTCGGAACCGACTCCATGGCACATCACCACCACCACCAACTCCTGGCGTAGCGCTACAGATCAGCACTGAACCACGAACCACAAGGTTGGTGGTTCAAACCCACCAGGCACTCCTTGGAAACCCTGTACAGGGTTGCTATGAGTCAGCACTGACTCGATGGCACTGAAGTCCTGGTATGGCACTGTAGGATCATCAGCACTGGACTACGATCACCAGGCCTTTTCTCCCATAGAGCTGCTGGTGGGTTTGAACCACTGATCTTTTGCTGAACAGCCCAACTGGCATCTAGCCATGAGCCACTGGGGGTGCCTTCCTCAAAATGTATAGTTTAACCTGTGCTTGGGTGTCGCTGGGTGCACACTCACTCAGCTGCTAACCTGAAAGGTCGGTACCACAGAAGAAAGACCTGGTGCTCTACTTCTACAAAAGCAGCCACTGACAATCCTAAGGAGCCCAGTTCTCTTCTGACATACATGGAGTCTCCATGAGTCAGAGTCCACTCGCTGGCCACAAGCTAACTTCTCCTAATTTCTCAGCGTTTTTCATGGCACTGAAGCAGCAGACATCAAATGCCTGAAGCAGGGTCCCAAACACGACGTATGCCCAGATCGAGTGTGATCGAGATGCTGCTGTTTTCAAAGAGGACAGAGACACAGAACTCTGGATGCTGGATGAGGCAGCTCCACACAACATGAGGTCACTTCACGGACTGTTTTTCCACTTCTGCCCACGGGACTGACTCTCAGCAGCAGGTGGAGCTGAGCAATTCAACTCCTCCTCGGCCTCCTCTCCCTCTGCCCACCCTGGAAACTTGGGAATCCCCAGGACCGGAGCCATTGCCCAGGATGAGTTCACCACTCCCACAAGGGCCCCCTGCTCGACTCTGAGCTGGACCACTCACCAACAGCCTCTCCAGAGACTGTACTGTTCTTCTTCCAACTCAACAAAGACAATGCCAAATCCAGACTCCTCCTGACCAGCCCATGATCCGCCCAACCCCCAAAGCCCCACACCCACCCAGCTTCTCCCCGCAAACATCCAACTACCTGTCAGTCCTGTAGAAAGACAGCCTCTCTCAAGTCCCTGACAATCTGTCCCATTCAGTCCACCCTCCACTGGAGGCCATCACCTTAGCCTACTGCCCTTGAGGAAGTTCTGACACAAAGCAAACCTAAGTACTGGGCCGCAAAGTCGGCAGATCAAACCCCCCAGACGCTCCTCGGAAACCCTCTGTTGTTGTAAGTGCCGTTGAGTTGATTCCAACTCACAGAGACCCTGTACAGGGTTTCCAAGGAATGGCTGGTGGGCTTGAACCACCAACCTTGCAGTTCAAACTGACTTCCCAGTCCAGCTCATTAACCCGATTGCCACCACAGTATGAGTCAGAGCTGACTGGCTGGCACGTAACAGCAGCAACAGTGAGGTGTCTATAGGGAAGAACTTCCCAGGCTGTGAATCTTGATGAAAGCACACTGCGGGTTAGAACTGTCAGCCTTTCAGTTAGCAGCTCAAGGTGCGCCACCAGGACGCCTCATCCATTGGTTCTCGGGGGGGGGGGGGGGGGGGGCCTAGGTAATAAAACCATTTGAGCTCAACTACTAGCCTACTTCTCATAGACAGACACAGGACATGTTCTCTGGAGAAGGACATCATGTCAGTGAAAGAAGGAGACCCCCAATGAGATGGACTGGTACAGTGGCAGTAGCAATGGGCTGAAACGTAACCATTGTGAGGCTGGCACAGGACTGGGCAAACATTCCACTATGCATGGGGTTACTATGAACTGGAACGGACTCAAAGGCACTTACTTACAACATCTAACCTGAAGGTTGGCCATTGAAATTCACCAGGCGATGTTACGACAGAAAGGTCTGCTGATCTGCTTCTCTAAGGACTGAATCTAGCCCCTCGGAGCAGCTCTGACCTGGTTTGGTTTTAGACACATTTTGGCCTGTCATGTCAAAACAAGGGAACTACAGGCACCTAGTGGCTAGAGGTCAGGGAAGCTGCTCAACACTTTATAACAACAGCCGTGACCAACACGTCAACACTGTTGGGGATGAGGAACCCGGTCTTCATTCGACATTGTCCACCTCTTTTGGACAAATTTCTGGACTAGTTCCCTCCTTTTAGCCTCAGCTTTTCCAACCTGTTCTCCCCAAGCTGCCGCGAAGCAGGAGCCATCATCTGACTTCACGGCACAGATGACAAGGTGCCCTGGTGGACCCATGGTTAAGCTGCGTTAACCCTTCATCAGCTTCACGGGAGCTAGAGTCGGTTCCCATTCATAGTGACCCTGTCTAGGGTATCTGAGGAGTGGCTGGTGGGTTTGAACCACCTACCTTGTGATTAGCATTCTAGTGCTGATCCTACAGTGCCACACCAGGACTCCGTCATCATCTATCAAGGTAACAGACACACACAGACCCCGACCTCAGCGATAAACAGCAAAACCAATCACTTCTACCCCCCACACTCAAAGAGAATCACTGTGCATTTACTGATCACTTTCTTAGGTTTACGCAAGGGGACTTCAAAAAAGCTCCTAGAAAAATCCCATTGTTTTGCAGTTCTGCTTTTCCATGAACTTTATGAAGCCCCCTTGTTGTTGTTTTTTCAACCTTTTAATTGTGACTTGGGTGAATGTCTACAGAGCTAAAAAAATAACCTTAATTTTTCCACCACTCATCAATTCACATCCATTTTGTTTCATGACATGGGTGGGTTGCAGTTCCCACAATGGAACAGCGCTCTTCCCACTTTCTCCCTGTATTTCCTGTTTCCATTTGTCCGTCTTTCCTGTCCGTTCTGCGCTTCATAGAGACCCTGTTCATCAAACAGGTTTTGTTCTTTTACAAAATTGAGAGCCTGTTCAACCTACCTTCCAACACTGTTAGCTGTTTAAATATTCTAAACAGATTCCCAGAGCATCCTGTTTATGCTGGTGGATCTACTTCCTGGCAGGGGGACGGATGGATGCTGTTTGGCACAGAAATGGAAAAACTGCATGCATTTTCCAGAAGCAGGACAGTGTACACAGGCTAACACTTGTGGAAGCAGGTCGTCTCCCTCCTGAAGTGATCTAGGGTAGGTGTGCTTACGTTACTTGAAGTCCCCACCATCCCTGAGGGTGGTCAGAGGAAGATCAGAACTCAAATTGAGGCTGGCGGTCTCCAAGTTCAACTGAAAGCAAGCAAACCCGTGTCGTTGAATCAACTTCAACACTTGCAACCCCAAGTGTGTCAGAGTAGAACGGGGCTCCTGACGGTTTTCATTGGCTGATTGTTTGTAAGCTGATCACCAGGCCTTTGTTCTGAGGTACCTCCAATCATCTGCTGAGCATTCAGGTGTGTTAACCATTTACACCATCTAGGGGCTCCCTCCAAGTTCAGGGTTCACTGTATTTACACCTCAGGTGCCCAGTGACCCCCAATACCTGACACAAGATGGTTTGGAAGTCCCAACTGAGGAATTGCTGACCTTGTGGTTAGCAGTTCAATGCTTGTCCTATAGGCCTCCTTGTTCATCTGTCCCCGGTGTTGGTAAGTTCCATTAAGGCAGTTCTGACTCATAGTGATCCTGCATAAGATTTCCTAGTGTGGCACTAAGCACTGGACTAGTAATCACAAAATCGGAAGTTCAAATCCACCAGCCTCTCCTTGGAAACCCTAGATAGGATTGCTATGAGTCAAAACCGACTCAATGGAATTTAACAACAAAAACAACATAAAAGCTGTAAAATTGTGGGAACAGAAAGTGTCATCTTTCTCCTGCCCATGATGGCATGGAAATGCTCAATTCTCAGCCTCAGTGGTTCACTTGACATGGGTCACCGTTTTCTGGTGGACAGTATTCAGGCTCAGGTTCCCACAATGGCTGCAGAATCACCCCGTCAGGTTCACAGGAGGTTCCTCTTAGTGACGCCCTAAGGAGTAGCGTAGTGGTTACGAATCAGGCTGCGAACCTCAAGGTCAGCAGTTCGAAACTACCAGCTGTTCCGCGGGAGAAAGATGAGACTTTCTGCTCCCGTAAAGATTTACAGCCTCGGAAACCCTGTGGAGGGTCGTTATGAGTCGGAAGTGACTCCACAGCACAAACCACCACCAAGGAGTCCCCGGGTTATACAAAATGGTTAATGCAATCAGCTGATAAATGGAAGGTTACAAGTTTGAGTCCACTCACAGATGCAGCAGAAGAAAGCTATGGCAATGCCACTCCCCACCAAAGGTCACCATCATTGAAAACTCTATGGGGCACAGTTCTAGTCTGACACGTATGGGGTCTCCATGAGTGGAGTCATTATGCGGATGGTTGTGCTGGGACTCCTAAGATGTGCGATGACTTGCAGGGAGCATCAGACACCCTGTTTATACAGAGAGCTCCTATGTATACAGAAAACAAAGTAATCATCTGGGATGCAGACATGTAAACTCGAGAATGTATTCCAGGTGGTAGTGGTGGTGGTGTGCCATGGAGTCGATTCCAACTCACAGGGACCCTGCATAGGGTTTCCAAGGCTGTAAATCTTCATGGGAGCAGAAAGCCTCATCTTTCTCCTGCAGAGCTGCTGGTAGTTTCAAACTGCTGACCTTGAAGGTTAGCAGTCCGACTCGTAAACCACTACGCTACCAAAGCTCCTTGTATTCCAGATGTCACTTTGCAAAGATACCACTTTAGTGCGCCTGATCCAGGCCATGCTATTTTCATTGCTTCATATGCATGCAAAAATTGCACAATGAATAAGAGGACCCAAAAAGAGTTGGTGCATATAAATGGTGACACTGGCGAGGAATATTGAAAGTACTACAGACTTCCCAAAGAACAATCAAATCTGTCTTGGAAGAAGTACAACCATATTGCTCCTTGAAAGTCGGAATGGCAAAACTTTGTCTCATATACTTTCGACATGTTATCAGGTGGGACTCATCTGTGAAGGCGAACATCATGCTTGGAACAACAGAGGGTCAGTGAAAAACAGGAAGAGCTTCGATACGATGAATGACACAGTGGGTATGCCCTAGGTTCAAACACAGCAACAACTGTGGGGATACTGCAGGGGAGAAGCAGAGGACAGGGTTTCATTCTGTTGGCCACAGGGTCGCCCTTAACAAGAACAAATGCACTGCAGAATAGACACCAGGACTCCAGGAAGAAATTCCAATGAGGGACCAATGGTCAGGCCATGCAGCCCCTTTCCATCTCAGTTGCCACACCTACCCAGGGGTGCTGAAGAAACAAGGGTCACCGGATCACAGCATTTTGGGGAGGGGCTCAAGCAAAGCAGAACTCCAAAGTTTGTCCAGAGTGAGGGACCCAGGAGTTCTCATCCACGCCAGGCTGTTGATTTTTATTTTCCTAACTTTATTCTGTTGTTGTTGAAAATACACACAGCTGAAATGCAGCAATTCTACCTTTTCTTCACGTGCAATTCAGTGGCATGGATTATATCCTTCAAACTGTGCAACTCTCTCTCTCACACCGCCTCCCTGTCTGAGCCGTTCCTCCCAGTTCACATCAACTCACTGGCCCCTAAACCTCCTGCCTAATCTCTCCAACTGTGTTGTCAATTTCATCCCTTTCAGACTGACCGTGAAAGAGCAGATGTTCAAGCTACACAATGTTATGTTTGAAGAGCTTTCCAGAGATATGTTTGGTTATAAGGTTTCTGAGTTTTAAGTACCAAGGGATCCCCCCCCCCCCGGCAAAGTTGGGGTGACCCAACGATCACCATTCTCTAAAACCATGATGTAAACCTAAACAGGAGGATCAAAGTTGTGGAAACCTGAGCAGAGCCGCTCTCAAAGCTCATCTCTCATCACCTCTGCCCACGTGTTTCACAGGAGAAGGGAGACACAAGCCACAGGCACCACACAGAAGCCAGGTGGGAGTGAGAAAAGCCCAAGCAACCAACAGGTGTGTCCCAGGTGCAGCCGTGGAGTTTACAATCCTAACCATCAACCAACCAGGTAAATGTTGGCCATCAGCAAGTGGGCATTAGACAACCTCAGGTATGGATCTGAATGTGCCTGCTCAGAGAAACCTGAGGTAATGGATGTGGCTGTAAGGTGCAGACTACACAGATGGAGGGAAGGCTGAGGGTTCCCCCCAACTCAGCACCAGGTTGGGTCCTAAAAATGGCAGCATGTCCAAGGTCTGGCCAGAGACC
>NW_006408614.1:7486974-7511541 GCF_000296735.1 Chrysochloris asiatica | reverse complement strand
CCAAGTCTTTCTCCCATGGAGCCACTGGGGTGGGTTCCAACACAAATCCTTCCATGAGCAGTCAAGGATTTCTTACCAGCCTGCCCCTCCAGGTTCCTTCCCACAGTCTCAGAACCATCAGAGCTGACAAGCACACACAAACATGCTCATGTGGCCCTGGGTATCAAAGCATCACTGAGGCATTTGCATACGAACGAGCGAGGCTTAAGGGCTGTCACAATATTTTCTGACAGCCCAAAGTCTGGTTGCCTGACACCAGTCACTGATCCCCGGGAATGTGTTCACAATATGTTTCTGCAATCTGCCGGGCATGCAAGGGCGGGCGCTTTGTTTTGATTGGCTGCCACCTCCTGTCACTCAGCCGAATCATGCATTATGCAGCCCCAGTGGAGCAGGAGGCTCCAGGCTCAGATAATGAGGAGGAAGCTGATGACTTGCTGTGGGGCAACCAGAGCGTTACCATGGCAGCGGCACGGAAAAGGCGGTCCTATCCAGATGAAGGATAAATGTGTGCCCAGGTAAAGCAGTGCTTACCTGGGCGGAAACCCAGCAATGGACCTTTGCAGCCCACAGTGGCAGCTCTACTCTGCTGAGCAAACTCACTGACACACCGCCTAGGGAGAAAGATCCAAAGTCAGGAAGTCCTGTGTGAGTTTACCTTGAAACAGGTCTTGCCCACAGCAGGTTCTCACCTTGTGGATCACTTAGGGCCACGTGGCCATGTATAACAGAAACTTCAAACACCAGTGGCTCTAACAAATCAGTCTTAGGAGAAATACAAGCAGAATGCTCCTGAGAAATCAGTATGATGAGCCTTGGATTTGCTTACCTTGGACATGACATCAGAAAAGACTACTCGCTGGGCAAGGACATGAGGGTTGACAAAGAAAAAGGTCACTTCCTCAGGAGATGGGGTGACAACAGTCTCTAAAAAGGACTCACACAAAGCAGAGACCATGAAGACCGGGCATGACCAGGCACCGTTTCCTTCCAACGTAAATACGGTCACCATGTGTTGAAGCCAACTTGACAACAATGCACAAGGCACGAGAGTTTTCTCTCACAGTCACCAAATCCCCAGGTGGGGTGTCCTAGGTGACTAGCAGCTCCGTAAAACCAGTCTCCCTTCTCATTCCAACACAGATCTCTTTGTCATCATTCAAGATGGCGGTCAGCCATCCTTGTGCCTCCAGGCCAGGGCAGAAAAGGCCAGGAGGAAGGACCACAGCACAGCAGCTCTTTGTTACTGAGACTTTCTAGAAGCCTCCACAAAACACCCTCACAGTTGCTTCTCACTGGAGTGGCCACAGCTGGCTGCAAGGGGGGAGATGGTGAAGGAGATCTCGTCTCTACCGGACCACCCAGCTGAGGAGCAATGCTATAACAACCTGAATCTCATTAGCACTTCCCACAGGCCACATGCTCTAGTAAGAATTTTTCAGGCATCAGCTCACAGAATTATCACTAGGGCCATGTGAAGGCTGTGTAGTGCTCCCTTCTCACAGCTACGGTTTCCCTGCGGGGTGAAAACCCACAGGCTGGGGGCTTGAGTCCATCAATTGTGCCTCAGAAAAAAAGGCGTGGAGATCTACTTCTGAACACTCAGCCATTGAAAACCCTGTGGAGCGCAGTTCTCCTCTGACACGTGGGTGGGGGCCTTGAGTGACCGCCAACGGTCCTTTTCACAGCGATGGAAGCCATGATCTGGAGGGCTTCAGTAACGTGGTCAGGAGCAAACAGAAGGCAAACAGGTGAAGGCTGGTGTCACAGGGCTTGGTACAACAGCTTAACAGACGCCTCCCAGGAAAGACAAAACCTTCAGCTAGGATGCTCTGAGTCCAGCTTCCTAAGAAGGGACTTGAGAGAACAATCTCTCCATGGGGCAGGTTAGTCACAGTGGGGACAACAAGGACGGCCCAGCGTGGTCCCTGGACACAGACTGACAGCCTTCTGTCCAGGTTCCCCCATCACCCCGCCAGCCCCTCAAAGTTCCTCCTTGGTCATTCCCACAGCCTGACAGGTCCTGGTTGGCCTTCCAATCATTCTTCTTGAATGGATGCATTTTCCCATTTACCTCTTCTTTGGACAACATTCCTCTCTTCCCACAGGTTCCCACAGCACTGGGGTACTGCTGAGTTGGCTCACTGCCCCACTGGGGTTCCAGGCTGCCATCTTTATGGGAAAAGGAACCGTGGTGGTGGAACCCACCAGTGTTCCAGGGGAGAAAGATGAAGCAGCCGGCTTCCATAAAGATTTCAGCCTTGGGAAATCCCTCCAGACCAGTTCTACTTATCCTGCAGGGTAGTTATGGGTCAGAAGCAACGCAACAGCAATGAGTTTGGGTTTGGGAATCTTTACTGGAGCTGGTGTGGTGGGGCGCTGTGTGTTAATGCAGCAGACTGCAAAGCCGTTTGAACTGCAAGGTCAGTGGTTCAACCTCACCAGCTGCTCCTTGGAAACCCTATACAGGGTCACTATGGGTCGGAATCGACTCGACGGCACTTAACAACAACAACAATGGGAGCAGACCTCCAAGTCTTTCTCCCATGGAGCCACTGGGGTGGGTTCCAACACAAATCTTTCCATGAGCAGTCAAGGATTTCTTACCAGCCTGCCCCTCTAGGTTCCTTCCCACAGTCTCAGAACCATCAGAGCTGACAAGCACACACAAACATGCTCATGTGGCCCTGGGTATCAAAGCATCACTGAGGCATTTGCATACGAACGAGCGAGGCTTAAGGGCTGTCACAATATTTTCTGACAGCCCAAAGTCTGGTTGCCTGACACCAGTCACTGATCCCCGGGAATGTGTTCACAATATGTTTCTGCAATCTGCCGGGCATGCAAGGGCGGGCGCTTTGTTTTGATTGGCTGCCGCCGCCTGTCACTCAGCCGAATCATGCATTATGCAGCCCCAGTGGAGCAGGAGGCTCCAGGCTCAGATAATGAGGAGGAAGCTGATGACTTGCTGTGGGGCAACCAGAGCGTTACCATGGCAGCGGCATGGAAAAGGCGGTCCTATCCAGATGAAGGATAAATGTGTGCCTAGGTAAAGCAGTGCTTACCTGGGCGGTGGTGGTGGTTGGTGGTTATGTGCGGTGGAGTCGGTTCTGAATCATAGGACCTTGTACAGGGTTTCCGAGGCTGTAAATCTTAACGGGAGCAGAAAGCCTCATCTTTCTCCCACGGAACTGCTGGTAGTTTCAAACTGATGACCCTGAGGTTCGCAGCCTGATTCGTAACCACTACGCTACCAGAGCTCCTTTACATGGGCAGTAGGAGACAGCAATGACCAAGCACAACTGAAAGATGTCCACATGGAAGTATTTATCAAGCCCACGCTGTGGGATAAGCGCTGGACTAACTGCAAGGTCGGCAGTTCAAACCCACCAGCCGCTTGATCGCTGCGAGTCAGATCCTCCAAAGCATATAACAGCACCCTGCTACTAAGGGGCCCTGGTGGCGCTGTGGGATAAACACTGGACTGCTTACCACAAGGTTGGTGGTTCAAACCCGTCAGTCACTTCTCAGAAACCCCATACAGGATTGCTGAGACAGAATCAACTCCACAGCACACAACAACAATCTGCTACTAAGGGACCCTGGTCGCACTGCAGGATACTAACCACAAGGTCGACAGTTCAAACACACCAGCTACAGGGGAGAACAGTGAGGCTGTCTGCTCCCATCAAGATTAGCAGCCGTGGAAACCCTATACAGGATCACTATGAGTCAGAATTAATTCGACAGCAGTTGGTTTGGGTTCCCCACAACCAGCAGCCCTGGTGGGTGTGGCTCTGAAGGATAATCACTGGGCCACAAGGTCAGTTTGAACTTCAAGGTCAGCAGTTCAAACCCAGGAGCCACTTCGCAAACACCACAGGGTCGCTAAGCATCAGAGCATATCTGCGGTACTTCACAATAGTCACAGCAGCCCTCATAGCTCATTGTGTTAAGCGCTCGTCTTAACCAAATTGGTCGCTAACCACAAAGTCGGCAATTCAAACCCACCAGCTCTCGCAGCAAAGAAAGATGAGGTCTTCTGCTCCCATAAAAATGACTGTCTCAGAAACCTTCTGGGGCATTCTACTTCGTCATACGTGGACTCTAGGAAATGGACTCATTTCAACAGCAGCAAGCTGGGTTGGGATGGGTTGGGTTTGGCATTCTCCTACCCACAGGCCCACCCTGCATGTTTAATAAGGACAGTTCCAGTTTAACACACATGTGCTATCTTCTGACACACTGAGCTACAAAATCCCCTCTCAAACATGTTCAAAGCACAATCCAGAGAAAACTATTTGGGAGAAATTCCAGCCAAATAGAAATGAAGTCTGTTAGATCTCTGGAAAAATGACAGTAATGTTTTTGAGTAAGTGTTTTATGTGGGGGGGCGGGGGGGGGAATGTTATCTTCTGACAGCCTCTGTCTTGCTGTTTCACGTGAGTATTAGCATGATTTGTTCTCCTAACAGAAAAAAATTAGAGCCAGTGAGATATTTGGTGCAAAATTATAAAACGGTTAATATCTGTTACAGTAGGTGGAATCCTGGTGTGGCGCTGTGGGTTAATGTGCTGGGCTGCAAGATCAATTTGAACCACAAGGTAGGCAGTTCAAGCTCACCAGTCGCTCCTCAGAAACCCTAAAAAGGGTAGCTATGAGTTGGAACCAACTCCATGGCACTTAACAACAAGATGGTACTTATGGTTACTAAAGGGTCATTAAAAAAAACCCGAGGTTTGGTCATTTCCTGCCTTTCACAAAGTACACTCTTCTCAGATGATCAAGGGTGATTTCTGACACTTCAAAATCCCCATCGATCCCCACGCTACGCACATGGTCTCTCCCACACCCCTCCACAACATACTCCATCCCACCCGACAACACTGGCCACATCTCCGGTGGGGGAGGGGGGCTTCTCCACACCTCTGCTCATTCTTCCCCAGGTTCTACAGCATCTGACTATGGCCACAAGGTCCAAATCAGCTCACCTCCCTCCTCTATCACCCCAAGTTTCATCATGCTGTGTGTCAGGGAAAAGGCTCTCCAGGGTTCTCATTTCTTCCCAGAGCCTAAAAACCCACTGTCCATGAGGCAAATCCGAATCATCACAGAACTGCCCTGTAAGGTTTCCAAGGTATAAATCTTTCCCCCTTGGAGTGGGTGGTAGGTTGGGAACCACCAGCCTTATGGTTAGGGTCCCCGGGGCTCCTTTTAGGGTTAGTGTAGGGTATGCCTTAAATCAATCACTTGGGAACTACAAAAGAGATTTAACAAGCGGGGAAGCCAGCGGAGAGCGGGGAAGAGAGATGCCAAGGTATGTGAAAGGTGGTCTGGGAGCAAAAGCTCCTAACAGTCAAGGAGCTTCCTCCAGAGCCAAGGTTCAGAATTCAGACTTCTAGCCTCCTAAACTATGAGAAAATAAACTCCTGTTTGTTAAAGCCACCCCCTCTTGATATCTGTTAAAGCAGCACTAGATAACCAACACTTACCACTGGAATTGCTCCAGCATGGGGTCTGATGGGTCTGACTCAAGGCTGTGTCCTGCCTATTCCACCCCCGTGGACCCGGTAAGTACGTGAGCAGGGGGATTCGCCAGTGAGACCACTCACCATCCCTCTATGCCTTCTCAGCAATCTCCCAGCCTCTCTCTTGTCAAGAACACTCCACGATTGCTTTTTCTAGTTCTGTCTTTGTGCCATCATCTCCCTTTGGCCAGAACTCAAAAACCACGGAGGAAACATTCCCTTTTCTCAGCAGCAAGTGTGAGCCGTGGTCTTGGGTTATCTCGAGTGGAGCCATCTCAGCGGTGAGCCAAGTACCGGGGAGGGACAGGCACGCTACTGTGGAGACCTGGGACCTTGGGGGCACACAAGCCACACGACCCGGAAGAGAAAGTCTCCCACCAGGACCAGACCCTGAGGCGGCAAGCTCAGCTCACGCAACTTCACAAACTCGAAGCAGTGCCCGCAGCCCCTGCACAACATGCAGAAAAAGACAATACTGCTCCTCTGTAAAAATCTCCAACACTGAGAACAAACAAGATGGCGGACTAGGTGGAAGTGCAGTGAGGGGCTCTGTCAGCAACAACACAGAATACCGGACCAAGCAGGCTCAGGGATGGTGCCAGAACTCTGAACCACATATAAAGGTATATTGAGAAGGTTGGAAGGCTCCAAAGCAGGGAAGATGAGGCTTTCTGCTCCCATACTCCTGTTAAGATTGATAGCCTCAGAGACACTGTCTCAGGTCACCATGAATCCGACTTGACTTGGTGCCAGTGAGTTTGATGTTGGAGATTTTTTTAAAGGTTTTTATTGTGGATTGAGTGAAAGTTTACAGGGCAGAGCATCAGTTTTACATTCAACAAATCATACACCTTGTTTCATCACAATGATTATAATCTCCTCCATGTACCATCAGCTAACAACAGTATTTCTCTCTATTCACTTTAGCTTTTAAAAAAGTTTTAATGGGATGCATTCACACATATTTGTGCTACAGCAAAGGTGAGTCTGCAGAAAGTGAAGCCAGTCCACATCCACAATTGTTTCAGCAGAGTAGCTGGACCAAAGGAACTGCTCATTATTTAAAAGTGACAAGGGATGGGGTTCACTCCTAGATGGCCCAACAGGAAAACAGTTGCAAGAGATCAACTGATCCCTGCAAGCTGTGCTCAGCACCGGAATCGGAATTGCCTCTAACTCAAATTGAGGCCATCGTGTTGTTGACTGTCTCCTGTCTCCCACTCCACTGGGAGGGCAGGGCACTTAGGGACATTTCCCATGTCAATGTGGACCAGCAGAAGAGACAAGACACATGAAGACTGCCCCCCTACCATGACTGGTCAGTGTGCACGAAGGACAAACATATGTGCTTCCCAAAACCTCAGTGCATAATGGGGCGTGGGCTAGGATCTGACCTGAGATGTGGTCAGTCAACATCAGGGACTGTGGCTCACAAGACCCCCACAGCTTTCCACGGACCCTCCACTTTCGAGCCTGAAATGACATACAGGACCCAAGGATCATCTTTCAAAACTAACACTTGACCAGGTGTCAAAGTTGACTTTGGAGCAAGTGGCCCGGTGTGGTCCAGTTACAGGAAAGACAGCATGGGCCAGCACCCCTCCGCTGCTCATACATGCCTGTCTTGGAGGAATCAGTTCGGTCACTCAGTCTGTTTCCCACTGAAAGGAGCGCACCTGCCCATAGTGCCCAGAATGTTCTCAGACAACCATCTGTACGCATGCATATCGTCTCCTTCAGATACAGACAGGCAGCTTACAAGATGAGGAATTTACTCACCTCAAGACCTTCTGCATGTCGTCCATGCAAGAGGGCCAAGGTGGCTGCAGACCCTGACTATTCTGTACTTTCTCAAAACTGAGGACTTGTGTGAACATCAACCTGCTGCCTCGAAGTTACCTTTCAGTTACCTGAAACTGGATTTTCTGTGGTAAAATGGTATGAAAAGATGTAACCATTTTGGATGGCTTTCTGTCTGCAGGTAACTTATCCACACCCCAAGGAGGAAAGAGGAAAGAAAGCCTTCTAAAATCTGAACAGGATTTGACATGGGCCAGCTGTAAGCTGTCAGACTAGAAATGGAGTGTTTTGAAACCCGTCTCTTGTTCCCCACTCAGCAACTGCACCAAACAGGAAACAGCCACACACCAAGAGGCCAGCTGCCCCGAGGGCACTTCTCCCAGACCCCTCCTCCCATTCCATTGACCATACAGGGTGGCAGAGAGTAGCCCCGGGGGTTCTGCTGGATCACAGGCCAGGAGCACCCCAAACATAACAGCTGTGGCTTTTCCAGTTTCAGTCTTCAGGGCACAAACCCGCAGCAGAGAGCAGACAATGTGCCTCTCACATGTGAGTAAAGGAAGAACACAAGGGTGGTCAGGGGGCCACCAGTCAGCAGTCCAGCCAATGGCCGAGGAAGTCAGACCAACGGCACAGGGGAACCCTGAGGGTTTGTGTTGGGTCCCTTGACATAAGGTTTCCATACAGAGCCCTGAGAATACGAGGGGTGCCCAAAGTAATGGAGTCACACCAGGTGGTGAAGTGCCATATAAGATTTCCAAGGAGTGGCTGGTGGGTTTGAACTGCTGACCTTGTGGTCAGCAGTCCAGCGCTCATCCCACAGCACCACATCAGGATTCCAGATGCTATGGAGAAGGTCTCTATATGAGAATAACATTTATATCAGTGGACATTCTGGGCAGCAAACCACCCTCCACTGAAGGCCTTTGGGGCAAATCCAAGGCTTGGGGAAGAAGCAGTCTGCCTCAGGACTGTCATACAGACATCCTGTGGGCATTTCTGTCTGTCAACGTGAACCAACTCCAGGAAATCAATCAACCAGCCAATCAATGCTGTTCTCTCTCTCCTATTGCTCCCCTGGAGACCACTACTTTGACGATGATGATGAAGATCCAAAGCAGGCTTCCATTCACTTCCCCTCACATTCTGAGAACTTGACCCAGGTTAGCATTTCATTCCTTTAATCCTCTATGCCTCTCCAGGAGGCACGTCTGTCACTGAAATAGATGAAGAAACTGAGGCAGAAGGCAATTAAGTAACTGCCAAGGTCACCTAAAGGGGTGCTGTGGTGTGGTGGGTTTCGTGCTGGGTTGCTAACCGCAAAGTCAGGAGGAACCCACTCCTCAGGAGAAAGATGAGGCTGCATGCTCCAGAAAAGACTGGCAGACCCATCCTATAGAGTCACAAAGTCTGCATCTACCCGATGGCTGTGGCTTTAGGTTTGTAAGGTCACCCAGCCAATGAAAAGGCAGAGCCAGGACCCCACCCTCACAGACCAGCCCGCAGACCAGCTGACTCTCCCATCAGCAGTGAGGTGGGCATCAAAGACCTGTCACCCCATTGGAGGGCTATCTTCAGGGGTTGCTTCTGTGATGAAAAGGAAACAAATTCAGGATCATTCACCTGCCCTCACGGGTCGCA
This sequence comes from Chrysochloris asiatica, assembly GCF_000296735.1. Classification (NCBI taxonomy): domain Eukaryota; kingdom Metazoa; phylum Chordata; class Mammalia; order Afrosoricida; family Chrysochloridae; genus Chrysochloris; species Chrysochloris asiatica. Next base: position 7,502,572 of record NW_006408614.1, on the reverse strand, counting down.
TACTCCACTGGGTGGGGAGTTGGAAGGACAGAAACAGTACATTCCAGGGTGACTTATTCTGTGGGTAAATATGAAAACCATGGTGTGTATGCCAGGACAGGAAATAGACAAGTCATGTGAGCCTCAGGACCCAGACTGAGATTTCCAGGAACACTACCATGTCTTTAATTGCAGAGGGCATCCACTGACCTCTGCGGCTAGCCACCTCCCAGGCGACCTGTGTAGCCCAGGGAAGGAGGGAATTCCAGCAGTGAACCTGTCTCACATTCAAGCCAGAGAACAGCTCCACCATCTACATGCTGTGTGACTCCATCTCAGTTACTTAACCTCTCTGAGCCTCCGTTTATGTGACTGTAGAAAGGGGATAACACCCGAATTCCTTTCTTGTGCCTGCTGTGATAAGTGGTCTGACTTTGCAGTTTAAAACAAAATGTCTACAGTTACTTTTCCTCAAATAGCACCACTACATCTATCATATACATAACATGCATAGGAAACTAATGGGGGGGCGGGGCGGGGGAAGTTAAGTGATCTGCAAAAACACAAAGTAAAAAAAAAAGTGTGATGTGTGTGTTATTTGCATAAAAATGTGGTATTCTCTACCAAGTATCCCTGGGTAGTGAAAATGATGAAGCATTCACTGGTTAACAGAAAGCCTGGGAGTTCAAGATCACCCAGAGAAGACTTGGAAGAAAGGCCTGGTAATCTGTATCCCTCAAAAAATCAGCCACTGAAAGCAAGGCAGAGCACAGCTGCACTGTGACGCACATGCAACTGCCAAATGCTACACTGTGCGTGTTGGGGGGGGGGGGGGGGGGGGGGGGGGGGGGGGGGCAGCTCCATGACAGATCGCAACAACGATATATATTCTCTTACTCCACGGTCCACTGGGTAAAGCCAAGGCTTCGTGCTAGCTCGGGGCTCCAGGGGAGAATCTGTTCTTTGTCTTTTCTGGCTTCAAGAGGCCACTTGTCTACCTTGGCTCATGGCCCCATTACTCCAGCCTCTGCCTCCTCCTTCTACCTCCTCTCTGACCTGGACCCTCTTCCCTCTTTTCCTCCTGCTATAGTGACCCAGTGAGGGCACTGGAAGTCTTTCACTAATCACGTCTGCAAAGTTCCTTCTGCCATGTCATAGGTATGGGGATCAGGACTTGGACATCTTTGGCTGGGGCACATTCTTTTTCAGGGTTGCTGGGGGATTCCATGAGATTATGTCTGACATATAACAAGAGCTCAGTAATGCTTAAGTATTATTATCAAGAGCTTATTAATACTGGTGATTAACAGTCAGTATTAAAATTCAGTCTTGTAATCTAAGCTTTCATAGCATATCATCTAAATGTAAGCTAAATAATGGATCTTATTAGTGGCTAGAATGATATAATTAAAGCCTTTTGATCTCATCTTATACATCCTTAATGGAAGGCTCAGAATGATTAGCAATATTTCTGCCTGGGTATTTCGGCATCTTCGTCCAACGGGCTACGGAAAAGTGACGGTTAAGACAAGAACAGACACCAGGCCAACTGAACTCAACAGAAGGAGCTTCAAGTTTCAGGAACTGAGCAGGTGCAACACAAGGGCTGCATTCATTCATTCCACAGAGGAGGGGTAGGCCTTAGAAAGGCCCCCACAGAACCGACTGGAATCACTGAGCCACAGTGACTATGGAACAAGGGGACAGAGAGCATTAGCATGCTATGCAGTTGTGGCTCTGCATCCCAGCCAGAAGATGCTTAAAGGTCACAAGTACAAGGAGAATGGGTCACCCACTACAAGCGCATCAACGGCAAAACGGAGGAAAAGTTGTGCGTACCAAAAAGACCGAATTGAGACAACTTGCCAAAATGTACACTGTTGTTCTTAAGTGCTGTCGAGGTGATTTTGACTCACAGCAATGCTGTCTAGGGTTTCTGAGGAGCAGCTGGTAAGTTTGAACCACCGACCTTATGGTTCAAACTGACCTTGTGGTCCAGCGCTTATGCTGCAGCATCACACCAAGATTTCTGTACATTCAGGAGATTAAATGAAGACTAAATGTTAAGAATGACATCAACTGTCTGACAATCAGACCAGCCAGAGGCCTCTTTGGTGGATACTCAATGAGATGCTAATTCGAGCACAGGCTTTGAACCAGTTCAAACTGACAAAGATAAATTGGAACAAGACCTGCATGTTCAAAGTATGTACAGTGATGAACGACAACTGGAACAGCAAGAACTGCAAGTTGAAGCCCAGGAATGGGAGATTCAATGATTCCCAGAATCCTGGCAGAGAGCATTCATTCAAAGCTGCAAGGAAGGCCGCCATCTTTGAGCCAGCCACCTTCATTGCCTACTCTGTCTGTAAAGAGATTTGGTTGCTTTACAATATACATGCTGCCCTTGTTTTCAAAGAAGGAAATTATGCTTCTTAGCTGGGCATCTAACCTGTTAATTTTTCCCATTCCAGCTATTATTCTGAATTATTCACTTTGTATGAGTTGGAATCCGTTCCAATTTCATTTAGTTGACCATGACCAAGCTGGGAAGAACTACTGCAGACTTAACTCACTTCCTATTCCCATAATGGTGACAAACGGGGCTCAGGTTCCCAAATTGCTGACTTGCCATTTCAGTTTTTGAAAAAACGACTAAAACAATCCATTGCATTTACTCACTGAATCAAAGAAATCTAATTTAAAAGTGTTCAACAAAGAAACCTTAAAGTCAATTATGTTTCATCCTAGTCTTTAGGTTACAGACTAGAGAGAATGATGAAAACCCAATGCTGTTGTGAAGTGCTATGGAATTGGCTCATAGCGACCCAACAGGGTTTCTGAGGCTATGTCTGCTGGAGCAGAAGTCTTACACTGGACCAAGAAAATCAGCAGCAGTAACAGGCGCATGCAGACAGACTACTGATGGTGGGGTAGTTCCATCAACCACAGGAATCCCTGAGGAGAAAAACGGCTAGCATGTTCTAGTGCCAACCACAAGGTTAGAGGTTCAAATCCATATAGAGGCAACTTGAAAGAAAGATCTGGCAGTTGGCTTCCAGAAATGCAGCCACTGATAACCCTGTAGAGCACAGTTGTACTTTGACACACATGGGGTAACCATGAGTCACAGTGGACTCAACAACATCTGGTCATGGGCTTTTCATATCAACAACTGGCACTGTAGGATAAGCACTGGACTGCGAGGTTAGCAGTTCAAACACACCAGCCACTCCTCAAAATTGCTGTATAGGTCACTATGAGTTGGAACAGAGTTCTGGTGAGGTGCTACAGAATAAGCACTAGACTGCAAGGTCGGTGGTTCAAACTCACCAGCGGCTTCCTGAAAACCCTGTACAGCCGGAACTGACTTAATAGCACGTAACCCTACTTTCTTTCCTTCCCTTACGAATACGATTCTGGCGTTTCCAAAAACAAAAATTTTGTAGACAAAGGTAATCTTCTGGATCTTGGATGGAACAAACTCTAATTCTCTGAGGATTTTCAAGTTATTACTATTTTAGTGACTGTTCCTCATCTAGTCACACATTTTTGTTCTGTTTTAAGAATGTTTTTTGCTTGCATTATAACTAATCTTTAAAAGCAAAGGCCCGGTTCCCCGGGAAGGCCACTCCATTGGGTCAGAAACGAAAGCATATGTTCTCGTTTACTGCAAATTCACAGAATGGGGGCCCGGCCCAATCCCCAGAGAGTCACTGTGGCTTTGACTTTTTAATTCATTCGGAGTTGGAGAAAACTTAAAAGACTCACATTTGTTCATGTTACAAGCCTCTCTAGGGAAGTTAATATTGGCATTGAAAAACTACACAATGCAGCCAGCCCCTCACTTCATGTAACACAACAAAAGTACCTCTTTCCCACACTTTTGTTATGCAGCACAGTGTTAGTTTTTAATTGTATGTGTAGATGTTTTTAACTACTAAATTTTTTTTTTTTTTTTTAATTGTTCACCGCAAAAAACAGAACCCGAGCATGGTTGGGCACGGGAGAGTAAGGTGGGGCTGAGAGCCAGCAATTGACAACACTTCCTCCAATGGGCTGAAGTAATCTACCGTCGTCACTCCTGTTGTCATGTGCCTTCGAGTCGGTTCCGACTCACAGCGATCCTGTATAGAGTTTCCAAGGAGCGGCTGGTGAGCTTGAACCGCCGACCTTGCAGTTCAGGCTCATTAACCCGCAACTTCCACACCAGGACTCCAATCATGGTTAAAGATTGAAGAAAACCACCACCACCCACTAACTCATAGTGATCCTTGTTGTTGTTGTGAAGTGCTGTCGAGTCAGTTCCGACCCATAGCGACCCTGCATAGGGTTTCCGAGGAGCAGCTGGTGAGCTTGAACTGCCAACCTTGCAGTTCAAACGGCTTTGCAGGCTGGCGCATTAACCCACAGCGCCACACCAGGACTACTGCCCCTCCCCCATAGGGTTTCTAAGGCTCTCTGAAGGACAATCACCGGACTGCTAACTTCAAAGTCAGCAGTTCAAGCCCACCAGCAGCTGTAAGTCAGAAATGACGGGACAATCCACAACAATCTTCATGAAAGCAGCCCCTCATCTTTCTCCCACAGAGGGGCTGGTGAGTTTGAACCTCAGACCTTACACAGTTAGCAGTCCAATGCCTAACCCACTGTGTCACCAGGGCTCCTAGGGTTAAACATAAACCAAAAATCAAACCCATATGTCACAAAGTCTTTTCTGACTCATAGCGACCCTGTGTAGCGTTTCCAAGGCTGTAAATCTTTCATGGGAGCAGAAAGTCTCATCTCTGTTCCCATGGATAGGCCGGTGGGTTTGAACCACCTACCTTGTGGTTAGCAGTCCCCTGCTTATTCTACAGTGCCACCAGGACTAAGCATGGTAGGAAGAGATGGAGTGGTGATGTTGAAGACCATATGCATTTTTACATCTTTTATTACATTGTGCCAATCTTTTCTCCCATTATGAGGCCCCCATGAACATTCCTTCCACTGATATAAGTGGTGGGCCATTTCCATATGGCCTAGCCAATATGAGGTCTTTTTTAAAACTGAACTTAACTAGGTAATAAAATGTCACCTCATGTTAATGACCCTTTTCTAGATGCAGGTGGTGGTGGTGATGATGTGCCGTGGAGTCGGTTCCGACTCATAGAGACCCTGTACGGGTTTCCGAGACTGTAAATCTTTACAGGAGCAGAAAGCCTCATCTTTCTCCTGTGGAACAGCTGGTAGTTTCGAACTGCTGACCTTGAGATGAGCAGCCCGATTCGTAACCACTATGCTATCAAGGGAGCTCTGGTAGCGTAGTGGTTATGAATCGGGCTGCGAATCTTAAGGTCAGTGGTTCAAAACTACCAGCCGCTCCGTGGGAGAAAGATGAGGCTTTCTACTCCCGTAAAGATTTACACCCTCGGAAACCCTGTACAGGGTCGCTATGGGTCGGAACCGACTCGACAGCACTTAACAACAACAACAACATGCTATCAAGGAAATCCTATGAAGCAATTAGTCCAATGGACTAGTGGACAACGTGAACATCAGTCTCCCTGACCCTGAGACCAGAAGAACTAGATGGTGCCCGGCTACCAACTGCTCCGAAAGGGATCGCAGTGGAAGGGCCTGAATATATATAGAGAAAAACGTGGAGCAAAACTCAAAATCATAAAGAAGACCAGGTAAAGGTCAGTGTGTGACCCTTAGTCACCCCTCAAGTCTGGAACTGAATTCATCCTATGGCTCAATCTTCAGCCAAAGACAGGCAGATGTACAAAAGGAGCAGGAACACTAGGGAGGGACGAACACCTTCGAATCATCAACCAGGTGAGAGCAAACGGGCAGCGTGTACCTAAGGACAAGGTTCAGAATATTCAGGAAAGGAGGAGGACTGGCAACCGAAAACAAAGGGAGGAAGTGGGATACGATACGGGACGTTGCATTGTGGGGATTCCATGAACTTAAACGTGTCTGAATTCTTAAATACAGAACTGTACACCCTGGCCCGATCCACAACAAAAATTCAGAGATAATATGAACTGCTCTGTAATACATGGAGTTGCCAGGATTGGAATCAACTCAATGACAATGAGATGCGGGGTTGGTTTTTTTGTTGTTGTTTTTTAACACACAAAAAATTGAAACGATCATTTGACCTCACTTCACTGGAGTCTAGCTCCCGCGAGGCAGGATGCATAGCTCTCGAATGAAGTCAGGGGACAAGATGACAGTTGACCCGCTGCCTCTTGGCACAAACCAGGCTCCGAGTGCCGAGAGAGGAAAAGAATGCCAAACATTCTGATCCGTGTTTATGGATCCATCCAGGGAAGAAGGGAATCAAACTCTCTGCCCAGGGACACTGGAAAGACCGCTGTAAGAACCCACTCAGGCTGTGAAAGAAAAGATTCTTTCAGTTTGACATTGTTTAACGATACTGGTCACTTTTGGGGTTTTTATGGGGGGTGGGGAGCTACAGCACAAGATGAGGCAGAATGGTAAAAGGATAGACTTTTGGTCACATTCGGCCTGAAGTCTGCTTCTCGGACTCCCAGCTGTATGACCTTGGATGACCAAGCTGACCCCGAGACCTCACTCTCCCCAAGTGGACACAGGATGAGATAGTGCCTTTCTGGGCTTTCCTGATGGTCAAACGAAGGGACACAGGCTACATAAGGCCCCGCACACTGGTACTTCGGGGTCCTCTTTGTTGGTTTTGTTAACTGTTGTTCAGTCAGTGACCACCCCCACTCGTGGTGACCCCACTCACAATGGAACGATGATTTGTTACAGTTCACCAGGTCTTTCTTTCTGGCCCATCTTACTTCGAAAATTCTGCTGAGAACTAAGTAACAAGCAGCCTTCCCCCACCCCCCAACCCCCCAGTGCCTGACAGACAGGTGGTGTGGTGGGTGTGCATTAGGTACACCGGCCGGGAATTGAACTGGGGTCTCCTCCATAGAACCACCAGTACCCTCAACCAAGTGTGGTAGAGTCGACTTCATGTGTTCATCAGATTTTCAGTGGCTGTTCTGGATTAGATTAGGCAGATTACGTCTTTCTTCCTAGTTTGTCTGACCTGTTCAGCATCACACCAGCATGACAGCCTCCAAGGACAGATGTTTGTGAAGTAGCTGTGAGTCTCTTCACAGGAAAACAAAGCTACCCAGAAACCACAGAGCAGGAGCCAGCTTCTAGAGAGGAGGTCAGCACCCATAGACCTTGGTGGTGGTGTTGTTAAGTACCTTCAAGTCGATTCCGACCCATAGCAACTCTGTATGGGGTTTCCAATGAGCAGCTAGTGAGCTTGAACCACCAACCTAGGAGTTCAAATGGCTCTGCAGTATGACGCATTAACCCACAGCGCAGAAAGGTTCAGCAGGTACCCCAGGGGTAGGGCAGTTAAATCAGCCGAGTTTGTGGTAAAAGCTTGTGGCATGTGTTCTTCACACAGAGAGCCTCTGAACTTCATAAGTCAGAGCCAGAATCAAACCACAAAGACGCAGAGAAAAGACACCTCAGGCCATCCACGTCCTTGTCATATCACACAAAAGGACCACGGGAAAACCGAGTGCAATGGATCAGCCTCCTCCCCAGCCATCGGGACAAAGGTGTCTGTCCCTGGGCCTGGGGGTGGGGGGCCCTCGGACTTACCAATAGTAAATGAAATGAATGGAAGATTTTTACCTTTTAATACTGACATAGTCAGTGCGCCAGCAGGGCCTCTTACAGAAATGCCACCAGGCCCCAAATGGCCCAGGACAAGACATGCCTGTTGAGAACGCTCACCTGAGAAACCTGTCAGAACCCCCATCAGCCATTTCCCAATGCTCGTCGACTAATGACCAGTCCAGACTAGGCATAGGAGTCCAGGGTGGGTGTGTAGACCTCCTCCACAGGTCTCCTCTTTCACTTCTCTCCCCCTTGAGCTAAAACATAAAACGGCCTCCTTTTGGCCCCTGGAAAGTATCTCCCCACACCGGGCCACCACAGGGCCTCTCTCTCTGGCATGACAACTACCCCACCCATCCCCAGCTGAGATCCAATAAAGAAACTCTGTCGGGCAGAGACTCCAGCTTCTCAGACACCCTTCCCTCATCCATCTCCGGTCTCCCTGCCCCAACACCTCCCCCTCCCCCTCAGACAGCAGGCACAGCGTCCACTTCATGGTGACCAGTGACTCCGGCCAACGGCAGCCCCTTTCTACACTCCAAGTCCCCCAGGCCTGTGCCTGCCCCCGTCCCAGCACATGCCAGATATCTGCAACATTCAGGCTGAATGAATCTGGACATATAAGGACACCAACAACAGAAAACTGAATCATCATCTGGCCTGAGCACGAAGGGGCTTCAAAAATTCATGAATTCAAATCCATGGCGATTTCCCACAGACATCTGGAAGTCCCCTCAGTTTTTTTTTTAATACAAGAAGAAAATGGTTGTAGACATTCTGATTTGTCCACGGCATTCCCAAATGATAAAGGACACTTGCAGGCCACTCCTGGTCAGGTGTCACCAAGTCCCCTGGGCAGCAGATGGACAAGGCCACCCGGGGACTCACCGGCGTTGCCATATGCTCTTCTGCTGCTAACTGCAGCCTCTCCCAAGAAGATCAGGAAGGCCAGGCCATCAGGGATGAAGAAGAGTCTAGTGTGCTTACTACTCTATTTTAATACACTTTGGACGGATCAGTATCACCTGGAATATGCAATACATTGGCTCAATTTAGCTTTACTATTATTTCCTTCTTCCCTTCTTTTTTTCACTTTTCTGGACAATTTCTAGCAGGTTTAGAGGAAGGACAGCAGGCCATAGAACAAAATGTTTTAGTGTTTAGCTAAAAATCTTTCCTCTCCTGAAGAGGAAAAAGGGATCTTACTGGTTTCTGAATTAGCATTTTAACAAACCCTCTAAGCTCACTGCCCTCAACTCTGTTCTGACTCCCAGTGACCCTACAGGACAGGGTAGACCACCCTATAGGGTTTCCAAAGCTGTCGTCTTTAAAGGAGCAAACTGTCTCATCTTCCTTCTAGAGAGTGGCTGGTGGGTTCTAACAGCCGACTTTTTAGTTGGCAGCCAAGTGCTTAACCACTGTGCCACCAGGGCTCCTTGCAGATCCCCCAAGCCCCTGCACTATGCCGGTCGGGCCCTTGCACGTTCTGTCCCACTGGTCAGGTGCCTCGCACACTAGCGCTATGCTTTTGTCCTGTGGGGACGGGTACAGCCAAATGCAGGTCTTTCTCCCACAACATAGGACCACCGATCACCGTATGTTTGTCAGTTTACGCCCGCACAAAGACAGAGACCAATTCACAGATCTTGGGGAAGGGGCCAGAGGTCTCCCAAGACACACAGGAGCCCCCAAGAGCTCATTACGGGAGCCCCAAGCCCCAGCAGACATGGATTATTCTATGCCATCCCTGCCCTCTGATTATGCACAAGCTTTATAGGACGGGAGGTGCATCTGAGCCTCACTCAGGGACTGAATCGGCCTGCCTCCCCCCCAGCCCCACCCTTAGGCTTCACGGGGAGATGAGACTGGACTGTTTATAACAATAAGCAATTCTGAAAACAAAGTCCTAAAATTGAGTTTGGATTCCGATGGCAATTAGAAATAAAGCCTCTGTTTTTTTCCCAAGGAGACCCTCTGGCTGCAGAGAATAAATTTACATAATTAGAAACACCAACACTTCTGGAGGCCTGCCTATTAGGGAGATGGGGAGACTGATGATGAGAGACGAAGCCTAAAACGGCAGCCCTTCCCTTTATGGTAGAGCTAGCACAGGGTCTAAAAGTAGGCCAGAGGAGGAAGCCAGAAATGCTTGTGGTGCCAACACATGTATAGGGAAACTCCCACCGAGGGGCAGGACTCAAATCGGATGATTGTCCACCAAGGATCTTTAGAAAAATTAAGACATTGGCCCCATGTGTGGATTTGACCAGGAACTCAAGGCTACGTTCTGACCCCTAACTGTGAAGGCCCACCAAGCTATATGACAGATTCTCTCCAGTCATGAGAAGATCTCACTGCAGCTCAGAGCCAAGAACATATATGGGAAGGATTCCTGAATTATACCTGTTACATATTAAATTGTATGCCGTCGTCCCCCCCACCCTCCCTCAAAAAAAGATATATGTCAAAGTAGCTGGGCAGTGATGCTGACTCTGATGTCTGTGTGGTCAGTTTTGTGATCCAGAGTGGCCACCCACTGTGTTGGCCATCTTCACCTCTTCCATATTGATGAGACAGGATAGCAATCTACGGCATTAGGGTGTATCTTGAGCCAGTCACTCTCTTCTGAGCTATAAGAGAGATTCAACAAGGGAGCAGAGAAAGAACGGCCTGCTACCATCCTGAAAGTGTCCCTGAGGACCCAGGGTCCCTGAGCTAAGAACCTCCTAGACCCAGGGGAAGATTGATGCCAAGACACACGGAGATCTCCAAAGAACATGGGGACCTTCCACCAGAGCCAACTCTAACTATGGCGCCTCCGTGTGTGTCAAGTCCTTTGGCTTCACTGGGTTTTCAATGGCTGATTGTTGAGAGGTAGTGCATAAGCCTTCCTTCCCTGGTACCTCTGTGTGGACTCAAACCAGCGAACTTACACTTGGTGGCTGAGTGCCTACCGGGTGCATATACCCATGGGCTCCTTCATACCCCTGGCACATTGGAAGTGTGTTTTCACTCCATTATAAAGCACCGCAGAGCACAACAGTTCACCATTTGTCTTGCTGACGATGAAGAGGACTTAGTAGCCCTTCCTGATGAAGATCCTTCAGTATGAATTACACCTCAACCTAAAGAAACCAAACCCCTCACAAGTGGATCATAAGCAACATCATAAAAAACAGAAGAATGAAGCTTCCAAGATGTCATTTTATTTGACTCTATAATCAATGGCCACATTGCAGGAGGGCAAATCTTCTACATAGGACCTCTTTAAAGTGTTTAAAGGCAAAGATACACGACACTTTGAAGACCAAGTTGCTATGGTATGTTCAGTCACCTCAGATGAATGTGAAAGTTGGCCAATGAACAGGAGAGACCACAGAAGACTTGATGTAGTTAAGTCATGGTACTGGAGCAGAATACTGAAAGCACTGTAGACTGAAGGAAGAGCAGATAAATCTGTGTTAGAAGAAGGCTCCTTAGATACAGGCATAGCCAGACTTCATCTCTCATGCTTTGGACATGTGATCAGGAGGGACCAGTCCCTGGAGAAGGACATCATGCTAGGTAAAGTGAAGCAGCAGCAAAAAAAAGATGGTGACTGAAATACAACAACAACTGTGAGGCTGGCACACGACTGGGCAATGTTGTGTTCTGTTGAACCCAGGGCCACTACGAGTCAGAACCAACTCAGTGGCACCTAACAGTAACAGTAAGAAAGGCTGAGGCAGAGGAAAGAATGCCTCAGAGACAGATGTACAGAGGACAGTGGGCACTGAGAGGCACTGAGTCATACAGTAGGAAGAGCCTGCCGTCTCCGGCTGACCCTCCAGCTGCAGCGAAGGGCGGAGATGGAAATACTTGAGTGGAAGAGCAGGTGGGCACTTGGGATGGAGCCTGGGATGCAGGCTCCAGGCAGGTCAGGCCCCCAGGGCCTGCCTCCTGAATTTCTTCTCTACTGCAATTCCCTGTTTGCAAACAACTTCCTACCCTAACTCCAAATTCAGCTAAGCCAACATTTCTGAATCCTGAGAATTCTGATAGGTCCTGGATGAAGGAAACAGGCTTCCAGCCCCGTTCACAGCTCACCAGGAGGCAGGGGCGCAGGTGTTCCCGGGGTCATCTCCTTCTCTGGGCAGCCCCTATCCCCAAGCTGGGGCAGTTCCTTCTTGAAGCTCTCAGTTCCCAACCCCCAGAGCTGCAGAAATCCCACCAAGCCCTCCCAGCTGGTCACTGAGGCTTAGCAGGTCTGTTTCATAATGATTACAAATCAGGCTGCGAACCTCAAGGTAAGCAGTTCGAAACTACCAACTGTTGCATGTGAAAAAGATGAGGCTTTCTGCTCCTGTAAAGATTTACAGCCTCGGAAACCCTATAGTGGGTCTCCATGAGTCGTAACCGACTCCACGGCACATAACCACCAACCAAAGTGGGGGAACAGTAGAATTTTACAGAACACAGCCTTGAGGGCTGTCTGTCCTCATCCACAGCTTGCTGGTGACATTTCCTGTGTGTGTGTGTGTTGGGGGGTGGGGGGTGGCACATGTGCCTGGCAGAGAAGTAACGCTGAGACCCCACCACAAAGAATTTCCGGAAGAGTCAGGCTGCAAAGCCAAAAATAAAAGTGAACGAAGCTAACAACGACACAATGTACAATGTGACAGAGGCGGGTTGTTCTTTAAAACGTCCTCTCCTCTCTCCTGCCCACCAACTGCCACAGAGTCCTGGAAAAGGGCAAGGGGTCGATCCGATCCTTGGGAGACCTGCCTGGGAAGGATCTAGGTGTGTTTTTTTATCTGGCATATTTTCAAAGCATTATTATTTCTTTTAGTAGGGTAAAGCATCTAGACTGCCTCTAACCTTTAAAATGATAAATCACTGAAACCTCCAAGAATGTCCCCACCGTTGGTGTCTTAGGACTTGAGACTCCAGATTCTCCTGGCTCAGCAGACTTTCTCTACAGTCCACACACACACACACACACACACACACACACACCTGCTCTGGGGGCTAAGTCAAAGTCTCACACATACAGGCTGACACCTGGGTGTGTCCACGGAACAAGGGCTGGAAAGACATTACGAGGTGTGTGGTGGAATAGCTTCAAGTGGCAGACACACAAATGACTGAGAGCAGACAGATGTCCTTAACCGCCCAGACTATCAACAGTCATGCCGGCAGGTCCCCAGCAAAGCCCAGTGACACACCAAACCCAGAACCCCAATCTGGTGTTGTCATGTGTTGATTCCAACTCACAGCGGCCCCATGGGTGACAGGAGAGAACCGCTCCATCAGAGTTTCTGTCATCTTAAAAGGGAGCTGGTCACCAAGCCTTCTTCCTCCATGCAACCACTGGGTGGGTTCGAACCACCAACCTTTAGGGTTAGTGGTTGAGCTCAAATAATTTGTAACATGCAGAGACCTTCTGGTGATACCAGAACACTGCCCCCACCCCCACCGCACCCCTCATCTTGTCCTGGGCATGTCAGTCTCTGCAGAGCTAAGGGCAGACATCTCTGCAGAGCTAATAAGGGCACACAAACAGGATTCACATTGAAAATATCCATATTTTCACATAAGTAGCCAGGTCTCGGAATTCTGGTGTGGTGCTGTGGGTTAATGCGCCAGACTGCAAAGCCGTTTGAACTGCAAGGTCGGCAGTTCAAGCTCACCAACTGCTCCTTAGAAACCCTATACAGAATCACGATGGGCCAGAACCAACTCAACCTCACTTATCAACAAGAAGTCAGCTCTCAAGGAGCCCCGCTAGCAGCCCCCATGGGAGAAAGATGAGGCTGTCTGCATCCATAAAGCTTTACAGCCTTGGAAACCCTGTCCAGGGTCAATGTGGGTCGGAACCAACATGATGGCAGTGTGGCTGGTTTTTGGTTTGGGTAGCCAGGTGTCTAATCGGGCTGCAAACCTTAAGGCCAGCAGTTCGAAACTACCAGCCGCTCCGCGGGAGAAAGATGAGGCGTTCTGCTCCTGTAAAGATGTACAGCCTCGGAAACCCTGTATAGGGTCGCTATGGGTCGGAACCGACTCGACGGCACTTAACAACAACAACAACAGCCAGGTGTCTGGCATCAGACGGCAGAATTGGAGCCAGCTCAGGGCTTTAGAAAGAGTCAGGAAAGGGAAAACATGTGTTCACTGCATGGATCACACGGTGGTCCTACAAAACCTCACATTTCCCACCTTGAACTTGATCCTACACATTTTAGAGGCAGCCTAAAGTAAGGGGGGTTACGGGAGGGGTGGCTGTGGATTTACACATGGGAGAGAAATCAGGGTTAGGAAGGAGGAGGATGGAAAATGGAAACACTGGCCGGAGGGGATTGCAATCAATGGTATGAAATGTGTGTGTGGATCGCCGAACAGAAAACTGATCTGCCTACACACTCTCACCCAATTTACAATAAAAAGTTCAACAACAAAAAAGGAAGAAACAGAGTAGTTCACATTGGTACCAATTGTGCGACTTAAGAACCGAAACAAGTCCCTTCCCCATCCGACCCTGGTTTCTCATCCAGAGGATGTAAACAAGAATCCTTCTCCCTCCCAGGCTCAGAGGTCGAGTCAGCTCAGAGGCAGAGAATAGGATGACAAACAATCACCACTCACAGCAAGGTGGGCGACTTCCCTTCAAGATGCCAGGGCACCAACATGGCTGCTGGGGTTTATGGGGTGACTTTGGATTCACTGGGTGAAAATGCAGGATGAGTGTGTGCCAAAGACACTGAACCGCGGGCAGACGTCTGAGAGACAGCGGGTTTGGTTCCACACCACTGACATCCAGTGAGTCACAAAGTTTTTGGTTCCCAGTGCATACACTAATCAGGTTTACAATATATTGTCATCCATAAACCGTGTCATAAAATGGTGGGAAAGTCTGAAATATTATGAGAAAATGGGACACAGAGATACTACATGAGTGTTGGAAAAGGTAGACATAGACTTGGCCAGGGCAGGGTAGCCACACGCCTCCCGTTTTTATCTGGGAAGCAGTGTGCCGGTGCCTTCCAGCCGCGTGAGGCTCGCTGAGTGTGTCCTCCGAGCAGGTCCTAGTCCCTGGGCTAACCCCCATCGGTAGCGATGGTTCCCCAACTAGCCCCCAGATCCATTGGGTTCATCTTCTGCAAACTGGTCTTGGCTTCATTCAAACCTAACGCATGGTTCGTTCCCAGATACTACTATGTGCTGTGACGACAGAAAACGACATCAGATCCACCTGCAATTAGAAGGGGGGCTGGGTGGAGCAGCTCAAACACACCTGGACCATGATGCCATGGGAGAAAACTCAAATACGCACAGGGACACGCCTACAAAAGATGGCAAGCTGGCCAATCACAGGAGTCAACAAGGAGAGCCCTGGTGGCGATCAGCACTGGTCTGACAACCAAAATGTTGGAGGTTCAAATCCACCAGCCGCTCCTCAGACACCCTGCATGGGTCCCTCTGAGTCAGCATCCACGCGGTGGCTGTGGGTGGGCTGGTTGCTAACCAAGAGGTCGGTGAGAAGAAAGATGTAGGAGTCTGTTTCCGTAAAGACTTGTGTGGTTAGGTGTGGTTGCTTCCTACTCACGGCGACCCAGTCCTGTGCCATCCTCACAGTTGGTAAATTTGAGTCCACTGTGGCAGCCACTGTGTCTCAGGTCCATCTTGCTGGACGGCCTTCCTCTTTTTCACAGACCTCCACTTTGCTGAGCCTGCTGTCCTTCTTCAGGGACTGGTCCCTCCTGACACTGTGTCCGAGTATGGGAGAAGAAATCTGGTCATCCTAGCTCCTAAGGAACATTCTGGCTGTACTGTTTTCAGGACAGATTTTCTTGTTCTTCTGGCCAACACCATCATTCAAAGACATCAACTGAGAACACTATGGTTTGAGTTGGGGGCACTTTAGTCCTCAAACGGACATCTTTACTGCAGCACAGGAAACCATCTAGGGCTTTTCCATTCC
>NW_006408614.1:7484179-7485759 GCF_000296735.1 Chrysochloris asiatica | reverse complement strand
ATGAGGATTTCTGCTCCAGTAAAGGTTTACAAACTCGGAAACCCTATACAGGTCCTGTGAGTCAGATCCAACTCCACGGCACATAAGCTACCACCACCTGTTATACTGGGAGCCCTGTTGTGGCTCAGTAGGATCAGCACTGGACTGTTAACTGCTAGACTAGCGGTTCAAACCCACTAGCTGGTTCCAGGAAACCATACAGAGTTGCTATGACTTGGAACCGATTTGACCACACTTAACAACCTCCACTGTTATACCACACATAAGGTAACTAACTGCCACAGCCATCAAACCAAACCCACGGCTGGCAAGTCGCTTCCAACCTCTGATGACCCTGCAGAAGGTTTCCGAGACTGCCAATCTCAGCAAGCAGGCAGCCTCAGCTTTGTCCCACCAACTGGCTGCTGGATTTGAACCGCCAAGCTTTCGGTTAGCAGCCCCATGCCTGAGACACAGCACCACCAGGGAATCCTTAACTGCAACACAGCAAAGAGAAAAACTTCGAGGTATCATGATATGGCGCCAAATGACTGAAGTTACAACGGCATGATGAGGCCACCAGCCATAGGAAGGGTCAGCTCTGCGGGAGCTCAGTTGTGCGGCCCTGGGTTCCATTCTCCACACCTGTAAAATGGGGACATTAACCCTGGCACCAAGGAAGACGCCGCCCTGTTTGTGCGCCCCGGGTGGCGCTAACAACGGAGCATGAATGGAGTAATTAAATCAATAGCTATGAATACCTGGAGTCCTGGTGTGGCGCTGTAGGATAAACACTGGACTGCTAATCACACGATCCACATGATCGGCGACTCAAATCCACCAGCCGCTCCTCAGAAACCCTATACAGAAACCAATCTGGCAGCACCTAACAACAATAGCAATAATACATAGTCTTACAGTTCCAGGAGCTAAATGTCCAAACCCCAGGGCCACGTTCGCTCTGAAGACTCGATGGAAGACCTTACCTGTCCACTCCTAGCTTCTGGGGACAACCAGCAATCCTTGATGCTCCCTGGCTTAGGGACAGAGCACTCCAATCGCTGTCTCCATGTTCACACACTGTCCTCTTGTCTTGGGGTCTCCTTCTAGAGGAAGGACTCCACTCCAAGGGGATCAGGGCCCACCCAACTCTGATCACAACTTCAGAGACCCTATTTCCAAGCAGGCCCATATCCAGAGATTAGGACTTCAACATGTCTTTTGGGGAGGCACAGTTGAATCCCTAATAATCCATGTCATTGTTAAAATGCCGTTGCATTCATTCTGACTCACAGCGACCCTGTGTAAGGTTTCCAAGAAGCAGCTGGTGGGTTTGAACCTCTGATCTTGCAGCACTACCCCAAGACTTCATAACAATCAATAACACAACAATTAGTAGTTGTTGTTGTCAGGTGCCATCAAGTCGGAACCGACTCATAGCAACCCCATGCACAGCAGAACGAAACAATGTCTGATCCTGGGCCATCCTCACTACCGCCGCCACACTTGACGCCATCAATGATGCCACCTGGCTGATCCACCACGTTGGGGGTCTTCCTCTTTTTCTCTGACCCTCCACCTTACCCAGCATGACATCCTTC
>NW_006408614.1:7464319-7481014 GCF_000296735.1 Chrysochloris asiatica | reverse complement strand
CACAGCAATTCAAACCACCACAGCACGACAGACAGACGAGTGGCAGTTGCGTGGTTGCTGTTAAATAAGAATCTCCTTGTACTAGGGCCCTTATGTCCGGCTCAAAGGCGGGATTTCCATCCTTGGATGTCAATCAAGAGGTGGAAGCGCAGCAGGGGCGACTGGGTTGTAGTGAGATGCTTTGGGCTGCACTTGTGAGTCTCTAAATTGGTCGACCCCGCCTCAAAGCCACAATCCAACAGTTAGGCTAGGACGGCGCTCTCCTGTCTGGGTTAAGTAGGACAGCCTGGCCGGCCTCTGCAGTCTCTTCCTGCTAGGCAGCATCTCCCCATTGACCTGGTCCCCAGACACCTCTCACCCCACCGCTCCGTGGTCTGGGTTTCATTTAACACCTCCACCAGGTCTGCGCAGTTCTTGCACATCGTTTAGCCGCCGCCCTCCATGATAGAAGCCCTCCATGATAGTAGTAATATTCAATATCATTTTCCAGAAGAAATATGAAGCAACACACCTTCCACGCTCACCAACCAGAGAGGAAATCATCTCGTAAGTAAAATTAAAAATACATTCTGCTCCTGACGCCAAATCATGACTCTGGAAAATGCATCAAATCTGAAGGCAATGATTGATTGTTCCTTACCTTAAAAGAAACAACAGGACTGATATGTAAGTAAATTTCACAGCCAGAGAGCTTTGGGCAAGATCTACCAAATTCTTAGATCCCACACAAACCAAACCCACAGCCACAGAGTCAATCCCACCTCATCATATTGTGTACCATCGAGTGGATTCTGACTCAGAGGACCCTGTAGAGGGTTTCCCAGGCAGGAGTAGAAAGCCTCCTCCTACCAAAGAGTGGCCGGTGGACTCGAACTGCAGATCTGTGGTCAGCAGCCCAACGTGTAACCCACTACGCCACCAGCACTCCTTAGCAACCAATGCCTCATAGGGTTTTCAAGTCTTTCCAGAAGCCAACTGCCACATACGTCACTTACCAAGTGGCACCAACCTTACAGTTAGCAGCCAAGTACCTCAACCACTGTGCTACCATAGCTCTGAAATTCTTAGACTAAAATCCCAAACCTACTACCAATGAGTCAGTTCCAACTCAGAGTACAGAACATAAGGTTTCCAAGGCTGTATTCTTTTAGAGGCAGATGGTCTGATCCAGGTTCGAACTGCAGACCTTTCTGGTTAGCCACGGTGCGGCATTGTGCTCTCAGGGCTTCTGAAATTCTTAAGTAAGGGCCTTCCTAATAGAAGATTTCCAATAGCAACAGGAAACTCTACATGGACAAAGAGCACACAGACTTAAGTGTGTTGTCACCAAGGGGGGGTTGGACAGAATGGCCCGCGTATACACTGGGCTCCACGGACAAGCTCCATGATCGCCTTTCAGGGCAAGTTCAGCTAACACTCAACTCCTCCCAGAACTGCCAAGCTCCAGGGACTCAGCAAGAATTCACTGTCAAAGCTTTTACCAGCAGGATTCTGTAGGTCTGCAGACATGTGGAGAAGCAAGCTCTTTAGAGAAAAAAGATACAAAGTTGCATTTAAGGAATTAAATCTTATTGACACACACACCAAGTGAGCAACTAACAAGGTAGGTTTCAGAGTGGGATAGGTGGTTTTATTCCTCCCACAAGCTCCTGCTATTGTTGGGAGCTATTTGCTTTGACTTATGGTCTGACCCCATGTGCCAGAGCAGAAAAGTCCAACAGGCTTCCTAAGCTGTCATTGTTACTGTTGCAGACAGCCAGGCCTTTCTTCTGCAGAGCCCTTGAGTGTATTCAAACCATCAACATTTGGTTAGCAGCTAAATAACTTACACACCACCTGGGCTCCTTTTCTACGCACCTAAGCTACATAATTAAGGAGCTCTGGTAGCGTAGTGGTTACGAATCAGGTTTTGAACTACAAGGTCAGCAGTTCGAAACTACCAGCTGTTTCACAAGAGAAAGATGAGACTTTCTGCTCCCGTAAAGATTTACTGCCTCGGAAACCCTGTACAGGGTCGCTATGAGTTGGAACCGACTCCATGGCACATAACCACCATCACCACCAAGCTACATAATTATTCATTAAGTCATTCAACATGTGGTAATGACATCTGGGTGTATTGTCATCCGCGTCAGTCCCCATAAACAAGACCCCTGCCCTTGGAGAGCACAGAATTCAGAAGTATCAGACATGTGTTCCCACCCACTGCCAACAAATGGGCTGCAGCTTTGTGGGGTTTCTGAGGCTGTAAATCCTTATGGGACCCAACAACCTCACCTTTCCCCACAGAGCAGCTGGTGGGTTTGAACTGCTAATCTTGGGGCGAGCAGTCCAGTGCTAATTCTTCAGCACCACCTGGGCTCCTAAGAAGTGAGTTATGGATAACCACTATGGGTAAAAGAAAAAGAGCAGAGGAATGGGGTAGGAGGTTGTGTGGAGGCTGGTCAACCTGTGATCAGAGCCCAGAAATGGTATAGCTTGGAGGAAGGACATTCTGGGAAAGCTGGTCTCAGCAAGTGCAAAGGCCCTGGGGCAGCCCGGAGGGGGCTTGGCTGAGCAGAACAGAGGGGGTGTGGGTAAAGGAGGAAGTCACAAAGAGAAGAGGCAGGAGGTAGGCTTGGCTAACTTCCACTAGTGTGGTTTCCCAGGCCTGAGGGGACGGGCAGTTCTGGTTATGAACATCCACTTACAAACAACTCAGACTTGCCCTTTTGTCCTCACTTGGAACCAAATGTACCAACCCTTCCCAAGCCCACAGAAGCCTCAATTCCTACCCAGAGCAGAACTTTCTCTGCGGGGTTCAGAGACCACCAATCTTACTGGGAGCAGATGTACAGCCACCTTCCCTTGATGCACGTGAAACATTAAAATTAAGGCAAAAACTTTGAGCATTTCCTTACACCAGAACCCCAAAATACCCAAACCCACTGCCACGGAGGCAATTCTCACTCAAAGCGCCCCTTAAGGTTTCCAAGACTGTCGATCTGTACAGGAACAGAGAGCTGATGGGTTTGAACAGCCAGCAGTCCAATGCTTGCCTTGCAGCCTTGGGTGACCATCATGTCCACATTGTGATGAACAGAGATCACGTGCCACCCATGCTAGGACACACCGGTCCGGTTTTGCTTCTGTTCTCACAGTGATTCGGATATTGGTATCATGGATCAGGGCCCAACACCGACCCTCCCCCCACCAAAAAAACCTCCGCTGCCATCAAGTCACCTCTGACTCATGGCGACCTTGTAGATGGAGTGGAAGTGCCCGTGGGTTTCTTTACACCAGTGAACACCCCATCTCTCTCCATGGAGCCAAGCTTGCGGACATGTCACGAGGACTCTGGCTCCTGTATTCGTTATACCTCCCCTAGGTCTTCTACAATCCACAGAGAGGCACCCACCTGGTCTGGGGTGACAGGTGAGGCTGGTGGACCCGGAGGCATGGGCAGGATGCCAAAGGCGCTAAACCACGTCTGACAGAGTCCTCAGTCAGCTCCCAGTCTCACCTTCCTACCCCCACTTCTCCTGCCATCTGATGCCTCCTTGCAGAGGTGAGAGGGAGACACACACACACACACACACACTCCAGCCTGGAACACTTGCCCTGATTCTGACAGCACAACCTACATATTTTCATTCCCGCTTCACGCAGAGCGTCACACCAGTCATCCATCCCGGTTCCACCCCACATGTATTGAATTTAGGCGGCCCCAGGTGAATTTGGTGCATCTCCAGGTGACGCTCATGCAGACCTAAGAGTCATGGGGGAGGGGGAAGCTGCTGGAAACATGGGCTCTGATTCAGCATATTGTTGCTGTTAAATACCTGTCAAGTCAATTCCAACCCATACCAACCCTGTATAGGGTTTCTGAAGAACAGCTGGTGAGCTTGAACCGCCTACCTTGCAGTTCAAACGGCTTTGCAGTCTGGCACATTAACCCACAGCGCCACACCAGGATTCAGCATAGCTGGAGTAAAAAGGCACATTTTCAGCCATGGGTCCAACTGTAATGGACTGGTGGGAAGCCGTGACTTCAAGTCAGTTTCCACAAGCGAACCAAGCAGCATCTCAGGTCACTGTGGGGAGAGCCCATGAAGGCACCGCGAGCGTGTTTTCAGCTCATCTACGTGTGATGAGTCCTGGGAAATGTGCATCGAGGGAGCCAGGTGCACACGCTCTAGGCCCAGCCGAGTATTTAAAGCAGCTGAGCCAGCCTCAGCCCAAATATTCAGAGCAGCGCATGAAGCCCAGGCTTTTCGTGGGCTGTTGAAATTAAATGTACTGTCATGTGCACACCAAGTCTCTACTCAAGTCTCTGCCCCGCCATGTTCGCTGATCCCAGCCGCCATCGAGCCACCTGCCCCACACAGAATGACACACTGCTGGTCCTGTGGCATCCCCGTGATGGGGTGTGGATGGGACTATTGTGATCATAGGCTTGTCTGTGGCTGATTTCCTGAAGTATACAACCACACCTTTCTCCCTACACCATCTTAGTCCGGAAGCTCTGCTCCAACTGTTCGGCCTCCTACCAGAGAAGCCTCCACTGATGGACAAGTGGAGGCAGTTGTGAGAAGGAGGTGCAATGCCGGGAATGGAACCTAGGGTTCCCACGTACAAGGTGAGGATTCTACACCGAACCACCACTGCTCCTGTACATCCAAACAAGAAACAACCGAACCTGCCCCTCACCTCCGGGATCTGAGGCTCATCCCAGAAGAACTCTCTCTAGAGACCACCCAACTCACTGCCACTTCTCCTCCCACAACAGACCCCAACTCCAGTGGAGCCCTGACCCCATCTGCACATGCAGCACTTCACACCTCCTCCATCCACCCAGGGCTCAGTTTCACCACCTGTCTCAAGAGTTCCTGTCAGTCATTGTTGGTCTGTGATGGGCAAGATCCAAATTGTTATCACTTTGTTCTTGGAAAAATGGGATTCAAGGACAAAGGAATTTCCCCATAAACTCTGTGAAGCCGCCTCACTGCCACAGGTCCGCAGTGTGCACATATCTGCACGTGTAACTGATGTGATATGAATGGTTGTCCTCTGGGGAATTTCCATGGAAAAATGGCATCATTTGTCTACCCATAAGACAACAGGCTATCTTTTCCAAGAACACAACTTTAGAAGTCTAAAAAATGTGTGCTGTCCACTGCAATGTACTCAGAACACGCAGCTGCTGACTTCTAAAAACCCTTTGACCTTGTAGGTCTCCGTAACATTTCAATACCCCACACACACCCCCCATGTAGGCTGCTTTATTCCTAGAAGCTACTTACTAGCAAGGTAAGAACACTTTCCTTAATTTTCAAAGACAACACAGACTTTCCTCAAACGCCCGTACCACTTCATCTTGCTGCCAACTGCCAGTACTTGCTATTTTCAGCTAAATCATCAGCTGTTGCTATTTCAGCAGGGGTCAGCAGGGGATATGCCCCTGAGATATCCTGAGCAGCAGGCTGGCTGGAAGCCCCATGCGGGCGGAGGGTCCACTCGCCTCTGCTTTCACGCCTCACTTCCGCCATCTGCTGGCCGCTTCTGGAAATCTGCGTTCCCCCAAACCCAGACAATGACAAGCTCCATCAGATCAGACCTCACATGGGAAAGGGCTACACCTGTCTCAGGATCTCAGACAGCACCTGCAGGTGAACTGGTACAAGAATACCTGGGTAGCTAGAAATGAAGGGAAGTCAAGACTTCAGCAACATTAACTTTCCAAGAACAGACTCTTCCTGTAAAGCGCCTTCTAGCTGGTTCAGACTCACAGTGACCCTGACTATGGTTTCCGATAAGCGGCTGGTGGGTGTGGACCGTACGGTTAGCAGTCCAGTGCTTACCCTTCAGTGTCACATAGGGTTCTAAGAATGGAAGCGTGGGCTTCAAAATGTTCATGGCAGAGTGGGGTGAAAAGATAAGGGAATTTTTCCATGAACTTTTGGAAACCCCTTGGATTTCAGTATTTGTGTTCAACCATGGTACAATGAATTTGTTTCACAATTTCTGTTCTTCCCCTGAGAAGCCAGCTTCTTCAAGTAAGGACAGCTTGGAGACTCTGTAAGGAGGCAAGCAGCTGCTTCCAGGACATCAAACTTGGTGGGCTGGCTTCCTTAGTTCCTCAGCCCTCCCCTGGGGGCTCAGCTGTCCATGCTTCACACCCCTCTTTCAAGTCATGTGTTCTAGACTGACCGCTTACTCTCTAACCCTCCATATCTCTCTTCTGAGAAATCCAAGACAGTTCTTTGACCCCCTGGCGCTCAGGCCAACTCTGGTTTCACTGGTTTCACTGTGCTTTAGGGCACCTCACAGATACTGAGGGTTTATTTTGTTTGTTTTCTACAAATGGAAGGTCTGTGGCCACGCTGTATCCAGCATGTCTGTGGGTGGCATTTTTTTCATTAGCATGTGCTTACTTCCACTGTGGTCATTCTCACCCAAGCGCTAACTTCTCAAGCACTCAACTGCCAGGTCGGTTTGAACTGTAAGGTTAGCAAGTTTCACCAGCCACTCCTCAGAAACCCTACACAGGGTTTGGGAGCTGAATGGCTCTGTGCAACAAGCAGTGGACTGTAAATGACAATATTGGGGGCAGGGCTTTCTGCTCCCACAAAGACGTTTTATAAAGCCTCAGAAACCCTATACAAGGTTGCTGAGTGGGCACCGAATCAACAACATATAACAATCCCATAACCATGTTTAACAGCCTAAAAACAAAACAAACACACAGACAATACATGCAGAAATAACACATCCTATTCTCAAATGTCATGAGGGGACGCAAGGCTGCTAAATCACAGTGCCTGGTCATTCATCTAGACACCTGCTGAAGGCAGGACAAAATATGAGCTGGAAATGAGAACATCATGCAAAAACTAGCACAGCAGAGGGCCTGGGGAGTCTGTGCCGTGTCCCCTGGAGGGAAGGTGGGGCTCAGAGGACGAGGCAGGGTAAGTCTAATATCAAAAATAATAAAATACTAAAGAAAAAATCTAATCACTCAGCTGCTAACTGGAGGGTTGGTGGTTCAAGCCCACCAGCCTTTCTGTTGGAGAAAGACCTAGAGATGTGTTCCACTGAAGATGACAGACAGCCTTGGGAACCCATGGGGCAGGTCTAACTCTGTTCCGAAGGACTGCTAAGGTTACAGAATCAACTCCGCCAAAAACAAGTGTGGTAACGGAGTGTTGGAATCTCATTCATCGCCAGAAGGGGGCAGCATCGTACAGCCAAAGAAATTTGTCTTGATTCTCAACAGGGACAGCTCAAACACAAAAAAGCCCATTAGAGAATGAGAAACCCGTGAATAGCCCATTGAAATGTCTCCATTGTTGGCTTCTGGATGTTGTTGTTGTTGTTGTTAAGTGCCCTCGAGTTGGTTCCGACTCATGACTCATGGCAACCCTGTATAGGATTTCTGAGCATCAGCTGGTAAGTCTGAACCAATGACCTTGAGGTTCAAACGCATCTTGCTTATCCTACAGCACCACACCAGGACTCCTGCCTTCTTGATGTCACCTGAAAAATACCCTCTGCTTACTACATAGAAAAAAAAAAAACAAAAAAAACAACCCACTGTGCCACAAAGCAGACCTGTGTACTGTTTCTAAAGCTCTCAGTCTTTACGAGCAGACAGCCTCATCTTTCTCCAGAGAAGCAGCTGGTGGGCTTGAACTGCCAACTTTACAGTTAGCAGTCCAAGGCTTTCCTACAGTGCCGCCTGAGCTCCTTGTTTACTGTGAAGGAACCTAAAATTATTTCCAAATTAAGAGTTGAATTAATAACTGTATGAAAACAAAAACCCATTCCTAACAGTTTGATTTATTCTGACTCAATGCAACCCTGTATGAAGTTTCCAAGACTGCAAATCTTTCCGGGAGCAGAAAGCCTCATCTTGCTCCGTTCGAGCGGCAGGTAGTCTTGAACCGCTGACCTTACAGTTAGCAGCCCAGCACCTAATCATAGTGCAACAAGGGTTCAAATATCTGCATACTCTTTTAAATTAAATGTTGAATGTGGTTCATCATATTCGTACTGTCGTCCTCTCTTTGCTGTTGTTGTTATGTGCTGTTGAGTCCGTTCTGACTCCATAGTGACCCTGTATAGGGTTTCCAAGGAGCAGCTGGTGAGCTTGTGGCTCGGAGTCCAGTGCTGATCTTACAGTACCACACCAGGAGTCCTCTTCTTTACAATTCAAATATATATTGTTTCAAAACCTTCAACCAAAACACAGAGTGTCTATGTTTCAGTGCATGAGGGAACTTGGAATTAACTGGAATGAAAAGGGCAAGGAACTGTTCCCCCAAACTTTCTGGAGCCCCCTTGTGTGTGAAGATGCAGAAAGACTGTTACCAGGCTAGCAGGCACAAGCGGCTTTTTTTTGTTAGGCAAAGTTCAGAAACATTTCAAATGTAAATGCATCAGAATAAACTTTTGTGGTCTCAAACAATAAAATTCAATTCTTTTTCCTCCAATGGAAATTTATGAGTTTCACTGACATTCATTCTAAAATTAGTTTTGAGCCCTAGTTTCTGAAAATAAGCTGTTTGGCTTTGTTCTTCTTGTTGTGAAGTGCCTTCGAGTCGGTTCTGACCCATATCAACCCTGTATAGGGTTTCCAAGGAGGAGCTGGTAAGCTTGAACCGCTGACCTTGCAGTTCAAATGGCCTGGCAGTCTGGCGCATTAACCCACAGCGCCACACCAGGACTCCGCATCCTATTCCGTTCTGACCATGTCTTTGAAGGAACGCTGTCCATGTAACAACCCCTGGCCATTAAGTTCACTCTGACTCACGGCGTCCCTACAGGAGAGAAAACTGCCCAGAAGGTTTCTGAGGGTGAAATCTTTACTGAGGGGCAGACTGCCACAATGTTCTCCCGAGCAGTGGTGGGTGGGTTTGAACCATTAACCTTTTGGTCTGAAGCCAAGTGCTTGACCCCTCTGCCACCAAGGCTCCTTATCCATGTACGGTTGTGACGTGCCGTGGAGTCGGTTCCGATTCGTAGTGACCCCGCACAGGGTTTCCGATGCTGGAAATCTTTACGGGAGCAGAAAGCCTCATCTTTCTCTCATGGAACCAGCTGGTAGTTTCAAACTGCTGACCCTGAGATTAGCAGCCCAATTCGTAACCACTATGCTACCAGAGCTCCTTTATCCATGTACAAGGAGGCCCATTTTGACCCCACCAGCTGCACGAGAAAATCCTTCAGGGAGCTTGAGTTGGCACACAGGCTGCTGACAACACAGAATCCAGACCCACAGGCCTGCCCCCACATCTTCCCAAGAAGCAGGCAGTGTAGACAAGGGTGCAGGAATTGTAGACAGAGTAAGGGCAGTGTAGATGGGAGGCAGGCAGTGTAGATGGGAGCAGGCAGTGTAGACGGGGGTGTGGGAATTGTAGACAGAGGGCAGTGTAGATGGGGGGCAGGCAGTGTAGACGGGAGCAGGTGGTGTAGACGGGGGTGTGGGAATTGTAGACAGAATGAGGGTAGTGTAGATGGGGAGCAGGCAGTGTAGACAGGCGCAGGTAGTGTAGACAGGGGTGTGGGAATAGTAGACAGAATAAGGGCAGAGGAGACGGGAGACAGGTAGTATAGATGGAGCCAAGTAACTGGGGCGGGGGCAGGCAGGAGCTCCTTGGGTGGCTCTGTCTGGCTCTGGTGGTGTCCACTGCACCCTGTGACCTCGGCCCTGACACTGGTGAATCACAGCCCTGCACAAGATGGCGTGCCCACTACAGCTCTGCCAGTGGCTGCTTCAGGGCTCTCGGTCCTCACACTGTCCAGAGCAGTCAGTCTGGACCGGGCATCTGGGATGGTCTTGGGTGGCAGTCAGGCCCATCAGAACCGCACCCCCCCCACACACACACTCTATTCTGCACAGAGTGTTGTGGGAACTCGGGACAAAGACCATCTATCAGGCCATGGACACGGGGCCTTTGTGCAAAGCTAACAGATGGAGGGCATTACACGAATAGCCAGCCTACTCTCCATCTTGGACGACTGAATGTCCTTCTTGTTCCCCAGAGCTCTGTCCGACGAATGCTCAGGATGCCTGAGCTACAGGGCCTTGCAGAAATCATGAAGGAGGAGAAGAAAGAAGGGGGGTCCGCAGAGAGAGGGAGCAAGTTGTCTGGAAAGCGATCTGGATAGAACCGCAAGAGAACCAATAAATTCAAATGCCAAGGCTACCAGTGACCACGCCCAGCTGCTGACCAAAAGACTGAGAGTTTGTGTCCACCTAGAGGTGCCTTGGCAATCTGCTGCCCAAACTCAGCCATCAGAGACCCTACGGAGCACCGTTCTACACTGACGCACATGGGGTGCCCTGAGTCTGAACCAACCCGACCTAGTTGGCAGCAGGAAGGAACTCTGAGAGCCGTGATGGAAGTCGCCCCCCAGAAGAACCAAGAACAGAACCGACTACAAGACGATTTGGGGTGGGGGGGATGCAGAGTGAAGAGGTAGCAAGGTAGGGCAGAACACCTGCCAGTGCTGCGGTTAAAAGCTTGGCTGTTAACCAAAAAGGAGGTAGTTCAAATCCACTATAGCTGCTCCACAGAAGAAAAGACCCAGCGATCTACTTCTATAATAATTGTTGTGTAAGTACCATCGGGCCAGTTCTGACTTTCAGCAACCCTGTACAGGGTTTCCGAGGAGTGACCAATCTTATGGTTCAAAACGAGCTTGTGGTTCTGCGCTTTTCCTAGAGCATCACACCAAGATTTCTTCATGAAGATGACAGCCTAGGAAACCCTGTGGGCAGTACTACTATGTCACGGGGTGACGCCGCACTGGAGTCAATGAGGTGGTGCACAATACCAAGTAAGACAGGAAATCCTGTTCGTCGTTAAGACCAAGAGCTCTTGGTTTTACTATAACCTCTTGTGTTCTATTACAACATCAAGAACCATAAAGAAATCCCTAAACCACAACAAATGTGACCAAAAGGCACCAAGGAGAGATAAAGAATTAATGACATCAGATGGATAGACCCGTGTCCCGGACTGATAGTGACCCCATATACAGCACAACAAAACCTGCCCCCGTCCTGCCCCACCCTCACTATCAGAGCCACGCTGGAGGCCACCGCAGCAGCCATGGTGTCCATCCATCCATTGAGGGTCTTCCTCTTTTTCACTGACCCTCTATTTCAAGCATGACGCCCTTCTCCTGTTTTCCCATGTGCTCCCTGACCTCTCCCTGTTGACCATGTCAGTCTGCATTTCTCGTTTCTTTCTGCAGTATTTTAAAAACACCACGGGTTTGGGTGTCCCTCACCAAGGCTCCTAGAGTAACCCCCCCTCCCCACATGTATTTGTGAGATCTGTTTAATGTGAGAGCCCCCCACACATGTATTTGTGAGATCTGTTTAATGTGAGAGAGGTACTCGGAGGAACCCCAGTTTCAACTCTCCACTCTCAGTCAATTCATTTTCTCCCTCAGCAAACTCTCGGCTCCATTCCTGTTTCTTTTTGTCTCTGACTACTGTAAGAACAGCCGTGCCACTGTCTCTACATACTCCCAGATCAGCAGTGCTACGTGGGCAGCTGGGCCTTAAAGTCAGACATTCAGAGAAACTGACCTATCTGTTTCCCAACCCACTGCACATATGTGGCACTAACCTCAGGGCATCCCTGGGTATGGGGTCTGTTGGTGGTGATGTTATGACTCAGTAACAGCTCATAGAGACCCTGGATAGGGTTTCTGAGGAGCAACTAGTGAGTTTGAACTGCCAGCCTTTCAGTTAGAAGTCCAGTGCTTATCCTATTGTATGGGGTCTTGTTAAGTGCCATTGAGTTGGTTCCAACTCACAGCAACACTGTGTAAGGTTTCCAAATAGCAGCTGGTGAGCTTGAACCATCGACTTTGCAGTTCAAACCAACTTTGTAGTCCAGCGCATTATCCTGCAAGCGTCACACAAAGGACTGTGTTTACTTAATAACTCCCTCTATATTAACATTAACAGTATTTAAATTTGAAAATAAAAGTCAGGATTTCTAATACACATCGGGACACAAATCCAAATAACCAATGAGCATCAAATATAACACAATTTAGGAAACCCTCGCATAGTGGTTACGAATCGGGCTGTGAACCATAAGGTCAGCGGTTCGAAACTACTAGCTGCTCTGCGGGAGAAAGATAAGGCTTTCTACTCCCGTAAAGATTTACACCCTCGGAAACCCTGTTACAGGGTCGCTATGGGTCGGAACCGACTCGATGGCACTTAACAACAACAACAACCACCACCCAGAACTACATTTTACACAGTGACTGAGTGGTTACGGAGGCCTGCCTGGTAGTGCAGAGTTTAAGCGCTCAGCTGCAAACTGAAAGGGTTCAAGTTCACTCACAGGTGTCTCAGAAAAATGGGTTGGTGAGAAACGTCAGAAAAATCAGCCACTGGAAACCTGTGCAGCACAGTTTTACTCTGACACACACATGGGGTTCACGACAAGAATCGTCTGTCTCCAAGGCCCTTTTCTAAAGTTCTGCTTGTAAACCAAGGATCTTAGAAACCATCTCAAATCTAACAAGTGTGCAGAAAAATAAAACCCCATTCTCTTTTCATTCTATTTTTTCCATGAGCTGTTTGAAGGCCCTTGTATTTGTTGTTGTTTGGCGTTACATCTTTTCCTTTTCTTCTTGTTTCCCTTCTGACTGTAGTTTCTTCAGAAACATGTCTTCTTGTAACGTCATTTCTTTCTTCAGTGAAGGCCCATTCATCCAGGGCTGTGACCTGGGGTCAGTTCATCACTGCCACCCAGAACGAAAACAAACAACGGGGTTCCTCTCTTTCTGCCCAGCCTGATCTGAATGCTCAAATCCAGGAAACCACAGATGTCAGAGGCAGGACGCATTCCAAGTTGCAAAGGTATCCTCTGATTGGTATTCTGAAATCATGGATACTACCCAACAAGGCTCTTCATTGGTGGATGAAATTCACTTGATCAAATAATGCATCCAAACTAATTACAGCCTGTTAGAAACAAATGCTTAATGCACACAATGGAATTAATTCATTTAGGTAATTTCACTAACATTTGTTGTTGTTAAGTACCGTGGAGTCGGTTCCAACTCATAATGACCCTGCACAGGGTTTCCGAGGCTGCAAATCTTTACGGGAGCAGAAAGCCTCATCTTTCTCCCGCAGAACAGCTCATAGTTTTGAACTGCCTACCTTGAGGTTAGCAGTCCGATTTGTAGCCACTAAGCTACCAGAGCTCCTATTTCGCTTTTCGGTTCAGAGGACTTTAGCGTCTGTTTGAAGGGCTTAAAGTGGGACTAGCTAATAGCTGTTTTTTTAGAATTTTCATATGATATATTCACCAGTTACATTTAAGAAGAGCCCCACAAGGGGTCTTCTTCACGGGGTCTCTTCCCTCCAACACACACCTGCCAACCCCTCCCAAGCTGGGGGCTCCAGGCTGGGAGACACCTGCCTTCCCCACACCCCCTGCAGAGTACCCAACCCTCAACTATCAGGACTGTTCTGTCCAAGTCTTTTTATTCACAACCGACTTACTTATAGCTGTCATGGTATCAAGAACGTTGTCATACAAGTAATGTGAATCATACCATTCCATCAACTATACTTGTTGTTGTTGTTGTTGTCGTTGTTAAGTGCCGTACAGTCAGTTCTGACCCATAGTGACCCTGTATAGGGTTTTCCAAGGAGAAGCTGGTGAGCTTGAACCGCCAAGCTTGCAGTTCAAATGGCTTTGCAGTCTGGCACGTTAACCCACAATGCCACACCATATTGTTGTTGTTAAGTGCCATCGAGTCGGTTCTGACCCATAGCAAGCCTGAACAGAGTTTCCAAGGCTGTAAATCTTTACGGGAGCAGAAAGCCTTATCTTTCTCCCGCAGAGCAGCTGGTAGTTTCGAACTGCTGACCTTGCAGTTCACAGCCCGATTTGTAACCACTACGCTACCAGAGCTCCTTACATTACATATATAATACACAACTATTACATATACTGGTTCCATAATGAATTTTGATGACAGGGTTTTGTGGGGTTTTTTCATTTAACACACACCACAAAAATCAAGGTGAATGTTTTGGAAAGAAGTAATGGAAACAAGTGGCATTAAAACACAATTAGTGTTTTAGTCACCGTGGGCAAGACGGCTACGACATGAGGAGGGCAGGGAGGGTGGAGTTCAGTGGCGCGTGCTGGCGGCTCTGCCCCTCGTTCACGCCCAGTTGCTGTTTTGCTGATTCGGACTCCTGGCAGCTCCGTGTCTGTGACATGAGTAAGAACTGTGCTCCTGAGCATTTCCAGGGCTGGTGTTTAGGAAGTGGATCCCCAGGTCTTTGGAAAGAGGCCTGAAGAAACATTTTCAACCGGAGAAGTGTCCTTGCTCGAAGACTCTTGTTTGCAATGGAAGCCAGAAGAGAAGGGGGTGTGTGTCCAATCAGCAGGGAATCTTCTACTGTGTCTGTAAGACACATCTCCGTCCACTCTGCAGAGAGAACTGTTCTCATACACTCAAGTATAAGACTCAGCCTCTGCCTTGGACATTCCTGGTGGCCAGAAGCAGAGAGGGCAACCTTCACGAGGCTGATCTTGCCTTCGTGAGACATCCTATCCCCAGCACCGGAAATAAGTGGATTCCAAACTGGGTGCGGGGCTGGTCCCAGGTGACAGCTGCCCTAGGGTGGGGTGAGCAAAGGGAGTCTACACACACACACACACACACACACACACACACACCAGGCAGGCCGCACAGATTAACGGTTTAGCGAGTGCACACACAGAAAGGTTCCTTCTGGTCAAACTCAGTTGAGCAGGGCAAGGCTGGGTGAAAGGAAGACTGGAGACTTCTGGACAGAGAAAACTGTCTCCTCTAGGCTCCTGCTTTTAACACCAAAAGCTGACAGAAACGGACAGGTGGGACGAAAACAAAGCAGGAGCAAGAGGGCCAGCCAATGTAGGATTTGAATGTTCCTGACTCTGCACTGTTGGTGGTGGTCGCAGAAACCCCGTGCACAAGGGAAGGCTGTCTGATACTACACTGTCCCCATGATCGGCTGCACTAGGTCCATTATAATTCTAGGGATTCAGGGACTGAGTTTGGAAGCAGATGGCCAGCACTTTCTTCCTAGTCTGTCACAGTCTGGAGCTCCGCTGAGGCCTGTTCAGCATCATAACTAACTACACACAAACCTCCTAGGATAGACAGGTGGAGGCTGCACGTGGTTGCACTGGCTGCAAATCAAGCTCAGGTCCCTGAACTACCACTGCCCGAAGCACCCATACAGCCATGGCATTCACAGACAGCTGGGAGCGATTCTCAGGCGCTTGGTCTGAGCAAGAGGCTAAAAAGCCTTCACCTGCTGGCCCCCTCAGCTGATGTCTGACAGAGCAGATTCATTTCGGGGCAATTTAGTCTCGGGGGGGCACTGTAGGATAAGCACTGGGCCAAAAGGTCATTTTAACCCACAGTGTCGGCAGTTACACTGACCTTTTGGTCCAGTGCTTATACGGTCCTTGGAAACCCTATACAAGGTTGCTGTGAGTCAGAACCAGCTCCACAGCACTTAACAACAACCACAATGCTCAGCAACAGGAAGAGCACAGTGGTTAAAGTTCAGCTTCAAACCGAAAGGTCAGCGGTTCAACCTCACCAGCTACTCCTTGGGAAAAAGACTAAACTGTCTGTTTCCATAGAGATCAACATCTCGGAAACACTATGGGCTGTTCTACTTTGTCCTACAGGATCGCTAGGAGTCACAATCGACTCATGGACACTGGGGTTGGATTTTTGTTATAGTTACTGTTGGATAGTAATCATGTCCCAGGAGGGTCTGATTGCTTCAAAGCAAGGTGCAGGGTTGTAATCTGAACCTGGCTTATCACACCAAGGAAAACATCATACAACATCACCCACATGTTGGTGACCAGGAGCTCGACCGTGGTGAGATTCGATGGAAACCAGTCAGGCTTGTGGTCACTAACAGGCATCAAAATCCTGTGGGGACTGAAAACAATGTATGTACTCACTCTTCTGCTCACGGCAGCCCCGATTCTTGTCCAAGGACAGGATTGAGGGAGGCTCACAGAGCCTCACAGCCAGAGCCCAGAGCCCCAGTTACAGCATGGAGTGTGGGGGACATGCCCTAACCTACCTGAGTCTCCGTTCCTTCTCTGAGTCCCAGGTGATTCCAACAGTTTGCATGCAACTAGTAACCAAAAGGCTGGTGGTCTGAACCCACCCAGTGGCACCTGTAACGACTGGGCAAACTCCTGCTGCGAAGTCACAGCCCAGGAAACCCACGGAGCAGAGTTCTACGCTGTAATACAGGGCATCACCAGGAAACCCACGGAACAGACAGAGATCTACACTGTAATACAGGACATCACTAGGAAACCCACAGAGCAGAGATCTACACTGTAATACAGGACATCACCAGGAAACCCATGGAGCAGAGTTCTATGCTGTAATACAGGACATCACCAGGAAACCCACAGAGCAGACAGAGATCTACACTGTAAGACAGGGCATCACTAGGAAACCCACGGAGCAGAGTTCTACACTGTAATACAGGGCATCACCAGGAAACCCACGGAACAGATTCTACGCTGTGATACAGGGCATCACCAGGAAACCCACGGAGCAGATTCTACGCTGTAATACAGGACATCACCAGGAAACCCACAGAGCAGACTGAGTTCTACACTGTAATACAGG
>NW_006408614.1:7460992-7463964 GCF_000296735.1 Chrysochloris asiatica | reverse complement strand
CATGCTCATGCACACAGCATGGTGGCTCAGGCAAATGCTGCCTGGCTGTCTCTCCTCTCTCCCAGCCATGGCAAACTGAATTAGAATAACGCAAGTTCCTAGAATTCACCCAGAAATCACCCACTGAGACGGGATGGTCAGTTCGGTGACAGCCCACGTTCCTGGGGCTCCTGAGTGGACAACTTCCTGCCCTGCTGTAAACATAGAAGAGTGGTTGTTGGCAATAAACACACCCACTTCCTGCACAGAAGGGACTAGCACTTTCGCCTGTGCGGAGGACATGGGGATGGGCCAGAGGGCTGCAGAAAGCTTGTAGGTGGTGGGAGTGAGTGCATATCTGAACTAGAGACACATACGGTGGGGAGATGAGGGCATGGAGGCAGAGCCAAAGATGGGATGGAAGAGACAGAAAGGAGACCAGCAGCCCCAGCTGACGCCAAGTCGACTGGGACTCAAGGTGACACCGTGACAGGTGTCAGAGAAAGCTGGACGTCACTGGGTTGTCAGTGGTTGATGTTTCAGAGTTAGATCACCAGGTATTTCTTCTGAGACACCACAGATGGACTCGAACCTCCAACCTTCCGGTAAGCAGGTGAAAGCATGACCCACCTGTAGGATCCATGGACCCCACATGAGAAACAGAGGCAGGAAAGCTGTCATTCTGAAGTGCTGAGGGGCACCAAGTAGGTGGCACCGTGGGTTAGGCATTCGGTTGCTGACCACCAGCCCCTCCGCAGGAGATAAGTGTGGCAGTCTGTTCTCATCCAGTCTTGGGAGCCCGGTGGAGCATTTTGACTGTTCTGCAGGTGAGCTATGAATTGGAGTAGACTCGATGGCAGGAAGTTTGGGAGGAACACCCCAGGAATGACAGCACATCTAGGCCAGGCAGTCCTCTGGGGGCATCGCCCAGGGCTGGCAGGGAGACACAGAGCCTGCAAACCTCTAGCAGGCAGCTGTCCTGTGGATGAATTCAGGGGATCCCCACAGCAAACTCAGCAAGTGTCATATAACCACTCCCATTTCACAGGTGGGAAAACTGAGGCACGGCAACACACGCACGGTCCCCCAGCTGCTACAGAGCAGAGACAGGATGTGAAACTGAGCTTCTGAGCTCCGTGAGGTGTGAGAGCTTTCACCTCAGAAGCAGGGGGTGGGAGGTTGGGGTGGAAGAGAGGTTCTAAGAGCAAAGGTGGAGATGCAGTACCATCATCAACGTGGGCAGAAAACAAACAAAACACAAGCCAAAGCCAGTGCCACTGAGAGCCAATTCCAGCCCACAGCAAAGCTATGGGGCTGAGTACAGCGATCCCCACCCCGCCCTGTGGCTTCCCAGACTGTAAATCTGTAAGGAAGCAGATGGTCTCATCATTCTCCTTCAGAGCAACTGATGGGTTTGAACTGCTGACCTTGTGGTTAGCAGCCCAATGCTTTAACCCACTGTACCACCAGGACTCAACAAGGCAAGGGGGCCACCTTGCTGGGAGCGGGCACCAGGGGCCCGGGGAAGAAGGGGGCGGCTCGGCAGACAGCAGAGCAGGGGGCAGAGTGGGAGGGGGTGAACACAAAGGGAAAAAGCTGTGCTCATTCCCTACCCCCACATTACTCACCAAAGATGCTCTGATCAAACAATCGCCAGCAACAAACCCAAAGTCAAGCCCTCTGCTGTCCATCGCCCCCAGCTCAGAGGGAACCCAGAGCGGACCCATTCCATAGGCGTTCCTAGGCTGTCATCTTAATTCAAGCAGACTGCCACATCTGTCTCCCATGTCGAGTTCAAATCACCAGTCGGCAGCCAAGTGCTTTAACCACTGTGCCATCAGGGCTCCTCCCAAAAGAGATCTGGTTTCTAGGCCCAAGCCCTGCCCCAGGGTTCACAGGTCACATTGTAATAAAAGACCCACCAGTCCTTCCTAATCCTCAATCCCTTGGTGGTAAAACCTAACCGGCAAGCTACAATTACTTGGTTACAGCCCCAATCCTCTATGGTGTGCCAGCATGCTCACTTATTACGGTGTAAGAAAATCAAGCTCATGTCACGATGAATAAAGGAATTCCCTTTCAATCGTGAAGACGAGCCTTCAAAGTTAAACCCTCCTGAGGTCCCTTTAGATGGATGATTCAGGGTGGCCTCTTCTTACAGGGTCTCCTGGATCCGTGCTAAAACGACACACTCTGCCCTCAACACACAGATTTTATGTCACCATGTGCAAGGGGTCGTGGTGGCACTGTGGGTTAGGCACTGGACTGCTAATCACAAGGCCACTCTGCGGGAGGATGATGAGGCTGCCTGCCCCCATACAGATTTACAAACTCGGACACTCCACACAGGGTCGCCATGATTCAGGACCCACTGAATGGCAGTGGGTTTGGAGTCGCTTTGTTTCAGATTGCTAGTTCTGCTCTTTCCATCAGTATCAATGAGCGGGCATGAGAGGTAAACTTCATACTGCTCTGCAGAACAGCCAGAAATGGAGGCTGAAACTCTCAGCCCTGTGTCTTACAAAAGATGACAAAAGTCAGACTCGGGACAGCACAAGGAAATTATGTTTCAACTTGACCACGTGCCCACGGTTTTCTTGTGCCGACAGAAGTTGCTTAGATGCAAATCTGTCAGCAGGTTTTCAATCCAAGGCCTTACTTTCTGCCTTCAACACTAAGTCAATTGCAGTTCTAACCTGAAAATGGTATTTAATGGGCCTTTATTTAACTGCACAAATGCTTTCTCCAAATATTGCATTAGCTAGTTAATCCTCTCAACATCCGGGTGGCAACAAACTCAGGAATCCCTGCCTGGAGCTCTGGGGATTCAGTCTGCAAAGGAGGGGACCTGGCTCAGCAGCACTCCAGGGCAGAACAGACTGGGGGTGACCTCCGCTACTGAGTCCAGTGACGAGAGAATAATTCCAATCCTGATTTTGAACCCCGCTGTTGTTGTTGTTGTTAAGTGCCATCGAGTCGGGTCCGACCCATAG
>NW_006408614.1:7457860-7459012 GCF_000296735.1 Chrysochloris asiatica | reverse complement strand
GCGGTAGTGAGGTTGGCCCAGGATCGAGCATTGTTTCATTCTGCTGTGCATGAGGTCGCTATGAGTCGGTTCCGACTCAACGGCACTTGACAACAACAACTTCTGCAAGTAAAATTTTACTAACGATAATACAAATACGGCTGCAACCATACATTGACAGAGAACTTCCAGAGATTCAAGCCAGATTCAGAAGAGGCCCTGGAATGAGGGATATCATTGCTGATCTCCGATGGATCTTGGCTGAAAGCAGAGAATATCAGAAAGGTGTTTACCTGTGCTTTATTGACTGTGCAAAGACTTTCGATTGTGTGGATCATGAAAAGCTACGGACAACATATGAAGCATGAGTATTCAGGAACACTTAATTGTGCTCATTAGGAACCTGTGCATGGACTAAAGGCACTTGTTCAAAGAGAACAAGGGAACACTGAATGGTTTAAAATTAGGAAATAGGTGTGCGACAGGGTTGTATTCTTTTGCCATACTTATTCAACCTGTACGCTGAGCAGATAATTTGAGAAGCTGGATTATATGAAGAAAAACATGGCATCAGGATTGGAGGAAGACACATTAGCAACCTGTGATATGCAAATGATACAACCTTGCTTGCTGAAAGTGAAGAGGACTTAAAATACTTACTGATGAAGTTCAAAGAGCACAGCCTTCAGTATGGATTACACATCAATGTAAAGAAAAACCTTCACCACTGGACCAATAAGAACATCCATATAAATGGAGAAAAGATTGAAGTTACAAGATTTCATTTTGCTCAGATCAACCATCAACACTCAGGGAAACAGCATCAAGAAATCAAACAACATATTGCATTATGCAAATCTGCTGCACAAGACCTCTTGAAAGTGTTCAAGAGCAAAGATGTTCAGTTTGAGGACTAAGATGCGCCTGACCCAAGCCATGGTATTTTCAATAACCTCATAGGCATGCAAAAGGTGGATAGTGAATAACAAAGACCATAGAAGAATTAATTGATGCATTTGAGTTATGGTGCTTGAGGAGAATACTGAAAGTACCATGGACTGCCAGAAGAACAACACAATCTGTGTTGGAAGAAGTACAGCCAGAGTGCTCCTTGGAAGCCAGGACAGTCAGACTTTGTCTCTCATACTTCAGACATATTATCAGGAGGGACCA
>NW_006408614.1:7455222-7457014 GCF_000296735.1 Chrysochloris asiatica | reverse complement strand
CCACCACAGCAGTGCCCTACAATCTACTGCACAACTCTACAAGCTGTGGTGAGCAGCTCCGGTCACTCCCTGTCTAGAGGAAGGAAGAGTGAAGAAAAGCAAAGTCTCAGTGAGTCCAAAAGACTAGGGAACCATCAGATCCACAGCATCCACAACCCTGAGACCAGGACCACAGAAATCCTGGACAGAACGGGAGAAAAATCTACAACAATTCAAAATTGTAAAGAAGACCAGACTTCCTCGTCTGATCTAGCCTGTGGCCCTAAGAGACCCTTCAAATCTAGAACTGAACCCACCCCAAGAATCACCTTGCAGTCAAACAATGTTGTTGTTCAGTGCTGTTGAGTCAGTTCCGACTGATAGCGGCTCCCAAGGAGCGGCTGGTGAACTTGAACCACTGACCTTGCAGTTACACCGCGCCTTTGCAGACCAGTGCATGAACCCACAGCGCCACATCAGTCTGAATAGAAACATCCATGAGGCACGCGCTCCTGAGAACAATCAACTACAGGAAAGAAAGGGCAGCCCTGTCCCTAAAACCAGAGCTCAGAAGCAGGAAGGGGTAGGACAAGGAGGAGGGACAGAAACGGGGAAGCCAGGGTGGAAGCGGGAAGAGTGTATGTAGGCTGTTACACGGTGCGGATTGCAACCAGTATCATGAAGTAACATGTGTCTTGATCAATTGTTGAATGGAAAACGAATTTGCTCTGAAAACTTGCACCAAAACAAAATAAGGGGAAAACAAAGCTGTGACTCTGAAATCTGCTGCAGTCCAATGCACCTAGCCCGCGGGGGACAGCACCTGGGCTTCTCAGCGTCGTGTGCCAGCTCTCTCTCCCAGGGCCTGCTTCGTCACAGGTCTAAATTCCACGGTCACAGCGCACATTTGCAAGAAATGCTGAGGCTTTTCATTTACGCAGTGCTGCTCTGAGCCATCCTCCCAGGAGAACTGAAAGCATGTGTCCACACAAAAACCTAGAACGTTCACAGCATGATCCAAAAAGCCAAAAACTAGCAACAACACACATGTCCATCAGATCTCATTGCTCATCATATCCCTGATAAAATCCTAGGACATCCGACAATGCTAAAGCAGGGGTGAGCCTGGAGAACACCAAGCTGTGGACTGGAGCGGGTGGCTAGATAAAAAAGCGGAACACAGGAAAGGCAATGTGTGGCGAGGTGAGAACATTCTAGATGCGAGGTCGGAGTTGCAAACAAGGGTCTTCCTGGCCACACTTTATTCTTAGAGCCGGTAATGTGCATCAGGGACAGACAGTGATACTGAGACACACAACAGGCTCATGAAGACGGACTCAGGTCAGCGACCAAGACAGACAGACAACAAACACACTCCACAGGTAACCAGAAACAGCTGACCGGAGACATGTTCAGGGAGACTGAAATAAAGAAGTGACCACTATGGTCTAAAGTGGCGGATACAAATGCTCAGTGAGGCAACACGTCGTCAATAAGACATTAGTCATGAGAGGGTGCGTAGAACAACCCGTGCCTACAGAGGGCTCCCTAGAGATACATGTCCCCCACTTCCAAAGCCAAGATCTCCGGGTTAGCTCCTGGGGCCCCATGACTTGGTAGCCTGGTCTTGATCAGTCCACCAGGTGAGTCAGGACACCCCTGAGAGGGTAACCCCATGCCCACCCCAAGCTGGACCGAGAGCCCATCTCTGGGGTCACAGCACCCATGTGTCCCCAGAGCCCCCTAAAATGAGTCTCACGTGCCCCAATCTGCTACAAACAACCCAGTGAAGAAACCCAAACCAATAGTGAAG
>NW_006408614.1:7445928-7447407 GCF_000296735.1 Chrysochloris asiatica | reverse complement strand
CTTTTTGGTTTTCTGATTCCAGATGTCTGCACATGTTGTTATAATATTTGGCTTTATCTTCTCTAGCTGACCTTTGAAATTTTCTGTTCAGCTCATTACCTCCTCATTTCTCCTATTTGCTTTAGCATCTCTACACTGGAGAGCAAGTTTGAGTGTCTCTTCTGACATCCATCAGATCTAGCACCTTCTTCCTGTGTTCACGCTGGTCCCCACTCGATGCTCCAATGCCTTTGCTTCCTGGGTCGTGTTCAGAAAACTTGTTACAATAAAGGAAAGTGAAAGCTACAAAGTAGGCACAGGGCTCTGGCCATCCACCCTCCAACAAGACTTACCAACTACATGCTAAAAACAGGTGGAGAATGCATTTAAAGTGGCACTGTAGGATCAGCACTGGATTGCTAGTCACAAAGTTGGCAGTTCAAACCCACCAGCCTCTCCTTGGAAACCCTATACAGGGTCGCTGTACATCAGAATGGACTCAATGGCACTTAACAATAACATCCAGTACTAACAGGAATGGTATATTCAATAATGATAGAATTATAATTACAGTTTTAAAATACTGCAAATACCATGGGCTGCCAGAAGAACAAATACATCAGTCTTGGAGGAAGTACAGACAGAACACTCCTTAGAAGCGAGGATGGAGAGACTTTGCTTTGTCTCGAATTCTTTAGACACGTTATCAGGAGGAACCAGTCCCTGGAGAAGAACATCATCATGGTAAAGTGGAGGGCCAGTGAAAAAGAGGAAGATCCTGAAATAATCCAATGATGGACCGACACAGTGGCAGCAGCTATGAACTCAAAGATAACCCGTGTGAGGTTGGCGCTGGACTGAGCAGTATTTTGTTCTGTTGGATCTAGGGTCACTATGAGTCGCAACAGACTTGATGGACCTAACGACTATCAGAAAGAGAGAGAGAGAGAGAGACAGCCAAGAGTAAGAATCCGACAGCGCCACAGAGAGCGTACAGTGTGGCCCTACAATGGGTGTTACACAGCAGTGAAAACAAAGGGCCCTCAGCTACCAGCATTAACTCCACTGAACATCAGAAATAGCAAAACTTTAAAAGCCAGGCACAGAGCCATGGACAGGTAAATCCCACTGATCAAAAGTTTATCAAAAATTCTTAGGATTCAATAGTAAGTAACTGTTATAGTTACTGTCACAACTGTAAAGGTAGAAGTTTTGTAACAAAAATGGGGAGTAGTTAATCTTACAGTCCCAAAACAGAGGACCCTGGGATCATCACGGGAGAAGAGCACAAGCAGAATGTGAGACCTTACCCAGAGAAGCAGCAACACCAGAGATGGAGGCAGAGATGGGGACATGGAGAGAGGGAGCAGCTGAGGACTCTGGACTCATGGAAAGAGAAGGACTTGGAGATGGTGGCCAGGAGGCTGGATTGCAGAATGTGCCCTATGGTTGTCTGAATTATTATAAATTCCTGAGTGTTTTTGTGTACATCCCCCCCCC
>NW_006408614.1:7437500-7445828 GCF_000296735.1 Chrysochloris asiatica | reverse complement strand
AGCACCCATGTGTCCCCAGAGCCCCCTAAAATGAGTCTCACGTGCCCCAATCTGCTACAAACAACCCAGTGAAGAAACCCAAACCAATAGTGAAGCAAAGCTAAGCGGGCCAGCTGTCTGCTTCCACCAA
Source organism: Chrysochloris asiatica (assembly GCF_000296735.1). Classification (NCBI taxonomy): domain Eukaryota; kingdom Metazoa; phylum Chordata; class Mammalia; order Afrosoricida; family Chrysochloridae; genus Chrysochloris; species Chrysochloris asiatica. The sequence goes on along the minus strand of NW_006408614.1, from coordinate 7,445,698 downwards.
CATTGCCGGCAGCCTGCCTGGCCTCATGAAAATGAGATACTCAACTGGATGTATGGAGAAAAGACCAACGCTTCTGAGGATTTTATTTCACCTGGATCCATACTCAATGCTCATGGAAGCAGCAGTCAAAAAACCAAATGACACACTGCATTGCACAAATCTGCTGCAAAAGACCTCTCTAATGCGTTGAAATGTACAGACGTCACTTTAAGGACTAAGGTGTGTCTGACCTCAGCCATGGTGTTTTCAATTGCCTCACATGCATGTGAACGCTGGACAGTGAATAAAATAAGGAAGATCATAGAGGAATGGATGCATCTCAACCATGGTGTTAGCAAAGAATACTGAATACACCATGGACTGCCAGAAGGAGAAAACAATGTGTCTTGGGAAAAGTGCAGTCAGAATGCTTCTTAGAAGCAACAATGGAGAGACTCTGACTCAAAGACTCTGGACACGCTTCAGGAGGGACCGGTCATTGGAGAAGGACCCCAGGCTTAGGGCTATGGAAAAGGAAGACCCCCAGTGAGATGGACTGGCACAGAGGGTACAACAGTGGGCTCAAACATGGCAACTGTGAAGACAGGTTCAAGACCAGACAGTGTGTCATTCTATTGTGCACGGACGGGGTCACTATGAGTTGGAATCGATTCAATAACAACAGCTCGAGACTGGCTCCTGCTGACCAGCCATGCTAGGGGACAGTCTACAGGCCCCTCCACCTTCTCCAGCAGCCCACCTGCAACAACCTTTTATATGTGAGGACCACTGTCCCCAGCTCTGATTGGGTTTTTGAGGTGGCTCAGCCTTCACTATAAACACGTTAACCCAGTCTCTCACGGGCAGGTGGAGAGAAGGGAGGATGGAGAAGCACGCTGTCCCCTGACGGTGTGTCTGGAGGCCTGTCCTCAGTGCAGGGTTCCACTGTAACAGGTAGTGGGACACCCAGACAGTACCTCTCTGATCCCACAAACCAAGGGAATTTACATGAAGCCACTGTGGTTAAGCGGGAGCAGGACGCGAAGACGGCACCCTGGTCACCTCCCAAGGCCCACGATGTCACCACACACCTGGCTCCTCCAAACCCTGTCAAGGGCCCTGCTGAGACCTGGTAACCACACGGATGGCAGCCTGCAGGGCAGGGGGTGGGGCTGAATCACCATCACACACCTTGTCTGTGTCACACAGGAAGTGACGGGCAGGAAGCAGGCAGCAGTAACCAGTCCTAGGTGCCCACCCTGTATTAGGAAGCCACGTTCATTGCCATTAAGTCAATTTCCCTATGGGCAGAGGAGAACTGAACCCATGGGGTTCCCAAGGCTGTAACTCTTCATAGAAGCAGACTGTAGCTGGTGGATTCAAACTGCCGACCTTGAGATTAGCAGTATACACCACCCTGTACTCACTAACCCTACTACTATCAAGTCGACTCTGATTCACAGCAACCCTGTATAGGGTTTCCAAGACAGTAAATATTTACGGGAGCAGAGAGCCACATCTTTCTCCCATGTAGCGGCTGGTGGGTTTGAACTGCTGATCTTGAGGTCATCAGCCAATACTTAACCCACTGAACCACCATAGTGCCTTTACCCTTAACTAATCCTAACACCACCGCAAAAAAAAAAAAAAAATCAAACCAGCTGCCATCGATTCCGACTCGTGGAGACCCATGTGTGTCAGAATACAAGTAGGTCCCAACAATTGACATCTAGAAAGTCAATCACCAGGCCTTTCTTACAAGGCACCTCTGGGTGAACTTGAACCTCTAACCTTTCCGTTAGCAGCCGAGCATAGTCACTGTTTGCACTGCTCGGGGGCTATGGGACAGGTGTGTACACTGCCTTGCTGAAAAAAATAAGTTTACACAACAGGAGGGCACCTGAAAGTCCAGTCCAGGGCGTCTCCACATTCCTCTTGTGTCACATGGACATGACATGAACTCTACACGTGTGTGCATGTGTGAATGTATGTCTGTGTGTGTGTGTGTGAATGCATGAGTCTGTATGTGTGAGTATATGTCTATGTGTGTGAGTACGTTACTGTGTCTGTATCCATGTGTGGAAGAGTGTGCATGTACGTGAGTCTGGGCACGAGTATATGTCTGTATCTACCTGTGTGTGAGTGTATGAGGATGTCTATATCCATCTGTGAGTGCATGTGTGTAAATGTCCATAAGCGTGTGAAGGTTAAGCATGTTGAATGTATGTGTAAGTATGAATGTGTATGTGTGAACATATCCGAGTATGTGTGTAAACCCTTAGACACAGTGTTGCATGTGTATGTCTGTGACCACGTATGTGAGTAGGCGTGTGGTGTATGAGAGGGTGTGTGTTGTGTTAACATGTACGTTGTGAGAACATGTGTGTGAACACACGGGAGTCTGTGTGTCTGCACGTATGCAAGCGTTCATGTGAGTGTGTGTGTGTGTCTAAGCCCTTAGACAAAGTTGAGAAATAACATCACAAGGTCTGGGTCAGGCACTGCCTCCGGCCCTACTTGAGCCCAAAACAAGGGTCCCAGAGCTGTGTGGACAAGTCAGCACCTGCTCTGGGTGATGCGGCCCCTCGGCACCCATAGGGGCAGGCTGGCCCTGGGGTGCTGGAACTCTCTGAGTCTTCCTGCACACCTTCTGCACCCTCCTCATCTCCCCTTCCCCTACACACCCACAGCTGCTCTGCATGCCTCAGCCATCCCTGAGCCACCCCAGAGCAGAGGGGCCACCTCTGTCCCCCATCCCATGTGTGGACGGGACGCACCCCCACCAACAGTGACCACGGAGGGCAGTGTGGAGATGACCTGCACTCAGCCTCCCCCAGGGATTCCCACTTGCATTATCAATATACTGGAGAAGCTTTCAAACCAGTTTCGATTCTGGATCCCTCAGAGGGACGGCTTGGCATGGCCTCTTTCTCCTCGCTGCAGCGGCTGCATGGCCCAGCCTGGCAGGGAGCAGAAAGACCTGGGAACAGCCATCCAGGACACTTCTGGGCAGTCCCAGCCAAGAACCTGGGTCAGATGTGAGCACCCTCAACAGCACTGTGAACTTCCCAGGTCTCTATCAAAGAGGAGAAAGGGATGGAGAGACAGAGGCCTGCCAGATATCCCAGAGCACTCCCACTCACTTTCCAAGGATGGCAGCTGCCCCATCCTGCGTCTCAGGAGTCCGGGCTTCAGCCGTGCTCAGCATAGACCCTGTCCTCCTCCCACCAGCTGATGTCAAGCACAGAGTGAAGCTCACCCCCCTTAGAAGAAGAAAACTTCTCAGGGCTGTCACCACACAGGACCACAAACTGTCTGGCTTAAAACAACCAGTTACTGTCCCTAAATTCTGGGGTCAGGAGCCCCAAACCCTGTGAACAGAAGTCACATCCTTGATTTCAGACCTCAAGCCCCTGACGATGTTGTTGTTGTTAAGTGCCATCAAGTCGATTCCAGCCCATAGCGACCCTGTACAGGGTTTCCAAGGAGCAGCTGGTGAGTTTGAACCATCGACCTTGCATTTCAAACGGCTTTGCAGTCTGACGCATTAACCCACAGCGCCACACCTATAGGAGAATACATTTCTGTGGCTTTAAGCTCTTCAGTTTGTGATGCTTGATTACAGCAGTCCTAGGAAACCAACTAAAAACAAAAGAAGTTGTTACTGAATGAGCCCCGCTCATGGCAACCCCACATGTGTCAAGAGTAGAAATGTGCTCCTGGAGTCTTCAATGTCTGTTTCCTCCAGTGTTCACCAGGTCTTTCTTCCGGGTGCCTCTGGGTGAACTGAGACCTCCAACTTATGAGCTAACAGCCGAGCACATTTGCCGTTCCTACCACTCAGGACTCAGTGAAATGGTCATCCATCCTCTCAAGAACAAAACGCTCACTCTCGGGTCTGAGGGCTACAATATGCTGTCTCAACGGAATATTTGCACGATTTTCAGCATAGGAAGGAAGTCATACCCAAAACTATTATAGCCGGTGAGATTAATATGTCCTTTGCACATTGTTATTGTTGTTGTGTGCCACTGAGTTGGTTCCGACTCATACCGACCCTGTATAAAGCTTCTGAGGCATGGCTGATGGGCTTGAACTACTGACCTAACAGTCCACACCAGTCTGCTCAGTTCTGAGGATGTCCACATCGTTGGAGACAAAGTCATCTGGCCCCTAACAACAAAGTGCCATAAACCAGGGCACGACGGGAGACCGGGACAGAACAGAACGTAGTTCTGCAATTCAGGGAGTAAAAAGACACAGCCACGTACTGAAACAATAGCGTACCTCAAGAATACTTTCTAACATTAACCAACATTTTAAAACATGAGTTTTAAAAAAAACTTCACCCACCGGACTGGTGGACATTGGGAGCTCTGCCCTGAGGTACTCTTCAAAACGTGAACAGAAACTGCCCTATGAGATGACCAGGTAACTAAATTAACAGATTGGCTCACAAAATAAAGAGTATTGCCTAAGAGTGCTGGGGTCCTTTAAAAGTCACCTCTGTGAAATCAGACAGTCAACAATGGCAATAAAACAAAGCAGAGATGGTAAGGGGGCAGGGAAAATAGATGAATGGAAACGGAACAACCAGAAAGGAAACTCTGAGGCTATTCACAAATGCTGAAGAATGTCAGCAGCGTCTCTAGACAAATCTGCAGAGAAACGGTTGAACTGTAATATGAACCGCTGTGTACACCTTCACCAAAAATGCAATAAAAATAAATAATAAAAGTCTCCACCCACAGAATATTGGGCCATGGGCAAGACTGTCATATGACCTGGGGCCAGTCTTTACCCCAAGGAAACAAAGCCATTCTGAAATCTAATAGGAGATGTTCATTCCAGCAGGGAGGCAGATTTTTCAAGTTTAATAAAGTGGAAATTCAGGTTTGACAACTGCAGCAATGGAACAGCTTCCACTGATGGGCTTCTTGTGAAAGGGACCATTCATTTTTGAGGTGTCCACAACCTAAGTGGGTGGACTGGGGAGGGTGGGGGAAGTGTCCACCTCCACGTTACCTAGCACACGCGACACTGTCCTGCTCTGTGGGCACAGAGGGGCACGTGCTCCAGGCACTTAACAAGGTGCACATGGTTCATGCACTCGGTTGGAGGCTCCAGTCCATCCAGAAGCACCTCAGAAGAAAGGCCTGGTGATCTACTTCCAAATAAAACCAGTCTTTGTAGACTCTGTGGAGCACTCAAGGGTTCGCAGGGAGTCAGAGATGACTCATTAGCAACTGGTTTGGATTTTAACAAGTGCGAGCGGGCACTGCGGCCTGCGGAACCCTGACAAACTTGGTTGGCCCTGCCTTTTGAGATTTAGAGTGAAGGAAGCACACTTACAGCCAGTAGCTGCAGGAAGTATTGCATTTCTGCCCCGAGGATCTTGTTTGGACCACAGACTCCCTGCCTTACAAACATTTTGTTTGTTTCCAGTTGCCACCTCCTTCATTCTGATTCCTGGAGACCGACTGTGTGTCAGAGGAGAAATCAGTTCTGCAGGGTTTTCAGCAGCTGATTTTTCAGAAGCAGATCACCAGGCGTTTCTTCTGCCGCACCTCCAACCATCTGTATCCCCTCAGGACTCCAACTACCACCCCAAACCAACAACCAAGCCCACTGTCAAAGCATCAGTTCCTACTCACAGCAACGCTGTATAGGGTTTCTGAGACTTCATGGGAGCAGACAGTCTCATCTTTCTCCCAAGAAGCAGTTGGTGGGTTTGAACCACCAACCCTACAGTTAGCGGCCCAAGACCTGAACCACAGCACCTTCAAGACTCAAGCTACCCACAAATCTAAACATGTAAACCCAGCGCTCAGAGTTGTTGGGGATGTCAGGCAAGTAAGGAAAGGAACGGAAGTTGGAAAGGGAAGGGAAGGTGCTTAATAGGATCTGGTCCTAAAGAACTTCCTGAGGTCCCCTCTGCAGCAGATGTGGCTCTCTCACCAGGAACCCCTGTACTGCCAAACAGAAACCCAAGGAAAGAGTTCTCCCTCTCTAAGAGCTCTGGTGATACACACAGTAACTGCTTAGCTGTCAACGGAACCGTCACTGGTTCAAAACTGCCCATTGGCTGTGTGGGAGAAGAGCTAGCAATCCGCGTCTGGAAAGATGACAGACAGCCTAGGAAATCCCATGGGGCAGCTCTACTCTGTCACATGGGGTCCCCACATGTGGAAAAAATAACTCAGTAGCAACAAACCTTTTCTTGCTAAATCTGTAAACCAAATGAAAGCTGCAGGAGGAACCGGAACCTGAGCTCCTGAGACTGGAGGGATTGGGGTATCAGGGGTCTCCAGGAGTGTATTGAGCAGGAGGCTACCAGCACCCAGTCCCCACACAAGAGTCTGGATCTATTTTCCTTGAGGCAGCCCCAGTCTGGGCCCTTCTGTGACTACCTGCCTCCTTTGAAGATGGTCTGTGGTAACTTCTTTTCCTAAAGAGGGAAAAGGACTTTTTAAACACAGACACTTCAGGCAGCCTTGGGTCTCACTTCATACAGAAAAGATGAAGAACTTGTTTGCTGAAGAAACTACACTTCAAAGGGACGGGGTCAGGGAGGGTGGCCAGTGAACACCAGTGTGTGCAAGCTTCCTGCAGCAGTAAAGAAAAGAATGCTGTCAACTTGAGGCGATCCCACATGTCAGAGAAGAGCTGGGCTTCACAGGGTCTTCCACGGCTAACTTTGTGTCCTGAAGATCTCCAGTCTTTCCTTCTGAGGCACCTCTGGGTACACTTGAACCTCAACCTTTCAGTTCACAGCCAAGCGCCTTAAATCACTACAACGCCTGGGGTGTGGGGCTCAGAAAGGGGGCAGCGAGCTGCTGACAGGGTGTGGTTTAACTCCAGCTTCCCAGGGGCCACATAGATCCTTGAAAAGATGCAAGTCAGTGCCAGAAAACACATCCCCATCCCAAACTCAGCCAAAATCCTTCTTCCCCAGGACCAGCTGCACCCCAACTTCTCCTCTGAGCACCTTGACCTGCCCGTCACCTCCCCGTTAAGATTCAAGGGAGGGGTTCTTACCGCCCCAAATTCCATATCCAGATGGAACATGTAGGGTGTGTTGCACAACAGTGGAAATTAACAGCAGTGAGATAGAGAACTGTTATCTGTTAAAACTGTTAACATTTCCAGTGTTGTTCCTTCTCACAGTGGCCAAATCGTTGACTACCACTCAGGACGCCCAGGGTGGACTTCCGGCCAGCGCCTTTCCTGCGTAGCCACCCATCTGTCAGTGAAGGTTTGTGTGCTGCTGGAAGGCTGAACATATTTCAGAGGAACTTCCAGACTGAGAAAGACTAGGAAGATAAGCCTGGCAATCACTTGCTGAAGATCAGTCTGTGAAAATGCTGTAGATCACAAAGGTTGGCTCCGGCTATACACGGGCATGTCATGAGACAGGGCCAACAGCAGCTAACGACATACATGAGGGGCTTCAGAGAGTTCCTGGGGAAAACCCACAATCTTCCCATTCCACCCTTACTGAAATTTTTGAATCCCTCCCCCACAAGTGGGGAAATCCCAAAGGTTTACATTCTACTTTTCATTGAACTTCCTAAAGCCCTCCATATGTGTGTGTGTGCACATACGTGTGTGTGTGTGTGAATGTGTGTGTAGGGTTGTTGTTAAATGCTGTCAGGTCAGTTTGTACTCATAACGACCAAGTTCAGGGTTTCTGAAGAGCCACTCATGGGTTTAAACCGCTGACCTTGAGGATAACTGCATCACATCAGGATCCCTGTGTATAGATACATATGGATACATTGCTGTTAAGTGCTGTCAAGTTGGTTCAGACTAACAGTGACCCTAAATAGGGTTTCCAAGGAGTGGCTAGTGGGTTTGAACCATTGTCCTGGTGGTCAGCAGTCTAGAGTTTATCCTGCAGCACCACACCAAACACATAGATGTTATTGTTGATGTCAGGTGCCATCGAGTCAGTACCGACTCATAGCAACTTTATGCAAAGCAGAACGAAACACTGCCCGATCCTGGGCCAGCCTCACTGTTGTTGCCACACTTGAGTCCATCTATGTTGCCACTTGGCCAATCTATCTTGCTGGGGGTCATAATATCCTTCTCCAGTGACTGGTCCCTCCTGACAATATGTCCACAGTATGAGAGACGAAGTCTGGCCATCCTGGCCTCCAAGGAACACTCTGGCTGCACTTCTTCCAACACAGATCTGTAGATTCTTTTGGCAGCCC
>NW_006408614.1:7388764-7434365 GCF_000296735.1 Chrysochloris asiatica | reverse complement strand
AAAAAGAAAAAAGAAAGGTCTTTAATGCTTTAAAATAAAACTTTAAAAAGACCATATGCTCAGAAATCAGACAAATTTAAATTTTATAGCCTATTCTATAATTTAAGGAGCTCTGGTAGCGTAGTGGTTACAAATTGGGCTGCTAACCTCAGGCTCAGCATTTTGAAACTACCAGCTGTTCCGCGGGAGAAAGATGAGGCTTTCTGCTATTTGGGGGGTCGGGGGGAATGCATATACGAAGAGGTAAAACCAGAAATGAAAGAAAGGGAATAAATAACCAACACAAAATTTAGGACACCAGTGATGATCATGGTTGTTTGCTCACAGTGCAGCACCATGGCCAAAGCTTATTGCTAAGTGAACACGCACACTGCTAAACAATACAAGGTGTGCAACTGAGCGCATGTGTGTCTGCTTTACCAGGAAGAAGTGTGTGTGTGGCTCTATGAGCCCAGAAAATTCTTGAATATTCTAAAGAAAACTGTGACGTGCTGTTCAAAAGGGTTGCTATGAGTCAGACCCAACTTGATGGCACCTTACATCAATAACATGATATTTATACACTTTTGTTTTTCATCATGAGCAAATGTGACTTCCACTTTGTATAAGTGAAGTGCCATCAAGGATGCCCATCTAAAATTGGTTCAAGCAAATACGTGCCAATCTAACGTATCTTGCCTCAAGGATCCTTCCGAATCTACAATGTGTATCTATAAGAAAGAGATGGCGTGCAAGAAAACGTTTATAACGTAAAAGCTACCGTCTTGACTGCTCGTTAATTCAGTCATTGTCAGTTACAGTTACATTATTATGTAACCGTCCTAAGTATTTCCAAAACTTTTTCATTAACCCAAGCAAGGTAACTCTGAACCACAAGATCAGCGGTTCAAACCCATCAGCTGCTTCTTGAAAACCCTATGTTGTTGTTGTGGTTAAGTGCTGCCAAGTTGGTTCCGACCCATAGTGACTCTGTATCGGGTTTCCAAGGAGTGGCTTGGTGATCTTGAACAACCAACTTGAACAACATGCAGTTCAAACCAACTGTGCAGTCCAGCACATGAGCCTGCAGTGCCACACCAGGACTCCTGGAAACCCTATACAGGGTAGCTATATGAGTCAGAACCAATTGGATGGCACTTAACAACAACAAGAAGCAGCAGAAATTCTGTATCCACTAGATACTCACTCCCCATTGCCCCACTGCCCTCCAGCCTGGTCGAAATCTGTCACACTATCTAACGGGAAAGATCGGATACTGTGTGTCCATTTGTATCACTTGACTCCATTGTGCTTTCATGGTTCATCCACATGGTAACCTTTGTCAGAAGTTCAATCCTCCGTAAGGCTGAATACTACTCAATCAAACAGCACACACCCCATTCTGCTGATCCATCCACCAGGTGAGGGACACCTACCTGGTCTCCACCTTCAGGCTACCGTGAAAGTACTACTCATGTGCAAGTATCTGCTTGCACCCCTGCTTTCAGTCCTCCTGAGCACAGATGTGGGCGGAGGCGTGCAGGGTTAGACGGTATGAACAAAGCTGTCCTGGAGGAAACACAGCCCGGATGCCCGAGAAGCCAGGATGGACAGACTTTGGCTCCTATACTCTGGGCATATTACCAGGAGAGACCAGACCCTGGAAAAGGACATCATTCTTGGCAAAATGAAGGGTCAGAGATGGACTGAACCATAATGATGACTATGAGGGGGACACAGGACTGGAGAGCGTTTTGCTCTGTTGTATACAGGGAAGCGATTCAGCGGCACCTAACAACAACAACATGGTAATTCTATGTTTATTGTGAGGAACCACAGAACTTTACCACAGGGGCTGACTATTTTGCACCAAATCTGCAACTTTTTGATTCTATGCCCCCAAAAAGCTCGGAAGTTACTTGTTTTTCTATGGTGGACTTTGAACTGCCATCTCATCTCTGTTTTGTGGCAGTCACACGGAGGTGAGGTGCATGAACACGTTGCCCTCACCCACCTCCCCATCTGCATCCTCGCTACATGGCCCCTCGTCCCATTCCAACACATCATCTGTCCACACCTCTCTTGAGCCACCAGAGAGGAAGAGGAGACTTTGTGTGGGTTTGCTGGTCTCCCCTTTCCTGCCAAAGAGAAACTGCCCAGGGGAATAAGCACCTCTTGATTCTGACTCATAGCAACCCCATGTGAGAGACAGGAGAACTGCTCCATAGGCTTCCTTGAACTGAAACACTGCCAGGCCTTTCTTCCGCAGCACCTCCGGCTGGGTTCCAACTGCCAGCCTTCAGTTTGGCAGTCGAACACAATGTGTTTGCACCACCTAGGACCCTGCAGAATCTCTCTGCAACCCCATGTCGAAACTCATTGGATCTGCATGCCTCTCCTCCAGAAATAAGACCGAGAAGAAGGGAAGATGACCCGTGTTTCCATTACCTTTACCCACCTTCTCCCTCCCCCCACCCCAGCTCTTTCCTCTGAGACCAATGTTCCTTCATCTGAACTCCTGATGGGGCCACATGTGTTCCCTCTCATAAGGAAATGTCATGGAGGAGGGGGGAAGGTAAGCTATATGGCCAGATGCAACAGGAAAAACACCACTGAGCCAGGAGGGGACAGTGCATGGTATCCCAAAGACAGCTGAGAACTGACAGGCCACCAGCCCCTCACCAGGCCACCAGGGCAGGGACAACACCTAGACAGACCCCTAGGCGTCAGTTCCCTTCGGTGGGCAGGTGGTTGAAGTCACTGTGAGATCCATCGGATTCTGAAGCACTGTGATGCTCTCTGCTCTGAATGGATTTTGTCTCTGCAACAAGCGAACGTCTTCCTAGCCCACATGGCACAAGAGGTCAATGTTAGCTGTGGGTGGATTTCTGCACAGTGATGGCCACACCACACATAGCCCTTGAGACTAGCACAGCCAGTTGGAACTTGAGGAAAGGCCGCCGTGGGACACCTGAAAGTATACACAGAAGAGGGGGTTGACTCCAGCTCTGCCATGGACGGTACACCGTAATCTGCAATCCTGGCTGGACACGTTCCTAAATGAGGCAGGGCAAAGCTTTCCTTTCTGCCTCTCCAAGAAAAATAGTTTGGAAATGCTGTCATAAATGTTGTTGTTGTTAAGTGCCATTGAGTCAGTTCTGACCCACAGAAACCCTGTATATACGGTTTCCGAGGAGTGGCTAGTGAGCTTAAACCAGCAACCTTGCAGTTTAAACAATTCTGCAGTCTAGTGCATTAACCTGCAACACAAACTCCAAAACCCTTTTTCCATATATATTTTTTTAATGTTATAATAAAGTAATAATATGTGTAAAACACGTCTTCCCTCTTGTTTTTATGGTTCTCCCCCACCTTTGGCAATCTGCTGGTAGGTAATCCAGGTTTGCTCAGGAATGTAAATCCTGGGGGAGACTGGGGGCGGGGTTCCCTGTGATGGAGGAGCAGAAGGAAGCCCTGAAGAGGACAAGAAGAAAGGGGTTTCTGGGGAGCAGAGGTGGAGGCTGTTGTTATTGCTGTTAAGTGTCATCGACCCTGCAGTCCAGTGCATTATCCTGTAACACCACACCAAGATGTCAGAGGTGGAGGAGGGGTCACCAAAGGGCCTGGGAAGTTTGGCACTGCCTATAGGGAAACATGGAGTCCTGGTGTGGTGCTATGGGTTCATGTGCCAGACTGCAAAGCCATTTGAACTGCAAGCTTGGCGGTTCAAGGTCACCAGCTGCCCCTCGGAAATCCTATACAGGGTCACTATGGGTTGGAAGCAACTCTACGGCACTTCACAACAATAACAACAACAACAATAGGTAAGCATGGCAGGGAGAGAGGGGCACCAGGTGACAACAAGCCCTCTGCAAGCGAGAGGCCACAAGGGGCACAGAAACCTGAGCAGAGAACTCTCCAGAATACAAGACCCTGGAGGCTTAGGGGCAACCTCCACTGTCCATGCATAGGAGAGTGTGCAGATGGACACACACAGACAGATGCATGCACCCACACTGCTGTTCGTTGTTAAGTACCACTGAGTTGGTAGTGACTCGTAGCAACTCCAAAGGATTTCCCAGGAGAGACTGTTAGACTTGAACCCTGCTGTTAGCTGTCCAGTACGCATCACCAGGACTCCATGCACACACACAGATATGCATAAACACCAAATATATGCACACAGACAAACACCAAGAGTACACACACATAGAGGCACACAACACACCCAGAGCACAGATACACTCAGCCTGCGGCTCTCCATCTCGCCTGGCAGTGAGACACAAACCCCTCCTGAGACAACATGAACAACCCTGTGTGGCCTGAAAACTGATGATGCTGATAACATACAAATACGAGCTCCTCTTCCTCTCCAGTAAGCCACAGCCGACATGCCCCAGCCCCAGGAATGCAGACTTCACATCACTGAGCAGCAGATCCAATTGGTACAGTCAGTACACATGGAAACACGAGAGTCCTGTTTTCTGTTCATCAAGACCACAACATAGATTAGTCTTTAGAGCAATTCTCTATTTGTCCGGGGAGCAGAGGTTGAGCTTTTATCTTCAATGTTTAATAACTGTGACAATGTAGGAAACATTAAACCTAAACCAAGCCCACTTCCATTAATCCCACTCCAACTCACAGTGACCCTGTCCGTGAAGGTTTCCTGAAGCTGTATATCTGGGCAGGAGCAGAAAGCCTCATCCTTCTCCAATGGACACTGGTGGGTTTGATCCACTGACTTGCAGTTACCAGTCCAGTGTTTAACCCACGGCACCACCACGGCTACTCGTAGGGAATACTGCGTTAAGTGTCATCGAGCTGATTCCAACTCCCAGAGTTTCTGACAGCAGATGATGGATTTGAACTGCCAACTTTGCAGTTAGCCATCTGTGTTTATCCTACAATGCCACACCAGGAGCATCAGAAGGCATTAAAAAAAGTACTCAAAACAGACAGCCTGAGCCCACGTAGTGTGGCTGCTACAGAGCCAGAGATAAAGCCTCAAGCCCGCTATGTGGAAGGAAGCATGCCTGGGTCTCTGATAACAGATGCAGGGTTTTAAATGTGGCTGATGTAATCCTGAGCAGAAAACCAGGAGGGCGCAGAGGAGACATGCACACGCAGAAGGGGCTACGCAAAGTCCCCCCAAAAGAGCCATTCTTTTAAGTTTGTATTTCCACAAACTGTTTGAAGTCCCCTCACACACCATTAACTCCAGCGGAGAGCTACCAGTGAATGACGGAATGAATGAGTGAGTGATGCCCACACACCAACTCAGTAATGTCTGCCTCACAGCACCTGGGCATCCTGCCACCAGAGGTGTGTGTGGCTGACAACATGACTGGACTGGATCCAGGGTCCAATAAAGTCCGTCTGAAGAGTCCTGGTGTGGCGCTGTAGGATAAGCACTGGACTGCAGACCATAAAGTTGGAGGTGTAAATACGCCAGTCATTCCTTTAAACCTGTACAGAGTTGCTGAGTCAGAACTAACTTAACAACATCAGTTCTAAAGTCCCTCCAGGGTCAGCAATATTAGAAGTACTGGGAACCCCTGCCCTCTGTCTTGTGACCCTGCTGAGCTGACATCACTGTCTCCGCCCACTCACTCCTCTGGTCCAGCCTCCCACCTCAGGGCCTTACCCTTTGCTTCTGTCCACTGACTAGAAGCTTCTTCTCCCCGCCTCCCCCATAGGTCTCTCAGGGACCTCCCTCCCAGGGCCTGCACTTACCTGCCACCTCCCAGGACCCACGGATTCGTCAACACCCGCCCTGCCATGCACATGAGTTCATTTTACTTCATTCCACTTTTTGTCTTTATCCAACGCCCAAGATCTTAGCTCCCGGAAAGCAGGTTTGTGGCTGTTTTGTTCACTGCGGCACCTCCCAGTCAACTGAATGAGATGCTCAGCACAGAAGCCGGCTCCTGCAGGGAGGAGGGAGAGGTACCTGCACCAATGACCTACTCAGTCAGCCCCAGGCATGCTGCAGAGAAGCAGGGCACTATCAGAAAGTCCTACACCAGGACACAGGGACACACAAGGGGCACAGCCAGGGAGGAAAGCAATCCATTGAGAGGGGAGAAAAACTGATACCTCAATTCCATGAGCCAGCCGCATGGTTTAGAGACGTCCTCTTGTGGCCCAGTCACAGGAAGGCTGAACCCAGCGCCACAGTGGGGGTCACCCGGGACAGGGGGAAACAGACACCCCCAGCTCGGCCCGCACCCACAGTTAGCACAGCTAGTGTGAGAAGGACCCAGGAAGAGGTGGACGTGCTCATGGGAAACCGAACATCTGACCAGATCTTGGAGGAGCACCAACAATCATATGTAATACGCAAAACTGAGCAAAGACAGACATGGACGCAAAAGCCAGAGAGTCTGTAAATCCTGCAGCCAAACCCGGCGGGTGAGCCGGGGACACTGGCCCTCAGCTGGGTGCCTCCCAGATAAGAAGGTGTTAACATTAACCCTACACCCAACACCCCTTGCAGCAGAGCCCATACCTGCAGAGATGTCCAGAGCGGACATGAACTCGGCCTCCCACGGAGCCAGCTGCAACCTTCAACTCCCTGAGCAGCGTTACGCAGGGGATGCAGAGCAGGTGGGGCAGCCCAAGTGAACAGGAAGGTACCGCAAAGCCTGTCCTACAGACATGACATGAGTATAGACTCCTTCATCAGCATGTAAGGGGGGCCAAGTTCCTCACAACCCTGGCCTCTCAATCATCGAGAACATCTTGGTCCACAACACAGTCCCTCACGACCTGCCAGGCCCAGGTCCAAACGCAGAGCAGGGATTCCATCATGCTATTTAAATCCTAAATACTATTCCAATATCCTTTCTTCTCTAGCCTTGCTGGGGGAAGAAGGGACAGTGAGTTCAAACTGCGATCTCGCTGAGAGGCCAACACCCTCTCCAAGATCCCTGCTCATCCTGTCCATTGAGCACTCAGCTGGTTTTATTGGACTCAGTTCTTTTGGGCGTCCGCCCAGATGCATGGTATACAAACTGGCTCAGGTGGGAGGTATCTCCCCTCTAGCAGAGAATGAGCGATCCGACTCTGTATAGACCAGGAGGCTGACCACCCAGCTGGCCAGCAAGGCCCCCTGGAGAAACCTGCAATGAGTCAGGAATCTGTCTACCTCTGCTAAGTACTGTAGAGTAGATGCCAACTCACAGCGACCCTGTATGGGGTTTCCAAAGGATGCCTGGTGGTTTGAACCACCAACCTTATAGTTGGTAGTCCAGTATTGACCCTGCAGCATCACACCAGGATTCCATCCCCCTCTATGGCCAGTCCTTTTACATCTTGACACAAACATTCTTGAATTCCAACAGAGGGGGATGTGGAAGTGACCGAAGGCACCTGCACAACACGTCCCTAGGTGTTCTCCGACGCTGTCATGTGGCTGACAAGCACTGCACTACTTTGTAGAAAATGTTCATGTGCCAAGGGGCCCCACACCTCATCTATCAGTGTGTCCCATTGTGGGGGCTTGTGTGATGCTGGAAGCTATGCCACATGTACGTCAAACACCAGCAGGGCCACCCATGTTGGGTAGATAGAAGTGGAGTGTCCAGGCTTGGACACCATCGGAAGAAAGGCCTGGCAATCTGCCCCCATAAAGTACACAGACAGCCCTGACCACAGTCACAGTACAGAGTCCTGGGGAGGGAGAGAAATATAGAACAAGACTCACCATCATAAAAACGACTTGACTTACGGGTCTGACAGAGCGGTGGGACCTCTGAGACTCTTCAAACTTGGGACCAACCTTCAGCCAAACAGGGGGTTAAGTGTTGGACTGCTAGAAAGATTGGTGGTTCAAACCTACCAGATAGTCCACAGAAGACGTGACAATCTGTTTCCATACAGACTGACAGGCTCGGACTCTCTATGGGACCAGTTCTACTGAATAGAAGAACGTGGGTTTAGGTTTTTTATTTTTTGGTTCTTGCTCCTCAGTATCATCAACAATTTGAGACCAAGAGGGTGGCATCCGCCCAAGAGCAAAGCTCAGAAGGCAGGAAGGGACAGAAGAGAGGGGAAATCGGAATCCCAGGAGATGTGGGAAGAGTACTTGTAAAATGAGGCTACTGAAACCCACATCCCCAAACAACTCATGTATAAATGGCTGACTGTGAAAGTTACACGCTCTGTAAACTTTCACCCAAATTGCAATAAAGTGTTCACACATAAAAAAGTTACAGACTAGGAAACTGGGACATATTTACTCTGTCACACACAAACACATGAGTCAAAGACAAGTCAACGAAGGTATCCAACAAGAGCCACCTCAGGACTTGCCCCACCCAGAGCCCGAACCACCCAACTGTCACACCAGCCCCCATGGCCCAAAGGGTGCTTCTAGCCTCGAGGGGTAGCTGGGGAGGTCCCTGTGACAGGCACCAGCCAGTACACAAGGGCACAGAGTCTGACAGCAGAGAAACCCACCAGGGCTCACTCCTTGCTGGATGGCCTTTCAATGCCATTTTGTAAGTATTTCTTCTCATTAGAGCAAAAGACAAAGGAACAAAGACCCAAAGCTAGAATGAAGCCCAGCTGAGGATTTTCAGAGCTGAAGTAGGTTCTCTGCCAGAGTGATTTTGCTCAACATCCCAAGCAAAGCCTCTGCTTTGATCCTCAGCACAAAATGCCACCCAGCATCTAATTCCTGCAGCGCTCCTCGACCGAGGTCGTTATATATTGAATGCCAATGAGTAATGGACGCATAGGCTGCCCAAAATCCGTGCTCCCCAAATCGGATCCAGCAAAAAGAACTAGCTGCACTGTGCTTATTAAACCTTCTTCCAAAATTTCCTATTAAAATCCGCTTAATAGCCTGCCAGCCACAAACACGTAGGTCTTCGTTAATTCTAAAAAGAAGAAAGTCAAAATCCTTTTTCATCATCAGAACGTGGCTGGCTGCGGTTTTTCATGAACGTGACCATTTCTGATTTTTAATGGACTATTTGCTCGATTGGGGGAGGTTAAAAAAATGTTTTAAACAAAAAAAAATATCCAAAGCAGGGTTGGAACACCAGAAGCTCTCGCTGCCTCTTAAGAGTGGTGGTGTGTGCTCAGACCCTTGCCTTCCGAAACCTGTACCATGCACACAATTTTGTTGTTTTTTTTTCCCCTTTCTAACAATCCCCCCTTCAAGGCCTCACCACCACCACTAGAGAACGCTAGTTGGTCTGAAGTACTGACGACAAAGGAATCAAGAACAGGGAAGATTGTGGAAGACGTATCTTAACTTTCACGAGAGGCGTCGGGGGACCCAAAGGTTCACAGTTCAAGGTCAAATAGTTCAAGGCCAGGCACGTGGGCCAAGATAAAGGGTGCCTGATCCAGGAGCACCTGAGGGCTTGCAGGTATGATTCGGTTACCCAGTAACCATCCATTGGTGGTCAGATCACTTTGGATTCCTGGAGACCCTAGGTGTGTCAGAGAAGGAGTGCACTTCATGGGGTTTTCAAGGGCTGATATGTTGGAAGTGCATCACCAGGCCTTTCTTCCTAGGTACTTCTGGGTGGACTTGAGCCTTCAGCCTTTCAGCTAAACACGTTAACTGTGTGCACGACACCCAGCTGAACCCACCGCTGCCGAGTTCATTGTAACCCACAGCGCCCCGGTAAGGCAGAGCAGAACTGTCTCCTTGATGAAAGCACACTGCCACTTACTCTCGGGGAACAGCGAGGGCTTCGACAAACGGCACTCTCAGATACTCAGAAATACCCACTCAATAACAAGAGTGCAGTGGCAGATCCAACAGCAGAACACAGTTCCCTGAACAGGGCCTTCAGACAACACACTTTCCACAATATGGAAGCATCAGTACTGTAAATAGGACCGAGAAAGCTTTGATTGTGGCAGGCCCTTCCCAAGGCAGCGAGGGTGTGGCTCGGGGCCACTCCTGGACAGTCAGATTCCAGAGCTGTGGGAGTGAGAGTGGAGGATGTATAGCTCTGGGTAACCTTTGGCACTGTAGATGAGAAGGGAGAGAAATACACAGTGGGACCGTAAAGGAACACTCGGCAGCCATCACTCACCACCAGCAGATTTGCACACAGCAGAGCTCATCAGAATCCAGGTTAGAGAGGAGCCTCTCCTCACCTCACTTCACAAGTCTGATGACACGCAGACCCCCAGCTTTCCAAATCCGCCATCTCCCGGGCACCCACACACAGACAGTCCCCCACATAGGACAGCAACTTTGTCTGGAGTGTCCCACATTTTTCTGGCTTCCTCTCTCATTCCATGTTTTATAATAAATCATACTCAGCATTCTGATGAAGCAGAAGAGGGGGACTCACCAGGCTAAGAATGGATGTAGCACCCTGGCTGGGAGACAGCCCCCACCCCCACCCTCCATCCAGAGTGGACTCAAGGTCCCGCGCATAAGTCAGGGAAGAGGCTGGAAACCCCTCCCCCCACTGGAGAGCTTTGCTACAAACTTTCTGGAGCCGATACAACAATACACTATTTTTAAAAAGAAAGGGAACCAGCAAAAACTCCTTTGCTCCATTGTTGAGAACAGTGGAAATCACAAGCCATTTAAATGTCCCACCAAATACTGTTAGAAAATGAAACATCCGTTCAGTACAAATGATGAGCCAGAGGCAGACTGGGGAAGGTGTTCTTGTCCTAGTGCTATGGGGAAGGAGGCCCGGGGTTCTAGGATTCAGGTGGGAGGAAGCCGAGGGCATCTGGAAGGACACACAGAAAATAGTCAATCCTGGAAGAAAGGTTGGCGGTTCATCAAAAGCTAAAAGAAAAACCACCTGTGATCCTGGGAGTCTTGCTGGGGCGCCGTGGGTTAATTTGCTGAACTGCAAGGTTGGTTTGAACTGCAAGTTCAAGCTCACCAGCTGTTCCTCGGAAACCCTATACAGCAACAACAACTGTGATTCTGCTATTCTATTCTTTTCCTTGATGTATAAGCCTGGGTGGGGACTGGAGGACAGAGATGCCAACACCACACAGTTCACGACGACCAAGTGGATGGACGGAGAGATAGAAAGCTGTATGTACAAGGCTGCCAACAAGCTGTAACTCCGAGTGGTCCCAGGCACAACCAAGCAAACACTGCCCAGTCCTACACCATGATCACAATGGCTGTTATCTTCAAGCCCCAATAGAACATGACTTGGCCATAAACCACCTGAAGTCCCAATACATGCTACCACATGAATGAACTCTGAAGGTGTTCTGCAGAAGGGAACAGGTCACACACGAAAGGGCAGAAGCTGTACGACTTTGTTCTATACAGGTATCTACAACACACACCTGTACAGAGACCAAAGTTGCTTAGTGGTTACCAGGGGCAGGAAGGAGTGGAGCAGTGTGCGGGGCGGGGGTGCGGGGAATCCTTGTTTAGGAAGCACTGAGTTTCTAGAAGTTTCTGATGATGGAAATGTGACCATGAGTACTGTGTAATCTAATGAATGTGATTGGAGTAAGTAGACCAGACACACACAAAATGGCGTGTTATGTATTTCTTTGGGCAATAAATGGAGAGAGAGAAAACAGTGAATATAAATACTGCATCTTGAAATGCTGGGTTATGGGCAATTTGTTTCTTTTTTTGACCTAGCTTTCTCCTAAAGTGAACCCAAATTCTAAATGTTTAATGAGAAAACGAGAATGGCACTTACAGACACAGGAACTAAAGGGCGCTTTCCGGGCACTGTTCTCACCAATTATTTCTTGATTCAAGATCATTTTAACCCCTAGGAAGAAGTGCAGCCAGAGTGCTCCTTGGAGGTCAAGATGGCCAAACTTTGTCTCTCATACTTCAGACATATTGTCAGGAGGGACTAGTCGCTGGAGAAGGATATCATGTTTGGTAAGTTGGAGGGTCAGAGAAAAAGAGGAAGCCCCCAGTGAGATGGATTGGCCAAGTGGTAGCATCAATGGACTCAAGTGTGGCAACAGTAGTGAGGTTGGCCCAGGATCGGGCAGTGTTTCATAAGGTCACTATGGGTCGGTACCAACTTGATGGCACCTAACAACAGCAACAAGACATGCAGTCACACTGGGATGTATGCTCTGCTCCCTGGAATCAACCATCTCAGTTTCCTGGGGAGTTTCCAATATCTCAACCCACACCCAATCCTACTGTCCACTGTTGACGGCCATGCATAAAAATCTACATTGATACAAAATAGCTACTGCTTCCCTCTGGCTCAACATCCTTTCCTGGAGTACTAGGAGTTTACAATGTTTCCATTTCAGAAGGAAAACCAGAGAACACTTCCACCTCAGGAGTTCAAACAGAGCTGCTTCCCAAAACACAACCACAGAACCTGAGTTCCGATGTCTGTGCCAACAGCAGTTGTCCTCCAGTGTCAAGTCCAACAGCTGAATACTGCTGGCCTATTTCATGCACAAGCCGCTTATAGTTGCTTAAGATTTGAGAGAAAGACAATGTTATTAATAACTTCTAAGTTTACTCTTAGGTACATATTGATGAAGATCAAAGACTGCAGCCCTCAGTATGCACTGCACCTTAATGTAAAGAAACCAAAATTGCTCACAACTGGACATATATATAATTAACATCATGCAAAACAGAGAAAAGATCAGAATTGTGGAAGACTTCATTTTGCTTGGATCCACAGAATGCAAAGCCATTTGAACTGCAAGGTCAGTGGTTCAAGCTCACCAACTGCTCCTTGGAAACCCTATACAGGGTCACTATGGGTCATAATCGACTCAACAGCATTTAACAACAACAACAACGATCGACACTCATGGAAACAGCAGTCAAGAAATCAAATGACGTAGTGTTCTAGGTTAGTCTGCTACACAACACTTCTTAAAGTGCTCAAGAGCAAAGATGTCACTTTAAGGTCTGAGGTGTGCCTGATCCAAGCCATACCCAAACTGCAATAAAATGTTCACACTCAAAACAGTTACAGTGTAGGGTATTTTCAAATCCCTCATATACATGTGAAAGTTAGACAATGAGTAAGGAAGAGTCAATGCATTTGAATTACGGTGTTGGTGAAGAGTTACTGAAAGTACCACGGGCTGCCAAAAGAACAAATCAATCCTTCTTAGAAGAAGTACAGCCAGAATGCTCCTTAGAAGCTAGGATGGTGAGACTTCATCTCTCATACTTTGGACATCGTGACAGGAGGGATCAGCCCCTGGAGAAGGACATCATGTTTAGTAAAGTGAAGGGTCAGAAAAAAAGAGGAAGACCCTCAGTGAGATGGACTGACCCGGTGGCTGTGGCGATGGGCTCTCACACAGCTCAGAATAGGTAGTGTTCCGTTCTGTTGTGCCTGGGGTCACTAGGAGTCAGAAGTGACTCAACAGCACCAGTAAGTTGATTCTAAATCATTAGCGTTCTCAACCTCAACAAGCAGGAGCGGTGCCCAAATCGCTAACGGTAGGGCTGCAATGGCCACTAGCATCACCCGCCTGTGCAAGTCCTCACCTGCAACTCCTCTGCCTTAATCTAGACACAATCGTTTTTTCTTTAAATCTCTGTTGTTTGTAAGAAGTTTTATGTTTTTTGCTTTTTTTTTTCTCCTTTCAATATTTAGGCATTTTTTTCACTCTCCAAATAATTCACTCCTTGTCACTTTAACATGTTCTTAAAGACTTTCTTTTCCTGAGTTGTGTTTGGAATAAATCACTTTCTGTAACAAGATTTGTTGGCATTGTCAGCAGCCTCAGACTCACGGTGACTCCCATGCACAATGGAATAAAAGACTACCTAGTCTTGCCCCAGCCCCATAAGCAGTTGCAGACTGAATCGTTGTGATGCACAGAGTTTCCACTGGCTGATTTTCAGAAGTAGATAGCCAGGCTACCCAATCAGCAGCAGAAGCAGCATCCCCCGGGAGCTTGGAGTGGTACCCATCAGCATCAGCAATATCCCCCAGGATCCTAGTGTGGTACCCAATCATTATCAGCAGCAGCATCTCCCAAGAGCTTGGAGTGGTACCCAATCAGCAAGCAGTAGCATCCCCCGGGAGCTCGGAGTGGTACCCAATCAGCAGCAGCAGTAGCAGCAGCAGCAACACCATCCTCCAGGAGTTTAGAGTAGTACCCAATCATCATCATCATCAGCAGCAGCAGCAGCAGCAGTAGCATCCCCTGGCAGTTTGGAGTGGTACCCAACCATCATCAGCAGCAGCAGCAGCAGCAGTAGCATCCCCTGGCAGTTTGGAGTGGTACCCAACCATCATCTGCAGCAGCAGCATCCCCCCGGAGCTTGTCAGAGGAGCACCTTCTCAGGCCCAGTTCAGCCCCGGATTGCACAGCATCTGTGTTCTGATGGCCACAGCTCTAATCATTCCTACTTCAAGTCCACCACCAGCCTGATGTGGATGAGAGCACGTGTGTGCATGGAGTCAAGGAGCACAAAAATGACAGTGACCCTCTTGGATGCAGCTGCATAAAACGTGTACGGGAGAATCGACACCCACTCACCAACTGGAAGGTGCCTGGTGTTGACAAAGAGTTAGCCAAGAGGTGTTTGACTGAGAAAGACTGCAGACGACATGGGGCAGTTACCCAGCATGCCCTCCTGACTACCTGCTGTCAATAAGAGTACCCAACAACTCAGCAGATCCCTGCTCAGACCAGCGGCAAAATGCAGTTATTGCGAACAGCCACAGCACTTAAAGCAACACGAAGTCTACTTCCTGCAATGTCTGAAATGAAGACCCTGAGAGACAAAGGCACTGCTGGGCACCGGGAGATGGGAGAGCCAGTGAGGTCAGGGCCTATTTGCAGGTCTGGGGTCAGGAAGGTCAGGGTCTACTTCCAGGCAAGTGAGGCTAGGGTCCAGGTCAGTGGTCAGGGAAGCCAGAGGCTACATCCAGGTCAGGAGTCTTTGCCTAGCAGCATGCACCATGACAAATCTCAACTAGGAGTTCACATCAGGAAGGGAGAAAAAAGGGCATGGGTTAAGTTCCTATTCCTGTATCAACAAAACCAGTGGTTCCCACAGTTGGTACTCTCCCCCAAAAGGAAATCACTGAGTAAAATCCAAACTCCCCAGGGAGACAAGTCATCTCTCCTGCCCTTTGCTGATGTAGCCTCAGAACAGGAAGTGACCACCAATGGGGATGGGGGCATGGACACTGACCAGCGTCTCCATTTACCAAGGGCTTATCAATGAGTTCTGGTGTGGCGCTGTGGGCTAATGCGTCAGACTGCAAAGTCGGTTGAACTGCAAGGTCGGTGTTTCAAACTCACCAGCTGCTCCTTGGAAATGCTATACAGGGTCACTATGGGTCAGAATTGACTCAACAGCCGTTAACAACAACAGTCAATGAGAAGCTTGGTGGGATCAAAACCCCCAGTTCAGTTTTGCCCTGGGTTTTCTCCCCACTCCACAGACAAGAGAGCTGTTCGGGGCCCTGACCTGTGACCAGATTTACAGTGAAAGTTCCTCTTTGCCAGGGAACTCATGAGTCATCCCCAGGTCAGCAAAGGTCAGTCATAAAAGAGGCTCCTTCAGACTATGCTCACCTGCTGGACGATTAGACGACTGGACGAGATGGCATCCCCACCCTGGAGTCAGGCAGGAGAGGGGGATCACCACGGGCTTTAAGCCAGCTCCTCATTGCCGCCCCTCCTCCTGAGAGGCCTGGGTCAGACCTGAGAAGCAGGCTGGAAGGCCAGGAGGTCCCTGACTTAACACATATTTGAGTTACAACCCTCTCTTGTTGGGTTTCTGCTACATTTTATGGTCAGTAATAGAAGTCCTGGTGTGGTGCTGCAGTTAATGCACTGGACTGCAAGGTCCGTTTGAACCACATGGTTGGCCAGTTCAAGCTCACCAGCCGCTCCTTGGAAATCCTATTCAGGGTCACTATGAGTCAGAACCGACTTGACAGTACTTAGCAACAATAACAAATGATCAGTAATATGTACTACATACAATGTTACATGTAATTGGCTGATGTCAATTGTAAGTTTATATGTAATGTTTCCAACCCCCAAAGACAAATAAAGATCAGATTTCTAAAGCTGCCAAAAATGAAAGGTAATAATAATGAAAAGTAAAAAAGAAATGAGATATTCAACTCCACGTTAGAACCGATATAGGACAGAGTCATGTGTACGTGGGGGCCACCTGGAGACTCTGAGCTCATGAACCCCAATGCCATTCCTCTTCTACTCAACAAGGAGCTCTAATAGCGTAGTGGTTACAAGTTGGACTACTAATCTCAAAGTCAGCAGTTTGAAACCATCAGTGATTCTGCAGGAGAAAGATGAGGCTTTCTGCTCCCATAAAGATTTACAGCCTCGGAAACCCTGTACAGGGTCACTATGAGTGGGAACCGACTCCACGGCACATTATCACCACCACATTTATCCAATATACAGACCTAGGGATCTGCTCGGCCCTCCAGTTGTGGATGGCATTAAAACTGTGCTCGGGAGCAGTCCTGATCTCCCCTCCTAACTCCCTTTTGCCTAGCCCCAAGCAATTTATCTGCATTCCAGAACATCCACGTCTCCTTCTTTTGCTAATTACAGTCCAGGGGGAAAGTCATGTCTATTTATACGTGTCAAAAATTAACAGCCTGTCAACATCCCCATTATTAAAACAATGCGTATCACCTAACGCATATGGCTTATGTGGAAGATCTGTCTTTGTAACCAGCAAGAATTAAGCTGTGTGGATTTTCAGGACAAAAAGGGAGATTTCCAAGTCAGTGGGGTACCTGTAACTGTAGGAGTCACTGGCATCCCAACCCTCAGTGGGCATCCACCGTCACCCACCCCGCCAATGAGAGGTTATGAGCTAACAGCTGATGCGTCCCTCACAACCACCACGGAAGTAGAAATGTACGTTTCCAATCAAAGAGCAATGTGTCAGAAACACTGTGGTAGGCACAGACTCTTGATGCCCTCCCAGACTCTCGGGTTGATCCAAGACTCTGTTTCACTAGGACCTCAAAACCGTGGGTGGTGGGGTCCTGGTTCTGAATCCCAACTCAGTCACTTCTAGGTGTTGGAGGTTTCAGACAAGGGTTTAAGCTCTGTCATCTCAGGTTCCTAAGCTACAAAACAGGATGTCATGGGATGAGCTGTATCTCCCAAAACATAAGACTCAGGTCCTAAAGCCCCTCATACCAATGAACATGGCTGTGTTAAGAAACTCAAGATGCAAATAATGGTGTGAACAGGAGGTCTTACAGCAGCAGCGTGGGCCTGTATCCAACATGATCATGTAGCGTCATCTTAGAAAAGATGAGAAAAGACAGTCACTCCGATGGAAGACGAGATGCAGGGGCAGAGGTCCCAGTGATGCTGCCAAATACCAAGGACCACCTGGGGTCAACACAGTTGGAAGAGACCAGGAAGGACCCCTTGATTTCTGACATCTAGCCCCCAGAACTTCCAGAGAGCCAACGTTCTTTCAAGACACCGTATTTGTAACCCTGTTGCAGCCACACTAGCAAACTCAAACGTAGGGGCTCTAACACCTCCATCCTGGGGTGGCCAGGTGATGTGACACAGAGCAGAGCAGAGCAAGTACTGAACACAGGTCCCCTGGACGGTGTCCCTCAGTACACAGGAGGGGCTATCGGATATTTCACTGTTACATGGAGGAAGGGAGAAACTGGGAGTGTGCTTGTTTGTGAAGTATGTAAAAGACGTTTCTGGAATCCAGGGCTGGAGCAGCTATGGAAGGCCCCAGAGACCTGGTCAGAGACATCTAGCTGTCCTCCACAAACAGGCAGACCTCGGACCAGCCTTGGCAATCCTAAGAGTTCGGTTCCAGACCGCTGAAATAAATCCAGCATGGTAAACAAGCAGCCGCACCTATTTTCTGCTTTGGAAACTTCACAGTTTGTGACCTGGTGTGGCGCAGTGTGTTAATGTACCACACTGCAAAGCCATTCGAACTGCAAAGTCAGTGGTTCAAGCTCATCAGCTGCTCCTCAGAAACCCTATACAGGGTCTCTATGGATCAGAACCAACTCAACGGCACTTCACAACAACAGTCTATATAAGGAGCTCTGGTAGATGGTAGCATAGTGGATATGAGTTGGGCTGCTAATTTCAAGGTCAGCAATTCAAAACTACCAGCAGCTCCGTAGGAGAAAGATGACACTTTCTGCTCCCCTCAAGGTTTACAGCCTCAGAAACCCTATGCAGGGTCACTATGAGACAAAACCAACACCACGGCACACCACCACCACCGTAGTCTATTTGAAGGAACCCTGGGAGCGCTATGGGTTACGCAATGATCTGATAACTGCAAGGTTGGCATTTCAAACCCACCAGCTGCTCCACAGAGGAAGATGAGGCTGTCGGTTCCAGTTAAGGCTTACAGTCTTGAAAGGCCCATGAGGCAGCTGTACTCAGTTCTCCAGGGTCTACTCAACGGCAGTGGGCCAGCGGTGTACTGTGTTTACCAGCAGTACAAAAGCTTGAGATGCTGTGAGAATGACTCCAAGGGACAGAGTCAGGAAGCGAGTACATGCTGTGGAAAACCAGCAGTGAGAGGTGGGCTTGACGCCGGGTGGCCACAAACCCCCCATTGGTAGAAAACACAGAATCTGTGGAGCTCAGTGACCACTCTGGCAACCCATGCCGGGTCCAAGTAGCTCATTTCTTCTTAGCCTGAGAATGGGAATCCTAGAGAGCAAACGGTTAATGCACCGCCGGGTGCTAACTTACAAGTGGGGGTCAAGTCCATCAAGACAGTCCTGTCCTCACAATCTTCATCCCTTGTAACCGGGTGCTAACTTACAAGTGGGGGTCAAGTCCACCAAGACAGTCCTGTCCTCACAATCTTCATCCCTTGTAACCTGTATGAAGCACAGCTCTACTCTGATAGGCATGTGGAGTCACAGCAAGGTGGCGCCCATTCAGCACTGTGTCTGTTTGTCCTTCAAGAAGGAATTCATGTCTGAAATCGGAAATGGAACCCCTGGGGCCACAGGGCCCCAAACCGCTGGGCATAGGAGCATGGGGACATCTTTCACCAAATGTCTGGGTACACACGCTCACATGGAAAACCATTTCTAGCCATCGAGAAACTAGCCCCAGGTGAACGAGCAGGAAGGAGGTGCAGGGAGGTATGTAGCCAGGCTGCCCCCTCCAGCCCCTACCCTCACCTCAACAGGAAAGAATCAGCAAGTGGCTGCCCAGCCCCCAGGCTCTGGTAGACATGTGTCTGTGGACGGGGGCCTTCACAGAATACCAGGGGATATATTTGGTTTAAGTGTCAAAGATTCTCTTAGGGCAAGAGTTTCAGGGGTTCATCTCCAGTCTTCAGGGTTCCAGAAATTCTGGATTCCATTAGAACCTAAAGTTCTGTTCTGGATCCCTGCCCCCTTTTGTTTTAAATACTAGAATCCCAGCCTCTATCCCTCAGTATTTTAGTCTAACAGCAATGTTACGTAAGAAGGCGTCAAGGTAACAGTAACCACGGCAAATGGATCTTCTAACCACAAGTTTCTGGAAAAGTTCTACAGCAAGAGCTGTCTCTGTGCAGAATTCTTAGGCTGCAACTTCACAGTCAACATGTGGTGAAGCAGAGTGGGAAACGTGTCCTGGTAATGACAGAAGGTGCAATCCTGCCTCAAGGTTCGCACCCACCCACCCCTCACCCATCAACAGCATCTGCCACAGTCCTGGCTGGACTCTGGGAATAAAACAACAACACAAAGAAAGCAGTGGCCCTCTCCCCAAGGGAAAGCAACGCGCCAACACCCACTCACAAATGTAACTGCACAGGGTGTTAAGTTTCTAGGAAAACTAGAGACAGTGGGATGGAGGGAAAAAGAGAGAGACGCAAAGAGACAACTCACTAGTCAGCAGGAAGCCCACTAAACAGGAGGGACCTGGGGCCTCATGGAGGAAAAGGCATTGGATAAAGCCTCAAGGATGGGACCAAAGCCAACCCAGGGCTGTAGAGTCCATCCAGACTCATCAGGACCATAGAGAACTGAGCAGAACTGCCCCATGGGGTTTCTGAGGCTGTAACCTTTACAAGGAATCCTAGTGTGGCACTGTGGGCTAATGTGTCAGACTGCAAAGTCATTTGAACTGCAAGGTCGGAGGTTCAAACTCACCAGTAGGCACTGTATGGTAAGTACTGGACTATTAATAGCAAGATCAGTGGTTCACACCCACCAGCCGCTCCTTGTAAACCCTATACAGGGTTGCCATGGGTTGAAACTGACTTCGACGGCACTTAACAACAACTGGTTAAAGTATCTGACAAAATGGGCAAGCAAATAATCTGATAACTCATTATAGATTAAATGTGTCCCCCAAAGAGATACCTTGAAGACCTAACTCCAGGTACCGGTGAACGTGTGGCTCTGCTTGGCAACAGGGTCTGTGGAGACGGTTGTCAGTTAATACGTGGTCAAGGCAGACAGGATGGGTCCTCACCCCATCTGAGTTCTTATGAAAGAAAAGAATACAATGATTGCGCACAAACTGAAAGGCTGGCAGTTCGAGCCCACCAGCGGAGCGAGATGTGCCTCTCTCTCTGCCCCATGAAGATGACAGCCTAGGAAGCTCTATGACGGGAGTTGTATTCTGTCATTTATCGTCACTATGAATTAGAAAAGACTCCACTGGAAGGGACTTGACAGGGAACAGGACCGGGATGACATAATGATTTAGACCCCGACACCAGCACAGGGAGGTCAGGCATTTCTTGCTGGGCCGTCACCACCGAGGGCTGAGCTGACCTCAGGAAGCTCAGACACTGGGAGCACCTGGAGCAGGCCTCTGAGCCGCACAGACCCAGAGCTACGCTGGAAGCACACCCATTACTCCTCGGGGGCCATGCTTCAGCTTTTCCCACCGGTTTCCTTCTATGGCAGGGGTACGTGGAGAGAATGCAGGAGGGCTGTGAGGGGCAGCGGCATGACACTGGGAGCCGCCAACCAAGTAGAACCCTCAGTGGCAATTAAAGATGCAGCAACAAGTCTGTCTTGCCATAAACTCCCCCTTGCTAACAGGCAGTTTGGACTTTGCACAGCCGATCATTACAAAAGGAAAATGAAAACCCCAGGCTTCGGCGCCAGATCCCAGCCCTGCAGGTTCCTGTGAGTGGAAACGTGACACTGACGCACAGAGGCAGGGGGCTGGGTGCAGACAGACTCAGCAGCACAGGGTGGGTGCACGGCTTCGGGGCCTGGGATAAGGGCCCCTTCACAATGGCAGACAGACAGAGAGACAGACAGCAGGGAGGACTCAGGAAGGAAGATGCTGGCCAAGTACCAGGAAGGCAATCTGGCTGTCAGCCAGCTCTGGGGAGGGTGGGGAGATCTGGGGGCCAGGGGAGAGAGAACCCTCCACCCCATTTCAGCCAAACTGAGTAGCCAGAATCTGTTCCCGGATGAACAGTGCAGAGAGGGGACTTGTCAATTCAGCTCCAGTTCAGCCGCAGGAGTCTCCAAATTAGGAGACTGCTCCCCAAAATCCCATGAACCCGACAGGACTCAGAGCTGAGCTAGGCTGCCAGGGTCTGTCTCAAAGCCTCCTGGAATGGAGCTGCAGGATAAGCTAACTGCAATGCTAACCAAAAGGTCAGTGGTTCAAACCCACCAGCTGCTCCAGAGAAGTCCTATACAGGGTTGCTATGAGTCAGAACCAACTTGAGGGCAATTTCACAATAACAACATACATACGTGCAGTGGAAGTTCATTCATCATGTCTGTGGCATTGATCAGACAGATATCACAATTACAAACTTGGCATTATTGGAGTTATAGGTAGGTTTACAAGCTGGGCTGCTAACCACAAGGTCAGTCATTCAAATTACCAGTCACTCCTTGGGAGAAACAAGAGGCTTCCTGCTCTCATAAAGATTCACAATTTACAGCCCTAGAAACCCTATGTAGGGTCGCTATGAGTCAGAAATGGCACACTACCACCGCCACCACATGCCTGTGGTTATGCCTGGAAGACCTGAGTCTTGAGGAGAGGTTGGAGGTTATCTATCCACGTTTCCTCTGCAGACCCCGCACACCCAACAAGGCCTTTGAAAGTGTGCACACACATCACCAGAGGACACAAGTCCTAGATCAGAGGACACACATCCTAGGTCACCTGCCCAGTCCATGAATGACACACACGTGTAAAATGTTTTCCTCCCTCTTGTGGTGTACTGTGCTGTGGTGTGTGATTTCACTCACTGATCATGCTTGTCCGGGGATGAAGACTGTGAATGAAAGAGCTGGGTGCAGTGCGGTGGGTCACCCTGACCTTGCTGGAACACCCACTCTCCCCAGCCCACCTCCACCAAATCAGCCACAGTGGATGAGACTCTAGGGACTGAGAAGCCACTTTAGACTCAGGAGGAACCTCACGGATTTCAGATGTTGAAATGAGGCTCCAAGAGGCAAAAGCATTTCCCAAGGGGGCTGTGGTGAGTGAGAGTAAGGGGAGCCAGCCTCAGACCCCCAGGCCAAGGTCTGCTGTCTCAAGCAGACCACATACATAACCTTACATGCCATCGTTATATGCCCAGCAAGCAATCACGGTGCAACGTGTTCCAGCAAGAAGAGATCTATGCTACATATCAACACATCAGCTACTCCTCAAAGCAAAGTCCTCAAGTGTACAAGACTCTGTGTCCATTCACTGCCAATCAAAGTAGGGCTCTTCCCCTCCCCCAAATCAGGTCACTCAGGTCTTTAAAGGTCAAGGCCCATGTCCAGATCTGGGTTCAAGCTGGAGTTCGATTAACATAAGAAGCACTTGTTCTTCCAAAAGGCAAAGCTGAGCAACTTTTGTTCTGACACACCCCTGTACTCAGTCCGAGTTCAATAAGTACCTGCCTCCTCCTTGTGGGCGCCACACCTAGAACTGAATGCCCAGTACCTGGAAGGAACTGCAACTTCTCTTGAAATCCTTAGGGATTCTAAGCCAAACAAACAAGCAAAAATGCATTGATCTTGGAAGACACTGTATTCCATTGAAAACACTAGTTAAAAATGTCTTCAGTAGAGTTTTCCAACAATAAGAACCCCCCTAAAAAGGGGAGGGGGGCTACAGAAGCTGATGCTAATTAGATATAAGCAATACCTCATGGGATTAGTTCTTTTGATTTGGGGGGTTAGAGCTGGGACAATCTAGTCAAATGGTATAATGTGGGGGGGAGGGGCTTCAAAAGGTTTGTGGAATCAAAAGATAATGGAATTTGTCCATGAAGTTTTTGAAGAACCCTCAGATAGTTCCTAAGATTTACGTTCTATCTCCCAGTATGCTGAGTGGCATCTAGGGTCCTCAAAGCTTCTAAGCATCCATCTAAGATACAACGATTAAGCTTCATTCACATGGAACGAAAGAGAAAGACGAAAACACAGAAATCAGAGAAGAAACTGGACGAATTATCTCCATGGACCAATGACTCTCCACCTGGAGACGAGAAGCACTAGATGGTGCCCTGGCTACCACCACTGACAGCTCTGAGCAGGGACACAGGAAACAAATCTGGATAAGAAGGAAGGAAATGTACACCAGAACTGCTACTTGTTTGAGTCTCCAGACTTACTGCATCTAATGATATGTGCTCTTCAAACCTTCAACTAAAGTCACTTTTCAAACTAAGTAAAGCTCAGACTGAAGACTATCACCCTTGAACACTGTGCTTCTTTTAAAAAATGCATTTTAAAAACCAAATCTAAATAAAAGTCAGAGGTCACAGCTATTTTTAAGCATGAATGAGAAGGTTGGGGCAAGAAGATGAAATATATGCAAGCAAAACATCTCCAGAGAGAGAGAGCTGGCACAATGTGAAGAACATCAGCAACGTCACTTGAGTATTAATTAGGCCTAGAAACTATGGGATGGGAACAAGTTTTGTTTTGTCTATGTTCACCATGAATTAAATGACATTATAAAAACTGTCCTCAGGAAGGACAAAGAGCTAAATGTTAACAACTGTAGGATTAAGTAGGTCGTATGTAAAGGCGCCCTGGTAGCGTATTATATGGATTATGAGCTGGGCTGCTAACCACAAGGTCAGCAGTTCGAATCTACTGGTCCCACCTTGTGGGAAAGATAGGGCTCTCTACTCCCTTAAAGTTTTACAGACTCAGAAACCCTAAATAGGGCCACTATGAGTCAGAACACAACCCACCAACCACCATGTAAATACAGAGGGAAGGAGCCTTGGTCCTGCTGTAGGGTAAGCACTGGACTTCTAACCGCAGAGTTAGCCATTCTAACCTACCAGACACCCAGAAGGAGACATAGTAGGCTTTCTGCTCCTGTGAAGATTTTCAGCCACGGAAACGCTAAACAGGGTTGCTATGACTCGAACTGACTCAAAAACATGGATCTTTGGATCTTTATGTATAGATGGCACAGGGCCAGGCAGTATTTCATCTGTTGCACACCCAAGAGGGCTTCAAAAAGTTTGTGGAAAATGGAATTAAAAGACAGTGGAATTTTTGAACAAACATTTTGAAGCCCCTCTGTAGGGTCTCTACGAATCAGAACTTAGCAACCACCACTACCTCCAACCACGTAAGCGTTCTCTCAGACACTTTTGTCTACCGTAGTCTAGACCTTCCTCAACTTGTGATAGATCAGCAAATTTCTCCTCCATGAGTAAAACGTCTTTGGTCCCACACACACCAAACCAGACACCAGGTGGCTCAGCTCTTCCAGACTAGGAAGGTGCCCCAGGTCCATTCACAGGTGAACAGTTCATTCTTTCCATGCCCAACACAATCCAAAGTGCTTGAGGTTTCTATCAAAGCATCTTGCCGCCAAGTGGCTGAGTGCCTGATCTTCCAGACAAATAAGACTGTGTCTTAGCTCTAAGGACCTCTGATCTCTGCCCAGGCAATTGGCAAACAGACAACTCTGAGAGCACGTTAATCTTCACACCACAAGCAGTGGAGACTTCATTGCAAGGAAAACACAAGGCTCCATCATTGTCGGAGTGAACTGGTGCAGCTGCTGACCAAATAGTTGGAGGTTCAAGTCTACCCAGAGGAGCCTCAGAAGAAAGACCTGGAGATCTACTTCCCAAAACTCATCCCCTGAAAATCCCAAGGAGCATAATTCTACTGTGACATACACAGGGCCACCATCAGTCAAAGTCGACTGGACATCTGTTTCTAGGAAAAGCAGTACCTCCAGTGTTCTGGTGTCCAGCAAGCTGTCCACACAGGTTCTCCAAGACTCATAACAGGGAACACAACAGATCAGCCGGTGACTCAAGCATCATTCTCACGCTCTCCTAGTAAACTAGAGAGTTGGGTGGAAATGTCTCAGAAAAATGAATAAAAACCCAAGATTTACACATTGGGCAGAAAAGAAGATAATTTTGTTTTTCATTCCCAACATAAGGTGACCAGAAGGCAAATACAGCTTGAGAAACAGGGCAGGCACTCAAGTTTTCTAATTGGAAAAAAAGGAAACCGGCTGCTGTCTATGAACAGTGGGTTTTCTTTGGACAGAAAGGAGAGTTTTCAGGGATCCACTCCCCAAGCAAGGTGACACGGTCCTGTCAACGATAGCAAATGTCCTCTGGGGCTCAAACAGGATCTCTTCTTCAGGCGGCAGACACAGAACTGGCCCTGGTGGGACTAGCAGTTTCATAAACTCCCTTTCATATTCTCTCTTCTCTCCTTCAACAGGTCACCTCTCAGTCAACAGCGTCCACAAACCACCACCACCACACCCCCAGACACCATTTCCATGTGGCCACGTCCTTCCCAACTTAACCAATAAACAGCATCATGATGAAACAGAGAAAAGATTGACGCGTCAAAGACTTCATTTTACTTGGATCTACAATTGATGCTCATGGAAGCAGCGGTCAAGAAATCAAACGACGTATTACATTAGGCAAATCTGCTACACAAGAGCTCTTTCAAGAGTTGAAGAGCAAAGATGTCAGTTTGAGAACTAAGGTGGGTATGACCTCAAATTCACATGAAAGCCGGACAATGAGTAAGAAGGACCTGAGGAGAATTGATGTGCTTGAATTACGGTGTTGGAGAAGAATATTGAAAGTACCATGGTCTGCCAGAAGAACAAATGTGTCTTAGAAGAAGTACAGCCAGAATGCTCTTTAGATGTCAGGATGGCAAGACTTTGTCTCTCATACTTTTGGGTACATTGCCAGGAGAGACAAGTCCCCAGGAGAAGGACACCATGCTTGGTAAACTGGAGAGTCATTGGAAAAGAGGAAGACCCCCAACAGGATGGAATGACACAGTGGCAGCAGAAGTGGTCTCAGACATAATAATGGTGAGGATGCCAAGCGGCCCTGGCAACGTTTCGTTGTGTTGTGCATAGGGTTGCTATGAGTCGGAAGTGACCTAACAAACGAAAGAAAAGCCCCTCCCACTCAAACCTCCAGCCATCTGAAGCGGGTATGGGGAGTCCTCTCCACTCAGCCTCTACTAGTCTTGTATCCCAGGGCAAACCTCAGTGCCGCGCTCCCCTCTGCTCTCTCCCTGCCTCCCCTAGGACTCATGATGGGGACCCAGACCTGCACCTCTATGTGTATATCCTAAGGTCCTCTCTGTTGTCCAGGTCCCTGCCCAGGGCCCACGCTTCCCCACCACAGCAGTCTTCCCTGCCACTCACTCCGCTCCGCACCCTCTCACCCATGGCCACAGGCCCTCCAGCCCCACTCCTGCGGTCCAGCCCGAACAGTTGTCGATCAGCACGCTACCCTCTGCAGATCGGAGTCCAGAACTCTGCTCTCTGGGGTCCTCCCCGGCTGAGCTCTGAGATTCTGGTCTCCACACCTCTAACTCCTCCGACTCCCCTACCCACTTCCATAGCCCCTCACTACCACTGTGAAGTCCTCCCTGAATGCTCCAGATCTGGTTCATCTTCGCCCATCAGGTGCCCCTGCCCCGCCCACCCCCCACACTTCCGGGTTTAACCTGTTAGCTGCTGGACAGTCAGCTCCAACTCATGGCAACCCCATGTGACAGAACCATGTGACAAAACAGATGTCCCCCATAGGGCTTCTTAGAGGCCCTGATGGCACTGTGGGTTGGGTACTGAGCTGCTAACCGCAAGGTTGGCGGGTCAAACCCACCAGCCACTTCAAGGGAGAAAGATGAGACTGTCTATTCCCGTAAAGAATTACAGTCTCACAAATCCTACATCAGACAGTTGAGTCAGAACCAACTCGATGCCAGCGGAGTGAGATCGGTACAGGAACACAAAGATTACCAGCTGTTTCTTCCACAGAGTAGCTGGGTAGGCTTGAACCTCTGATCTTCCAGTTAGCAGTCGAGCACTCAACCGATGCCCCTTCAGGACTGATGCCTGGCATGATGAAGTCTGTCTGTCTCGTGTTATCACCTGGGCTACATAGAGCAGGGCTAACGCCCCCACATCTGTGTGTCCCCCAGTTTCCAGCCTGTGCCCTGCCCATTGTAGCTGCTTGATTAAAATCTTGTCTATTGATTCTCACATGGGCCACTTCCCA
Organism: Chrysochloris asiatica; assembly: GCF_000296735.1. Lineage (NCBI taxonomy): Eukaryota > Metazoa > Chordata > Mammalia > Afrosoricida > Chrysochloridae > Chrysochloris > Chrysochloris asiatica. Next base: position 7,406,956 of record NW_006408614.1, on the reverse strand, counting down.
CACCAAACAAAGTGAGGATAAACAGAGCCCTCCCATCACCATCTCTCCATATAAATATTTGCCTTTGGAAACTCATGGGAGAAATTCACACACCCGCCAGGCTCCATCCCATCACTGCCATATGTGTCCCTGGTTGGCCTGGACTAGCACTGGCCTTGGTGGGGGTGTGAGGGTGGACAGCACTTAGGACACAGCATAATTAGTCTTCAACACAATTGCTACAAATAACAGAAATTAGAGCTGCTAATATGTAACTGATTAGATGTCAACCCTGGAGCATGCAAATTTGTAACTATCTGAACCAACAATACAGAGCAAGAACAGAAATTTACTTTCAAAGACTCACAGAGAGGTAACCTGGTAATAGAATGCCACCCAGAAACTGAGAGGAGTCGGTCAGAAAAGAGCACCCAGACAATGGTAGGCACAGCCGAGGGGCCTGCCACGTCAGTCTTAGGGGCTATACTGGAGTCCTGGTGTGGCGCTGCAGGAGAAGTACTGGAACATAAGATCTGTTTGAACCACAAGGTTGGCAGTTCAAACTCACAGCCATTCCACTGAAACCCTATACAGGGCCACTATGAGGTGGAACCAACTTGACAGCTCTAACATGGTGAAAGGATGAACTTCCGGCTGGGTATCTCCATGGATAGAAAGAACTGCCACTATGCAACTAAAAAGAAATTAAGAGCCTGTAAGAAATCCTCAATTTAAAACGTTAATGTCTGAGGCAGCACCTCAAGTGAATTCGGCATGTGCTTATGGATAGATGATCTGATAAATTCAAACCGAACAAGGGAGGCAGCAGCAGAGCACCTGTGGGTGGACCTCAGGCAGCAGAGAGAGGTGGCTTGCTTTCCAGAAGAGACGGTGGCTGCCTGCCTGGGGCATGGGCTCCTGAGTAGCTAGATGGGACGAGGGGGTGGGAAACCACTCCTAGATCTAACGGAAACATGAGTATGCAGTAGTACTGTTGGTGACAGCCCAGACAGGCAACTCCCGAATGTCATCAACCGCAGAAGAGAGCACCAATAGGAGTAGACCACACACACACAGTCCACATGGGTCACAAACAACACAACAAGAGGGAAAGCAGACACAGAAAAGGCACCTGCTGTACAATCGAAACAGAAACGAATCTCAGATGCTACAAGTCAAGGTAGAGGTTCCCGCCCCTCAGGATGGGAGTCCCTGGACGTACAAATGGTCAAATGTGCAGCTGTCCACTGAGTGGCTGGATGCTTGAGCCCACCCAGAGGAGTCTCAGAAGAAAGATCTGGTGATGTCTTTCTTACAAAAAATTAAACATTTACTGAAAACTCTATGGAGTTCTACTCAGACACGCCTGAGGTCGGCTCAAGGGCAAATGGTTTCCACCCCCTTAGAATGGGTAGTGATCCGAAGGGGCACATGGAAGTGGAAGCAGGGCAGTGAGGCTCAGAGGGGGTCTTGGTGTGCCGGTCACCTCATGCTTCTCACTCAGACGTGGTTGCTTGTGAAAATGTCACCAAGTAGGATCCTTAGGATGAGAGCGTCTTTCTGCATGCATGTCACATGACAAACAGCAGTGAACAAAGTAGGGTATTTAGGGAGGTTCTCTGATGGCACACTGGTTAAGTGCTCAGCTGGTCAAGGAAAGGCTGCCGGTTCAAACCCACCAGTTGCTTGTCAGGACACAAATGTCAGGACACAAATGTCTGCTTCCACATCGCTGTAGAGACCCAGGGGGCATTTCTACCCTGTCCCACAGGGTCGCTGTGAGTCAGAGTCCACTTGACGGGTAATATTGGGAAGGAGGTATCAACCCCACCAGTTCCAAGTGCAATTCCCAAACAACCCACGGCCACTTCAGAGGCCTGGCTTGTTTATGGAAACTAAACAATGCTTTGTTTCTCATCAGCATCCCAGTCTGAACTTTTAATAGGAACAGTGACGTTACTGTAACACCCAGCATCATCCAGACAGCTCAAAACAACAGCACACGTGGGCGGCCAGAGGGGCTGCCGGAAGTGCCCGCCCCGGGAAAGGGACTGGCTGCGCCCCTCACACCCAGGGAGGGTGGAAAACAGCAGCAGCTGGAAACCTCAGACAACCTGCTCTTTCCAGACCCACCTCTGTTCCATAAAAAAAGCTGACAAGTCATTCCCAATAACACCAACACACACCCTCAGCCCAAGAAACATGGGAAACAGCCCCAGGAAACCAAGGAGGTTGGGGTGCTGTTTTGATGGGTCGTTGTTGTAAGTACTGTGGAGTGGGTTCCAACTCATAGCGACTCTGGAAGGGGGTTCCGGGGAGTAGCTGGTGACTTTGAACCACTGATCTTGCAGTTCGAGCCAAGCTTGCGGCCGAGTGCTTAATACCTACATGCCACCCCAGGCGATCGTCAATACGTTCACAGGCAGACCTTCCTTTATCACACTTCGCTTATGGGACATTTTTAACAAATGGAAGATCTGTGGCGACCCTGCGCAGAGCGAGTCTATCGGAGCCATCCTTCCGATACTGTGTGTTCACTTCCTGTCTCTCTTCCCATTGTGCCCATCCTCACAGCATCGCAGACTTTTTCATGATGAGTCCTGGTGGGGTACCTTGGAATAGTGTGCTGGACTGCAGTCAGTTTGATCTGTAAAGTCGGCAGTTCAAATTCACCAGTCGTTCATTGGAAACTCTATACAGTGTTGCTATGAGTCAGAACCGACTCAACGAAACTTCACAACCACAGTAACTGTACCCTTATTGTTGTCGTTGTGTTAAGTGCCTTCGAGTCGGTTCCGGCCCATAGCGGCCCTGCGTTGGGGTTCCAAGGAGCAAGCAGCTGGTGGGTTTGAACCGCCAACCTTGTGGTCTGCAGTCCAGTGCTGATCCCACAGTGTCACACTAGGGGGACAGTGCACAGTTATTAGACTAACACTCTCCCCGCCACCCACCCCCCAAACAACAACAAACCAAACCCAGTGCCACCAAATGGATTCCGACTCACAGTGATACCATAAGGCAAAACAGATCACTTCCTAGAGTTTCCCAGACTATAAACTTTCATGGGAACATACAGCCTCATCTTTCTCCCAAGAGAGCTAGTGGGTTTGAACCACCGACATTATGATTTGCAGTCCAATGCTTAATCCACAGTCCCACTAGGGTTCCTTTTACTAGAGCATAGCGTGAACATAACTTTCTATGCACTGCGGAACCAAAGACTGCATGGAAGTTGATTCACTGGGACAGTTTACGGCAGTAGTTGGGAACCGAACCCACACTATCGCCAAGGTCTACCTGCCTATCTGGTTAACGCCTTTTTAAATATCCTCAATCCTGTTCACACACAACCACACACCATCTAAAAACTAAAACTCACTGAAATAAAAACTAACTCCACATTCCAAAGGCCCTCCTCCGCTTTTCAGACTATCTAAGAAAACGGTAACTGTCACTTCCGGTGACCCAGGCCCAAGCAGGGAATCAGTTAGTTTTATATGGTAGTCTGTCAGTTGGTGACATTTCTCAGCAAACATAAATCATTTGTGAACATGATTATTCTGAATTCTGGCGCTGTAGGATAAGCAGTGGACCAAAGGATGGCTTTGAACTGCTCCATGGAAACCCTACACAGGGTACCCTGTCTATGAGTCACATCGACTCCAGAGCAGTAATCCAGAGCAGAACCAAGAAAAGTGCTTCCCACCCTTAGTAATAAAAACAAGAATAAAAAGATTTTAAAGACCTTCTAATTGTGATTTAAATCTCGACTATGATCTTGTGAAGTAGTGGGTTAAACACTGGGCTGCTAACCGAGAGGTTGGCAGTTCAAAGCCACCAGTTGCTCCAAGGGAGAAAGATGAGACAGTCTGCTCCCATAAAGATTCACAGCCTCAGAAACCACGCAGAGCGGTTCAACCCTATCCTATAGGGTTACTCTAAGTCGGGGTTGCCTCTACAGCAGTGGGGTCCGGTGGTTTGGGGAACCGCAATGCTAATACCAAGCAGGCAGCATGAGCAGTTAAAAGCATTAGACAGTTGCTGGTGGAGCAACACTGTGCAAACACTGCAACTTGCAGCCCAAAATAAGGCAGTCCTCAGAAGATAGCGAGAGAAGTGTGAACTTGTAAATCAGTCTCCCGTTAAACAAAAACACCCATCTGTTCCCGAGAGCTAGAGTGGCCCCCTGTTCGGGGTGGGTGGTAAGTTCTAGTTTTCAATGAAAGAAATGAAACTTGAGTGAAGAAGCCCTTCTTGGGCTTTGGTCTCTACCCTCAACCCCCAATGTGTTCTGTTGGCAATGGAAAATGTCCCGACCTCACACGCAGCACGCCATCTGCCTGTGCACAGCATCCTTCAACAACCTCTCCTGATGGTGTGGTTTCTGTACACCTCCCTCCTCAGCCTCCCAGACACAACCAACATGCCACACCTGGTCCTGGCCAGAGGCCTCAAGTAGTGTTTGTTGTTGTTAAGTGCCGTCGAGTGCGGTTCCGACACATAGCGACTCTGTATAAGGTTTCCAAGGAGCAGCTGGTGAACTTGAACCACAGGCCTCCCGGTTCAAACTGGATTTTGCAGTCCAGCACATTAACCAACAGCACCACACCAAATCTCAAGCAATGTAAAGGGTTTAATCTAAGGGATTAGAAACCAAGACACAGGTTCCTGGGTTACCTCCCTTTTGGTTTTGCAAATGATTAACATGCTTGGATGCTAACTGAAAGGTTAGAGATTCGAGTCCACCCAGATGCAACACAGAAGGCCTGGCATTACAGACTGAATTGTATACATCCTCCCCAAAATAACTGACCAATTGTTGCTGAGTCAATTCCAACACATAGCAACGGTACAGGAGAGAGTAGAATCGCTCCATAGGGTTTCTAAGGCTGCAAATCTTCATGAAAGCAGACTGCCTAGTAATTCTGCCAAAGAGCAGGTGGTAGGCTTGAACTGCTGACCTTGCCGTTAGCAGCCTAGCACTTTGCTCACTGCACACCAGAAATACAAGTTGTACATCCTAACCCACAGGTGATTACAATCCTATTTGGGAAAAGGTTTTCTTTGCTATGTTACTGAGGCAGTGTTATGGTAGGGTGTGCCTCAGGCCAATCTTCTTTTGAGATATAAAACACCAAATAAGGGATCATTCCACCACTCGTCTGTCAGTGTGTCGTACTGTGGTGGCTTGTGAGTCACTATGATTCTGGAAGCTATGCCACCGGTATTTTCAATACCAGCAGGGTCACCCATGGTGGACAGGTTTCAGATGAGCTTTCATCTGAAAGACAGACTAGGAAGGAGTGATGAAGTACTTCCGAATCTTTAATCACTGAAAACCTTATGAATAGCAGAGAAACACTGTCAGATACAGTGTCGGAAAATGAGCCCCTCAGGTTGGAAGGCACTCAAAATGCGACTAGGGAAGAGCTGCCTCCTCAAAGTAGAGTTGACCGTGATAACGCAAATGAAGTAAAGCCCATGGGAGAAAAGCACATGGGACCTTCATTTGTTTATGGAGCACAACTCAAAATGAAGAGAAACAGCTGTAAACATCCATTAATAACTGGAACATGGAATGTACAATGTATGAATCCAGGAAAACTGGAAATTGTCAAAAATAAAATGCAACACATAAACATTGATATCTTAGGCATTAGTGAGCTGAAATGGACTGGTATTGGCCATTTGAATCTGACAACCACATGGTTTACTATGTTGGGAATGTCAAATTGAAGAAGAATGATGCTACATTCATCGTCAAAAAGAACATATCCAGATCAGTCATGAGGTACAACGCTGTCTGTAATAGGATAATATCCATGTGTCTACAGGGAAGACCAATTAATACCACTATTATTCAAATTTACACACCAAACACTAGAGCCTGTAAGGATGAAATAGAAGAATTCTACCAACTTCTTCAATGTGAAACTGATCAAACAAGCAATCAAAATGCATTGATCATTACTGGTGACTGGAATGCAAAGGTTGGGAGCAAAGAGGAAGAATCAGTACTTGGAAAATATGGCCTTGGTGATAGAAATGATGAAAAATGTGGCATCAGGATTGGAGGAAGACTCATTAACAACCTGCAATATGCGTATGATACAACCTTGCTTGCTGAAAGTGAAGAGGACTTAAAATACTGATGAAAATCAAAAATATCTCAATGTAAAGAAAACAAAAATCCTCACCACTGGACCAATAAACAACATCCTTATCAGTGGAGAAAAGATTGAAGTCAAAGACTTTGCTTTTCTTGGATCAACCATCAACACTCATAGAGTCCTGGTGTGGCGCTGTGGGTTAATGCGCCAGACTGCAAAGTCATTTGAACTACAAGGTAGGTGGTTCAAGCTCACCAGTCACTCCTTGGAAAACCTACGGGTTGGAACCGACTCATCGGCACTTAACAACAACAATTGCGTTAGGCAAATCTGCTGCACAAGACCTTTTTCAAGTGTTGAAGAGCTGAGATGTCAGCTTGAGAACTAAGGTACACTTGACCCAAACCACGGCATTTTCAATAACCTCTTTTGCATGCAAAAGTTGGACAGTGAATATAAAGAAGACCGTAGAAGAATTGATGCATTTGAGTTATGGTGTTGGAGGAAAATACTGAAAGTTCCATGGGCTGCCAAAAGAACCAACAGATCTGTGTTGGAAGAAATGCAGCCAGAGTGCTCCTTGGAAACCAGGACGGCCAAACTTCATCTCTCGTACTTTGGACATAATGTCAGGAGGGACCAGTTGCTGAAGAAGGATATCATATTTGGTAAGCTGGCGGGTCAGAGAAAAAGGGGAAGACCCCCAGAGAGATGGTTTGGCAAAGTGGCAGCATCAATGGGCTCAAGCGTGGCAACTATCGTGAGGTTGGCGCAGGACTGGGCAGTGTTTCGTTCTGTTGTGCACAGGGTCACTATGAGTCATTACCAACTCAATGGCACCTAACAACAACAACAAAGGGAGAATTAATGGAGTCTTGGTGTGGTGCTGGGAGTTAACATGCTCAACTACAAAGTCGGTTTGAACTGCAAGGTCGGCAGTGTAAGCTCGCCAGCTACTCTTTGGAAACCCTATGAAGTAGCTATGGGTTGGGATAGACTAGACGGCACTTGATAACAGCAGAAACAGGGAAGCATTAACACAGCACCTAAATGCCACCTAGGAGTCAAGGGAGAAGACCTTCCCTCAGAGATGGCACAGAGAGAAAAAAACGCCCTGAATTCAAACTTCATAATCCATGAGAAAAGACATTTCTGTTGGGTAAAGTCATTCACCCGTGGTATTAGTTCCACCGGCCCTAGAGAACCAAGACACCTGTTTATTGCTTTTGAAAAATCAGTCACCTGTACGGAGCAGTTCTGCTCTGAGACACACGGGGGCGCCATGAGTCAGAGCTGACCAATGGGCAGCCGGCTTTTCTGTGTTGTTTGTTGTTACGTTTGGTGGGTGGTCTGGGCAGAACTAGATTATGGAAGGCTTTGAACCAAACACATCCCTGAGGAGGGGTGGCTTGGCTCCCGTATCTCATGCCGGCTTCCCACATTGGGCAACATGAACCAAGGACCCCTCTCCAGCCCCGGGAAACACAGGGTTTACCGTTATATCTCATTTTAAACTACCAGCTGCTGCCAAGATACCAGATACACATCTGTGCAGCACAGTTTGATTCTGAGAGAGGTACTTTCAATCAAAGGAAGGAGTTGTGTAGCTCAGCCCCGCATCAGAGTCCAAACCTAGATTTTAAAAAGAGTTACACCTGATCCAATCAGTACCACCAAGCCCCTTACGCTGGAAGCTCCAGGGTCCTAGAGCAAGGTTGTTGTTGTTGTTGTTAGGTGCTATCGAGTTGGTGCCGACTCACAGCAACCTTATGCACAGCAGAACGAAACACTGCCCGATACAGGGCCAACCTCAATACTGTCACCATGCTTGAGTCCATCGATGCTGCCACTTAGCCAGTCCATCTCATTGAGAGTCTTCCTCTTTTTCTCTGACCCTCCACCTTACCAAACATGATATCCTTCTCCAGTGACTGGTCACTCCTGACAATATGTCCAAAGTATGAGAGACGAAGTTTGACCATCTTGGCCTCCAAGGATCACTCTGGCTGCACTTCTTCCAAAACGGATCTATTGGTTCTTTTGGCAGTCCATGGCACTTTCAATTTTCTCCTCCAACACCATAACTCAAAGGCATCACTTCTTCTACAGTCTTCCTTATTCACTGTCCAGCTTTCACATGCATATGAGATTATTGAAAATACCATGGCTTGGGTCAGGTGCACCTTAGTCCTCGAGAGCAAGGTAGGGGGATGGGAAATGATTGGCTTGGATGTTGAGAAACTCACAAGGCCAGACCAAATCAGTGGTAAGCACAAACTACAGCCCTGCCTATCAAACTAAATATCTGGGGCATCACCAGGGAAAACAAAACAAAAGATAGATGCAAAATAAGCCTTAAAGGCAAAATAAGGATTGTCAAGCCTTAAAGGCAAAGTCTGCTTTGTGCAAAACACAGAGGTGGCAGTAAGGAGCCAGCAGCCACAGAGTTTGCTTGGAAGGTTCCGGCAGCTGCCGCTTCTGAGTCACTTCCTCAGGCTCCTCCACTGGCTCTTTAAAGGTGCTAATAACACGCAAGGCCAAACCGGATGCCTTGAGTCGATGCCAACTCATAGACCCCATGTGACGCCAGAGAACTGTCCCGAGGGTTTCCTAGGCTGTGACCTTAACAGAAGTAGACAGCCAGCTCTTCTCCCACAGAACCACTGAACAGATTCCAACCATCATCTTAAAGTTGCTTTTTCTTTTTCCAGTCCCCAATGCTACTGACTGAATGAATCCCGACTCAGTGCGACCCTACAGGGCAGAGGAGATCGGCTCCTTGGGGTTTCCAAGGCCATAAATCTCTATGGGAACAGATAGCCTCATCTGGCTTCTGGTGGGTTTGAACTGCTGACCCTGAAGTCAGCAGCCTAAAACTTCAGCCACTGCACCACCAGGACTTGAAGGAGGTCCCCTTTTTTAAAATTTATTTATTTATTTATTTTTAATGTTTTATTGTGAATTATATGATAGTTTACATTTGGTTAACAGTCAAGTACAAAGTATTTATGCCACACAGGGACCCTAGTATCATATGTTAGTGTTGTTAAATGCTTTTGAGTTGGTTCCGACTCACATGGGGTTTCCCTGTATAGGATTTTCAAGGAGGAGCTCATGGGTATGAACAGCCAACTTTGTGGTTAGCGGACCAGTGCTGATTCTACAGTGCGACACCAAAAGTCCATGTTGTTGTTGTTGTTGTTGTTAGGTGCCATCGAGTCGGCACTGACCCATAGCGACCTTATGCACAGCAGAACGAAACACTGTCCAATCCTGGGCCAACCTCACTACTGTTGCCACACTTGAGTCCACTGATGCTGCCACTTGGCCACTCCATCTCATTGGAGGTCTTCCTGTTTTTCTCTGACCCTCCATCTTAACATACTATTGTTGTTGCTAAGTGTTGTCAAGTTGGTTCCTACTCATAGTGACCCTGTATAGTGTTTCCGAGGAGCAGCTGGTAAATTTGAACCACCGACCTTGTGGTTCAAACTTACGTTTCAGTCCAGTGCATTATCCCAAACTGCTACACCATAGTAACATATGTTGTTGTTGTAAGGACTCATGGCTACCCTGTATAGGGTTCCCAAGGAGCAGCTAGTAAATTTGAACTGCTGACCTTGTGGTTCAAACCGACCTTGTGATCCAATGCTTTGCTCTACAGTGCCACACCAGGACTCCATAGTAACATCTAGCTTCTCCTTTGCTAGCCTGGAAACAGCAAGTTACAGAAGGAAAGCCTGCTAAATTATCATAATAAATGATTATTGAAGCAGCCCGTCTAAATACAGATGAGCGGATATAAAAATCTACAGCCGCCAGAAGAGAGAAGGGGAGTCCAGGGAACGGCAGACTCAGAACTTACCAGAGACAGGACTCCAGCTACTCCTCCAGCCTTCTGGTATGCTCTTGGCAATGTCCATGCTGCGCTTTAGCATGTCCAGGAGGCTCGTCCTTCCTGAACACATCCCGGGGGGAGAGGGGGCAAGGACCTCTGCTAACCCTTCCCTCCACTAGGTGTGCATTATGTGTCAGCACCCGACCCAGTGAGCTGAGGGCAGGCTGATTGGAACCTCCTGGAGGACCACAAGACTACAGGCAGGGCAAGCTACCCAATAAGCAAGGTAAGCACAGGCTTACCTGTGCATGCTTTCTGATCTGTAAACTCAGGTAAACTTATTCATGACAGATCAGTAAACATGCTGACAGGTCCTCCGTCCCAGTCAGAGGCTTTGATTCTGTAGGAAGGGCTGTGGGGTTGGGAGAGTCAGATCTAGAGGTAGAATCTTTGATGTGGTGAAAACAAGTACAACTGTTCACTACAGGGGAGTACATATATGAGTCAGCCCATGCTGACCTTGTTAACTGGGTACTGTGTCAGCAGGGAAGGGGAGACGGGGTGTGGGGGTGGGGAGGAATCTGAAGGCCCACAGCTGAGTCCACTCTGTTGCAGGGCTTATCAAGGCGTGGTACCCAGACCTGCATCCTCAGCATCCCCAAAATCTCATTTGAAATGCTGGTTCTTGGGACCCTACCCAGACCTCCAGAGTTAGACACTAAGGTGGGAGGGGCGAAAGCTCCAGCAATCTGGTTTTACAAGCCCCACAGGTGATTCAGTGTGTAGCACTGAACTTCAAGTTTGGTGGTTCAAACCCAGCAGCCCCTCAGTGGAGAAAGGCGAGGCTATATACTCCCCCAAAAGATTTACAGCCTCAGAAACTCCATATAGGATCGCTGTGCGTCGGAACTGACTTGACAGCAGTGGAATTTTGTCAGCTCTGGTGGTGCCGCGGATTAAGCGTTGGGCTGCTAACAGCTAGACTGGAGGTTTAAACTGACCAGCTGCTCCTCAGGAGAAAGATTATAGCCTCGGAAACTATATGGCAGTTTTTTGTCCTGTGGGCCAGGTAGGTACATTCTGTCACGGCCCCTGGGTACCTCAAATAGTAAACATATTTGACAGATAACTGGGAGGTTAGAGAATCGAGTCCACCCAGAGGGAGCATGGATGAAATGCCTGGTGATAGAGTTCTGAAAACACAGGGTCGCCAAGAGTCAGAATCAACTCAATAACAACTGGTAAGAAACAGTACGTCACTCATTTGTCCCCACGACTCATACTGACCCTGTGTCTGGAAACCCTTTTCTTTACACCAGCACAATAAGGCAAGAGCAACCTTCTGCGGACAGCCAAACTAAAAACGCCGCCAAGATACGGCAAGGATCTCTTTCAGAGTGGTTACAAATCAGGCTGCTAAGCTCAGTGTCAGCAGTTTGAAACTACCAGCTGTTCTGTGAGAGAAAGACGAGGCTTTCTGCTCCCATAAAGATTTATAGCCTCGGAAACCCTGTGCAGGGTTGTTATGAGTCGGAACCGACTCCACGGCATATAACCACCGCCGCCATCCAACTAAGCAGTGTTAGTGTGGTGCTGTAGGATAAAACACTGGACCACAAGGTGGTGTGAACACAAGGTCAGTGGTTCAAACTCACCAGCCGCTCCTGGGAAACTTTGTGAGTTGGAACCGACATGACGACACTTAACAGTAACATGCAACTAAAGAAAATTTCTCTTCTGTTCCAAATACCACATGGCATTTAACGCACATCCAAGCTAATCCACTACATCCAACAGGCGTCCAGCTCTCACTCTGTATTCTGGGGCAGGTTTCAAAAGAGCGCCACTTCTGTTGAAGAGAAGCCATGGGTCCCTGACCATGGAGGAGAAAGGATCAAGCTCCAGAGAAAGTGGCTGTCTCTCTGGCAAGCCAATCGGTCCAACCATTCCCAGGCACCCTCCAGGGCCAGACATGGACTACCCACTCTGAGTTTACACATACACAGGACCATCAATGTAGCCTCATGCACAACAGCCCAAGTGTCCATTAACAAACCAACATCTATACACAAGCAATGGCGTATATTATTCATCCAGAAAGAGAACTTGGTCATGGAAGAGGCACAGCCAGCATGCTCCTCAGACGTAAGGATGACGAAACTTTGTCTCATGTACTTAGGGCCTAGCATCAGGCGGGACCAGTCCTTGGAGAAGGACATCATGCTCGGTAAAGTACAGGGTGAGTGAGAAAGGGGAAGGAAGCCCCTCATGAGTCTGGCACAGTGGGTACAACAATGGGCTCAAACATAGCAATGAGTGTGGGGGTGGGGCAAGACCGGGCAGTGTTTTCTTCTGTTGTGTATAAGGTTGCTCTGAGTCAGAACCAACTAGAAGGCACCTAATAACAACAACAAAGAGAAATGAAGGTCTAATCCAAACTATGACAAAGATGAGCCATGAAGACATCATATTAGTGAAAGATGCCAGACCCAGAAGAACAGATACTGTAAGATCCCAGTCATATGAGAGCTCTAGAATAAACAAATGTACTAGTTAGTAGTTATCAAGGCCTGGGAGGGGGAAGCCATGGGGAGTTACTGCTTAATGCATACGGAGTTTTTGTCTGGGGTACTGGCAAACTCTTGGAAACAGACAGCAGTGACGTTTGCACAACATTGTGAATGTCATTAATGCCACTTAGAACATGGGCAAAAATGGTTAAAATAGGCATTTGGGGGCAGGGGGAGGGGTATCTATTTTACCAAGGAGCTCTGGTAGCATAGTGGTTACGAATCGGCCTGCTAATCTCATGGTCAGCAGTTCAGAACTACCAGTTGCTCCGCAGGAGAAAGATGAGGCTTTCTGCTCCGTAAAGATTTACAGTCTCGAAAACCCTGTACAGGGTTGCTATGAGTCGGAACCGACTCCATGGCACATAACAACAACAACATCTATTTTACCAAAAATAAGTTTCTAAAAAAGTAAGTAAGACCTATTTCTGCTCACAAAGAGCCTCCGTCTACCAGATAGTTATGGGGTACGGTGAGCCAGAGAGAGTTGGGGGCACAGGGCAGGGGCCTGGATTCCAACTGGGGGGGGGGGGGGGCGACTGTGGGAAGAGGGGATTCAGGAGTCTATGGTATGAACTGGGTGCATGAGGACAGGCAGGTGGTGGGGGCCAGGTGAAGGGTGGGGCGGCCACTGCTGATGTATTTTAAGGAGGCTAGTATGACGTCTGGCTCAGCAGTTCAAAGGCCCCATCTCTGCATCTTCACTGAAACTTTAAAGTATAGAATACGGTCAAAATTGCTGTGAGTGGCGTTCAAGGCCATTTCAATTCACACTGACCCCATGTGACAGGGTAAACTTCACCTTGGGGTTTCCAAGGCTACAATCTTTATGATAGCAGCTGCCACGTCTTTCTCTGGAGGAGCAGCTGCTACGTTTCCCAAAGCACTTGGCCACTGTTCCAGCAGGGATCTAGTCAACAAATACAATACCCCCACCTAGTCCTGGTGTGGCGCTGTGGGTTAATGCGCCAGACTGCCAAGCCATGTGAACTGCAAGGCGGCAGGTCAAACTCACCAGCTGCTCCTCGGGAACCCTATACAGGGTTGCTATGGGTGGGAACTCTATGGCACTTAACAACAACAAAACCAGAAAAGAGGAGCCCTGGCTAGCAATTTGAATTCACCCTGCAGTGCCGAGACAGAAAGGCCTGGCAACCTGGTTGCATAAAAATCACCACCAAGAACACCCTATGGGGCAGCTCTACTCTGTAATACACGGGGGTACCAGGAGTTGGAGTTGACTTCACAGCAACAGGTTGGGGTCTTTCTGTCTGAGTCTGTGGGAATGAGGACTAGCTTGGCAATGCTGTGTTCTCTTTTACGTAAGGTTGTTATGAGTCAAAACTCACTGGATGGTACTGACAACAGCAAAATGAATAACTAGGACTCCAATCATGTCTAATGAGCAGGAAAGTGGCCCAGCTCAACCGTGGAGGGAAGTTTGGGGAATGTTTTGTGCCTCAAACGCGGTAGCTACATGGGGTCATCAAGTGGATTCTTGTCTGTGGGGCTCCCAAAGGAAGAGAAGTGGGGTGCCTTCTCAGGTCCCCAAGTACCTGTCTTGAACATTATTAAAGAGCTCTGGAACCCTCCTGCTGAGAAGTTCTCAGCCAAAGGTCCCCACACAGGTGGGGCCAGGGGAGAGCCAGTAGCTACCTGGGGAAGGCAGGCCTCAAAATCTGCCTGTGGCTCAATCTTCCAAACCACCAAGCTTCCGGGGACCTGGGGCTGCTGCCTGTGAATGAGCTGGCTGGGAATAGTTCCAGGGACATCTACAGCATGAGGGGCTAACAGTGACTTTTACCATAAAAGAAGAACAAGCTGTATTTAACAAGAGAGGCAGCTGACTCATAGCCCTGAGCCCAAGCAGGATGGAAGACGCAGGCATTCTGTACATATGGAAGCAGGCATGGACCCAGGCTCACTGCTGCATGGGTCAGACTGTGGAGGACATGGCACCGTTACCTTGCTCCCCGATACAGCGTGCCCCTTGGGGACGCCCCAGACATCCAATTAGCTAAACCTGACAAGCACTGGTGATGTTCCCTTCAACTCCAGAGATTTGGAGGAGGTGGCAATAAGTCTCTTAAAGTATGAAAGAAGACTGAATATACTCCGGTCCCGTTCCCAGCCAGCACACCTCATTATTCACACACAGCTCATTCCCATCTCGCAGTAGAGGGTTGTGTGCTGCTGTCATGCAAAACAGGCTTCAGGGGTGCGTCCAGACTCAGAGAGACTAGGAAGAAAGGCCTGGTAATCGAGTCTCAAAAATCCACCCCTGGAAACCTTATGGATCACAACAACAGCCTGCAACCAACTGTGAGGCTGGCGGGGGGACTGGGCCACATTTCATTCTGTTGTGTGGGAAGTGGCCAAGTCAACAATATTTTAAATCATGACTGAAAACAAAACCACATGTTTCCAGACCTGCAGAGAGGATCCCAGTATCATTCTTATTTGAACTCTCAGGTAGAATCAAATATCTAATTCACTCCATCTGTTTAGAGATTTTCATTCCGGAACCACTACAGCTCACACTGAAATGAGACCATCAGCCCAAACATCACCCTTCCCTCTGATAAGATCATGGCTCCCCCAATAGCAAAATTCCCAAAGACACAAGAAAATAGCCTCTTCCGATACATTTCAGAACAAATGGAAGCTGGAACCGCATGCCGCTAAGAAAACCTGTGCTTCCAATACCACTTTCTAGTACTGGGAAGTGCTTTCATGATGATAAACAAAACGCTTTGTAAGAACCACCCCCACTTTCCTCTGAACCCACAGAGACTAAAAAAAAAAAGAATCCTAGCTGGATCTAATCTCAAATGCAGACAGTTCTGTCTGGTGGGACCACAGTGATGTCTAAACAATTTGTGCTGATATGTAGACATCGCCATGATTACAAATGGCTGTGTTTGAAAATTCAAGTCAGTCTAAATTGTGTACTAACTGGAAGTATGAATGAAGGTTTGAATCTTCCCAGAGACATCTCAGAAGAAAGACCTGGCAACCTACTTGTGAGCAGTTCACCGCTGAAGACCCTAAGTAGCACAGTTCTACTGTGACACATATGCGGTCGCCCTGAGTGGGAGTCAACTCCACGGTATCTGGTAGTGATGCCATCCTTGTCTGAATTTTACAAGCAGAGGCAAACATGGGTATGACTCTCAGGGTAAAACATACTTGCAATGTGAGCAACCTGAGGAGACTGTAGGAAGAGTCTCAGCACCCTACAGCAATGCCCTGAGACTCGTCCCACGAAGCTGCACAAAACTGAACACTGGTTCTGCAGAGTTCTGTGCTCATCCACAAAACGCTGCCTGCCACAATTAAACTATCTAACCCTCAACAGCTAATGTATCAACTCAGCCAGTATAAATCAAAAGCAGATCATGAGACTGGCAAGGAGTGGGAGAACATTTCATTGTAATAGATGAACGTAAGTTTCATGAGAAGAGGCAGGTAGGATGTGAAGAAGCTCAGCTGAGGGAGGCTGAAGACAGGCAGTGAGATGCTCTTAGGAAGGGAGGGGTCCTCTAGCCCTCCCTGCATCTTTTCCTCTCCTATAGTGACACCTACCCCAAAACAAACACAACAGGCTTGTTGCAGACATACATACAAGGAGACCATGAGTACATGTTTCTTGCTGCTAAAATTCTGTGCATGTGAAAGATGCAACGATTGTTAATAGACAAGTCAAAAACAGGCAGAGTTGACAAGTTTTTGAGCTCCATGAAAGGGACCACAGCTTTGAAAAAACACAGTCCTAACAGAAAAAGTAAGAGTGTCATCTAAGTCCAAGCAAGGTTACAGTCCACCAACCGATTCCAAGTCTTCACTCAAAATGACAAGGCTTCCCATCATGAAGGTGCTGAAAATCTCAGAGAGAAAAGGCAGGCACCAAGCAATCTAAGAAACCATCATATGCGAACAACACACAACACCAAAGCAAACTGGAACTACATCCTCTTTTAGAATGGATAATGTCTTGGCTGGAAGCTCTTGCACCTCCAGAGATGAGTGTCCATCCAGCATGGGATGTGGATGGGAAACCCCATGAATCACACACACGCCATGAGAGATCTCCATCCAGCGATCAGGTGTCTCAGTTAAGTGCTTTCATACTTAGCACCTTTCAAACGGTTTCATCAGACTTTTACTGAGGGCTGAGCACAGGTACCTACTGACGCCTCTACTCCTCCAGGAAGGGTTCAGACTCTACACGAATGTGTCTGCAGCATCCAGACAGGTGCTCACCTCTCCAGTAATGCCAGAGGCACACAGCAAAGTAGAGGCTCCTTAAGCAGCCAACTTAGAGAGCCGGGTTCCCTGGAGTGAGGGCCCTGAGAGCAAACCTGGCCTCCCCCGCTCCCATCCACACCCCCATCCAAAAAGAAACAAGCCCCTGTGTATACCACACTGGTCCAGACAGTGCTCAAATACATGGGGCTGCCAAATGCCAAGTGGACCCACCACACAGATGGAGCGGCACTGGGCCAGGCATGGACACAACCTGGGCACTATCAGCCTCTAGGCAGGGCAGTCCCACACTGTGGATACCAGCCACAGTGACAAGAGGGGGCAGAGAACTGTTTGCCTGCGCCTGGAGCATGATGCCACATTCACTGATAAGGCCCACCTGGTCTCCAGGTGAGTCCTGGCAGAACCAAAGGCACAAAGCAAGGAAACCATCCCGGAGCCAAGAGGCAGAGAAGAGGCAGGAAGGAACAGCCTGCCGTCCGTCTCCTGCAGGGGCCCCAGCTCAAGAGAAAATGTCCTGGCTCTGGTCCAACACCCGGCTGACGGCTCACTGCTGACAGCGGGCCTCCACTTCCGCCGCCTCGCAATGCCAGGCCACTGGAAGTGAGACCCTAGGGCCCAGAAGGCTTGGACATTAAGTATCGCGTTTCCACCAAAGTAGCCCGGGATTTATGGCTGGAAAACATTTGATGAGGGCTAGCTTTTAACAGGGGCAGGTGGACCTACACGGGCCAAGTTCAACACTTCCAATTTACTCCAGGGCTAAGCAAAACCAAGAAGGGAGCAGCGCCCGCCCCCCTAACCCCTTGGGACGGGTTTCACCCCAGCAACAACACTTCTCAACACACGTCGTCAACGTACAGCAGGACACTCTCTCGGCTCAGGATGAGGATCGATCTGTCAAGAGCCCGAAGGTGCCACCCCCCAGCTGCCCCAGGCGGCTGGGCCCTGCCACTGGAACCCAGAGCGTGCCCTCCGCGGGAGACCACAGACGCAACGGCCTGGAGCCACTAGCCGGCCGACCAAAGGATCTATTGTCCGATCGAATTGAGCGCGGACGATCCATCTTCCCGGGCAGCGCTGGTCGTGCTCCGGGCACAGGAGGCGCGGTCAGGCTCCGGCTGCCCGGCCCTGGGCCTGGCTCTCGCCCGTGGTCGGCCCGGCGAGGACTCGGCCCCGCAGAAAAAGCCTGCGAGGAGACCTGGGAGGCCGAGCCGGCGCGAGTGCCTCCCGCGCCCCCAGCCCACGGCGCTGGGCTCACCTTCGATGGCAATGACGTGTTCCCGTATCTGGTTCTGCAGCACGGGCTCCTCCACGCGCTCCAGCAGCTCGTAGATGGAGTAGATGTTGGGGTGGACAGACTCGAAGCGCTGGATCTCGGCCCGGATGGCAGCCGAGTTGGCCAGCTGCTGCTGGTAGTTCATGGTGC
>NW_006408614.1:7367886-7388182 GCF_000296735.1 Chrysochloris asiatica | reverse complement strand
CGTCCCCACGGCTCCCAGCGCGCCGGATCCCGGGGAATTGCGCCAGGCTCCGCCCCCCCGCCTTTGGGCTTCCTGGGACTTGTAGTTCGCGCCGGGGCCCGCGGGAGACACGGGGAGTGAGCGCACGGATTCTGCCCTGGGCTCTGGGCGCGGGGTCGGGGCACAGGGCAGGCGGCCGGCTGACCTGTATCCTACCCTTTCCCCAGGCTCCCTGGGGCTCGACCACCCCAGACTCACTCTTACCTCATTGCCCTTCCCCAGAACCGAACCGACCATTGGAACCCTCTACTCCCCATCATCCTCCTCCAAACTCGTCCTTCTCTGAACCCGGACCCCTCCTTATCTCTTGCCAGACGGCTGCCCCTAGGACTTGCTCCCTTATTCCGGACCCGTTCTTCGTTCCAGCCCTGGCCCCCCACCACCTCTGCCCCTACTTCTCCCTCAACTCTGCCCCAGCTTCACCCGCCCCCCCCCCCATACACACCTCCGCTCTTCCCTCCCTCCTTCCCCCTTAGCCCAGCTCCTACCTCCCCACTTCCCTCCTCTGGGTCCGCTCCCGCGTGGCCCCACCCCTGCTCCGCTTTGCCTACCCCACCTCACCAATGCCTGCCGACCCATTCCTCCCCTGTCCCGCTGCCCACACACTCACCGACTCTGCTACCCAGTCCCTCCTTGGATCTCCTCACACCCAGCCACTGTCCCCACACCTCGGCGAGGGAAGGCAGTGCTAGGGCCCGATTTTGTTTGTTCCCCATCTTCTGGCTAAGGAGCAGACCCGGACCCTGGACCTCAGGGCCTGGCCAGGGTCACTCTATTTGCGCCCCGCCCCCGCCCAATTTTTAAACTTTCTCTTCCCTTTCCGAAAGTGGCATGAGTGTTTCGTCTTGTTCCTTGGCATCCTGCCCGGTAAAGTAAAAGAGAGGTGGCTGTCCGCATGCTTAGGGGTCCTCACCTCTCCATAAGCCCTCCCGGGCCCGATGAAGCCCCGCTGGAGGACCACACCATAGCAGCGGCCCCGCGAGCAAAACGACTATCCTGCAGGCTCCGATGGTTGCAGGTTTGCTGAAGGGAACCCCACAGGGCCTTGGTTTGTGCACTACAGCGAGCTCGTGGCCAGACCATTCCTGGGGTCTTTGAGAACTCAGATGGCTGGGTTCGCAGCCTTGGTTCGCAGGCAACCTGCTTGTAGTGCTTGCCCCTGGTGCCCAGCTCACTGGGGTACACTTCCGGAACTCCACAATTCCCTTTACAAATGTGCCAAGCGGTTTCAGCATTCCAGGCCCTGATACACCTAGGAAGGGCCCATAGCTTCATCCGAGATAAGTCTCTGCTTTTACATCCGCATGTTATTATTGTGAAGTGCAATCAGTTGGTTCTGATTCATAGTGACCCTGTATGGAGCTTCCAAGGAGTTACTGGTGGGTTTGAACTGCCTACCTTGCGGTTAGCAATCCACTGCTAATCCTCAGCACCACACCACGAGTTCTTACACCATTATGTCTTTATTGTTACTGGAGTCGCTTCCCACTCATAGCGACCCTGAATAGGGTTTCGGAGGAGTAGCTGGTGGGTTTAAACTGCCTACCTTATGATGTGGTGCTAGAGGATAAGCACTAGATGGTAAAGTCGGTTTGAACCACAAGGAGGGAGGGTCATACTCAGCCGCCACTCCTCTGAAACCCTATACAGGAACCAACGGACTTGACAGTACTTAACTACAACAACAACCTGGTGGTTAGCAGTTCAGTGCTTATCATACAGAGCCACACTAGGACTCTTTACGTCACTGTGTTGCTGTTAACTGCTGTGGAATCAGTTCTGATTCATAGCAACCCTCTATAGGGTTTCCAAGGAGTGACTGGTGGGTTTGAACAGCCGACCTTGTGGTTCACAGTCCAGTGCTGATCTTACAACCACACCAGGAGGTCCTGGTCCAGGGTAACTCAACCCCATTTACTTGACCTATTGGCAGCAATTGGTCACTCTCCCACCTTGAAACCCTTACTTGTTCTTGTGCCAGGGACAAGAAATTAACCTGGTCTTCCTGCTTCCTTTCTCATCTGTTAATTTCCACCAAGTGCCTCACCTTCAAGCATGGACCTCTGTCAGGTATGAAGAAGAGACCTGTTTGAAGAGTGTTTCCAACATATTGATACATTCTACACCACATGATTTACAGCCTCAGAAACCCTGTACAGGGTCGCTATGAGTGAGAATCAACACCATGGCACATAACAACAACAACAACAACACATGATAAGGAGCTCTAGGAGTATAGTGGTTGCAAGTTGGGCTGCTAACCTCACGGTCAGCAGTTCAAAACTACCAGGGGTTCCTCAGGAGAAAGATTGAGGCTTTCTGCTCCTCAGAAACTCCATACAGGGTTGCTATGAGTCGGAACCGACTCCATGGCACACCACCACCAGACAACCTGATCACTAAGCCCTGTCCTACTGTATGTACAAGTGGTCACCATGGAAACAGTATTGTATTTCCTTCCAGGAATGGTCAACACAGAGTTAACTCTTTAGGTGGACATCTAACTCCATCCGGGTCAGCAAAGGGAAGGCTTCGGTCCCGGTTAGAAGAGCTCACAATCCTACTCTTCCACAAATCAGTTCACTGCATCTTAGCTGACTGTCTGTTCTCTGCCTCCTGATCGATAAGAACATGTCCACACAAGATACCCAGGATGGAGCCATTCTGAAAACCCTTTCTTGAGAGCAACTGTTTTTTAAAAGCTGAGAATATTTGACTAGAGAAGAGAGAACTAAAAGAAGGAATTTGATTATTATGCACAAATATTTGAATGGTTGTCAGGTAGTATCTTTGAAGGATGTGAAATAGAGTTTATGACATTTGAGTTCCATTTAAACTCCATTGCCTCTAATCAGTTCTGAATCATAGTGCCCCTGTAGGACACAGTGGAAATACTCCCTAGGGCCTCCAAGGCTGTAAATCTTTACAGGAAAACACTGCCACATACTGCTCCCGTGGAACAATTGGTAGGTTCAAACTGCCAACCTTTTGGTTAGCAGTTGAACATTTCACCCATGTGCCCACAGCATCCTTTGTTTCTGTTTAAAACAGTGAAAATGACTAATAATAAGAACTGTCCAACCTAGGAATGGTTGACTTTTAATGTAGACTTTTCCTTGCCCCTGAGGTATCACAGAGGGTTAAATGGTCCTTGTAGTCATTCGTTCATTTGCTCCCTGTAAGAACAGCCTGGTGGCAGCATCGGATCTCCTCATCGGCCTTCTCACAGGGGAAGAGAAGATCAAGATGATCACCCACCACAGGCTGATTTCCCTGAGGTGGAGATCAGACAGACCCCCAACCTCCAACCCTTTTACTAGTATGACACCTGTTGAAACCACAGCACTCTCTACTTCTCTGCCGGGCTCTGTTACTCATTCCAATGGCCTCACAGACCTCCCAGACAATACTCAGGATGATGGGTTTATTAGGGGAGAAGCAGCTCTGGTAGTGTAGTGGTTACGAATTGGGCTGCTAACCTCAAGATCGGCAGTTTGAAACTACCAGCTGTTCTGTGGGAGAAAGATGAGGTTTTCTGCTCCCATAAAGATTTGCAGCCTTGAAAACCCTGTGCAGGCTCACTATGAGTCAGAATCGACTCTATGGTACTTAACAACAACCAGACTACAGGCAAGTGCGGTGGCTCTGTGGGATAGACACTGGCCTGCAAACCACAAAGTGGTGGTTCAAGCCCAACAGCCACTCTGCAGCAGAAACATGAGGCTTTCTGCTCCTGCTTAAAAAAAAAAAAAAAATTGTTGTTAGTAAGTGTCATCGAGTTGATTCCGACTCTTAGCAACTCTGTAAAGCGTTTCCAAGGAGTAACTGATGAGTTTGAACTGCCCACCTTGTGGTTCGAACTGACCTAATGGTCTAGTGCTTATCTTACCGTGACACACCAGAATGCAAAAATGTACAGACGTGGAAATCCTCTACCAGGTTGCTATGAGTTAGAAGTGCTGGCACTTAACAACAACAAAACCAGGCTACATTCCAAATCAGAAACAACTCAGGATACAGTTCTTTGGTCAGGCCTCTCCCTGACCTTGGCCCCTTGGCCCCTTGACCCCTTGGGCTTCTTGGGGCCCTGCCCTGCTCAGGCAAGTGTTACAAAGCTTGTTAGCACCACTGAGAGGTACCTACAGGCACCCCATTCCTCCAGTAAGCCTTGGCCCACTGGAGCTTTCTGGTTCCCTGGGTCAGCACATCCACTGTAGCCACCTCGCTGTGTGGACCAGGAACCCGCTGTGCTGTCCTGCACTGGTCTCTAGGACTGCCTGCCGCTGTTTCTCTGCTGCTACGGCTGCTTGCTCTGGTACACCAGCTCTCTCTGTGTATCTCCTGGGTCTAGGAAGTTCTCAGAGGTTCAAGGACCCAGATCCGTAGGACACACTCCACTGCTGGCTCTTCTTTCTTGGAGGTAGTGAGGTTCCTACTCTGCTCTAGGATTGATTCTCTTCATAGACACTTGGTGGTTGTATGCCGTGGAGTCGGTTCCAACTCATAGCAACTCATAGGCTTCCAAGTCTAATCTTTACGGAAGCCGAAAGCCTCATTTTTTTCCCATGAAACAACTGACAGTTTTGAACTGCTGACCTTGATTATAGACAAGCAGGGTGACAAAATTGACCAATCCCTTTGTTACAATTCCACACACTTTATTTGTATGGTCTTAACCCACAAGTAGGGGAGTAAGACCATACAAATAAAGTGTGTGGAACTCTAACAAAGGGATTGGGCCAGACTGCAAAGCCATTTGAACTGCAAGGTTGACGGTTCAAGTTCACCAGCTGCTCCTCGGAAACCCCATACAGGGTTGCTATGGGTTGGAATCGACTCCATGGCACATAGCCACCACCACCACCAGTCATGCATGGAGTCCTGGTGTGGCGCTGTGGGCTAATGCACTGGACTGCAAGGCCGGAATTGACTCAACGGCACTTATCAGCGACCCCACAGGTGGAGCACTAGTGTGGCACTGTAGGACAAACACTGGACCTGGACCGTTAACTGCAAGGTTGGTGATTCTAACCCATCATCAGCTCATTGGAAACCCTATACAGGGTCACTAGGAGTCAAAACTAGCTCAAAGGCATTTAACAACAACAAAAATATCTCCACAGGTGCTCCATACCCCTTATTTGCATTATTAGCAAGCTTTCCAATCCCTTTGGTGAGCCCAAGTACCTTATTTGCATAGTCTCATCCAATCATTACATGGAAGTTACAAGACCATGCATGATTTGTTGTTGTTGTTGTTGAGTGCTGTTTGAGTCGGTTCTGACCCATAACCGACCCATTCCCATATATTGGGTTTCCAAGGAGCAGCTGTTAAGCTTGAATCACTGACCTTGCAGTTCAAATCAGCCTTGCAGTCCAGTGCATTAATCCACAGCACCACACCAAGACTCCATGCATGACTGGTGGTGGTGGTTATGTGCCATGGAGACGGTTCTGACTCATAGATATCCTGTACAGGGTTTCTGAGGCTATAAATCTTTACAGGAGCAGAAAGCATCATCTTTCTCCTGCGGAACAGCTAGTAGTTTCGAACTGCTGACCTTGAGGTTAGCAGCCTGACTCGTAACCACTACGCTACCAGAGCTCCTTTTCCATGCATGACTAGAATAGCCATATTAAGCAATTCACTGCACCACACTACCTGGGATAGCTACTCAGTCAACAAGTATGTATTGAGCATCTACTATGCTAGGCAGGGTGGTAAATTCTGAGGACCTAGTGGTCAGAAAGCAGATGTTTACCCTCACAGAACTCACGTTCTCTGGAACCATCTACTAAAGAGGATTCAATTTCAGAATCCAGCTCTGAAATTCTGAACAAATAATATAAATGAAGGCAGCCGTGAAGACTCACACATAGTGACAGTCAGAGGCTGGATGAGTAATTTCAGCAGTGTCTAATTACAAGTGTGAGTTAGGGACACTTCCATTGCCTTCTATGCATCTGAAAGGTGAACAGTGTATAAAGAAAACCAGAGACGAAGTGATACCTTCAAATTATGGTGCTAATGAAGAATACTGAATCTACCAAGGGACTGCCAGAAGAATAAACAAATCTGTCTTGGAAGAAGTACAGTCCGAATGCTCCTTAGAAGCCAGGATGGTGAGACTTTGTCTTGTGTACTTTAGATATGTTACCAGAAGGGACCAGTCCCTGGAAAAGGATGTCATGCTTGGGAAAGTAGAGAGTCAGTAAAAAAAAAAAAAAAAAAAAGAGGAAGACCCTCAGAGAGATGGTCTGATTAGCAATGATTCTGAGGATGATGCAGAACCAGACAGTGTGTCATTCGGTTATATATGTAGGATCACTATGTATCGGAACCAACTTGATGGCACCTAACACCAATAATAAAGCAGAGAAGGTGAGATGTTGTCTCCAAAGGAATAATGACCGATTCATAACTGTAAACATGAAAACACTCTGCCCTTAAACAAGCACACCTACCCTCATACATACAGCACTCCACAGGGCTCTACAAGCTCCTGAGATGATTTCTGAGGAGTGATTTAGAAAACGAATGAAATGCCTTGTTTCTGGACCTTCGTGACTTTGATCCCGTCCTCTGTCCTTGGATTGATTTCTCTAGGTTACATTGTACATGCGGTTAATTTTTATTTGACATGTGTGGAGTGTAATATACAAGACGTTGATTCATATATAGCAGGTCTTGGAAGTCTGGGAGTGGAGAGCTGAGGGTCACCAGTATTTCATAAAGGCACTGGGTTGTTGGTGAAGGTGGTGGGACACTTGTGGGGACAGGACAGAAGAACAAGGCTCAGGAGAAGGGGAAATTCAGAGAGTTCCATAGACAAAATCTTCTCACTCACTCTACCCTTTCAGTGAAATGATGTGATGAAGACAACAGTTCACACACAGAGAGTGCGTTTGCACATTCACAGTTTGGGCACTCAGCTAAGGATGGTGTTATGAGCCATTGGAATCACTGTGGCCACAAGAATGCAACATGGCGGACAAGCACAGCAGCTCATCTACTCAGCCTTCTGGGGCAACTGGACGTTGGCTGATCTGGCTGGGCTCTGGTGGGACCATTCAGCTCTACTCTACATACCTTCATTCTCCTCTTGGCACTGCCAGGTTAGACCATTCATGCAGAGTACCAGAGGAGAAGCCCCCTGGGAAAGCCCATTCCAACCTCCACATCTGTCATGGATTCCTGGTGTGGCGGTTACAGAAACACCCTGACTAGGTGCCTTCACAGAAAAGACATTTTGTTTCTCACATAGACTCATGGGGACCCTGTATAGGGTTTGAACTGCTGACCTTAAGGTTAGTAGTCCAGTACTTATCCTCTAGCGCCACCAGGGCTCCCATGGGGTTTCCAAAGCTGTAAATTTTTACAGAAGCAGATGGCCACATCTTTCTCTCACAGAGCAGGTAGTTGGTGGATTCAAGCTGCCCATCTTTTGGTTAACAGCCAAGTGCTTTACCACTGCACCACCAGAACTCCTTCAGTTAGTGTTAGGTCCAGTGGCGGGGTGAAAGACAGGGATGTCTTGGGTGGTGTTTGTGAACATCACATGAGAGAAGCGTGCACATGCTTAGTCAACTGAAGATACTATTATTCCAAAGATGGAGATAGGATTCAAAGAGTTCCTTAAGCCTGTTTTCTTACCTCAAAAAAAAATAGACAAAAAATCTACAAACCAAAAACCAGTTGCCACAGAGTGAACTCTGACCCATGGCGACGCCATGTGTGTCAGAATAGAACGATGCTTCCCATAGGGTCTTCATTAGCTAATTTTTCAGAAGTAAATCACCAGGTCTTTCGTCTGAGACACCTCTGAGTGCACTGTAACCTCAACCTTTTGGTGAGCATGTTAACTCTTTGTACCACCTGGAAGCCTCAATAATCGCTAAAGCATTGAATTACTATGAGTGATTGAATCGGGATTTAAATTCAGATCTGTTGGTGCCTACTTCGCTAAGGGAAATAATAGAAATAAAAAATAACTTTCCCCTTGTTGTTGTTGTTAAGTGCCGTCGAGTTGATTCCGACCCATAGTGACCCTGTATAGGGTTTCCAAGGAGCAGCTGGTGAGCTTGAACCACCCACCTTGCAGTTCAAACAACTTTGTAGTCTGATGCATTAGCCCACAGTGCCACACCAAGGCTGTCAAGTTGGTATGAACGCACAGCAACCCCATTTACATCGATGAATGATACATCCTTCAGTCCTGTACCATCCTCACAGTAGTTACTATGTTTGAACTAAGGTGTTACTATGTTTATTGTTTGAACTCATTGTTACAGCTACTGTATCAAATCAACTTTTTTGTTGACCCTCTACCAAGTATGACGTCCCCAACCACTAGAATACAGGAAAAGCAATGATACAGGACTTTTGAGTCTTAAGTCATATAAATCAATGTGACTTCCATCTACATCTTTGTCTCTCTCTGTGCGTCTGTGACTCTTGTCCTTAGCACCCAGCTGCCATGTTGTGAGGAAGCCCACACCACATGGAGAGGCTGCATGTGGATACAAGAGCCATCGAAGGTCCCAAGGCAAGTCCCGAATCACGGAGAAGTCAAACTGTCCCCACTGGGCCTCGTTTCAAGTCTTGACCCACAAGAAACTTTGAGATCCTAAGTGATTCACGTTGTGTCGAGCCACTATATTTTGGAGGAATTTGTTATACACTGAAAGATAACTAAGATAGGGGTTCCTGTAACCCCGTGAAAATGTGCGAGAATCAAGGTAGGCATGTGTGATACTTACAAGTGTGTATTTCTATTTTTTGATTCATCTGACACGCATCGGGCATTGTTACTATAGAGGCCAGATGTTTGCTATGAGAAAGGACCTCTTGGTCAATGAGAGAGAACATCTAGATCCCATGCAGACTCTTCCTGGAAGTTGTTATCTGACAGCGTGACTGGTCTTCTGAATGATAAATCTAGAAGATAGTGTAGGTTCGTTTCCAAGACCACAGCTGTAAAGCAAGCCACATGAAGTGTTGGGTTTCCAAGTTCATACAAAAGTTTGGTTTACAATTTAATGTAGCTTATGATGTATGGAATTTTTTATTTGTAAGTGCCGTCTAGTCAGTTCAGACTCAGAGCAACCCTGTATGAGGTTTCCAAGGTTGTACATCTTTGTGGGAGGAGAAAGTCTCATCTGTCTCCCTTGGAATGGCTGGTAGGCTCGATCCACCAACCTTGTGGCTCATAGTCCAGTGCTTATTATACAGAGTCACTGCACTCCCCATGTGTTCAACAGTGTTATGAAAACATTCAAAAGATTGCAGGAATGATCAAAATATGACATAGACATACCAAGTTGGAAAAATGGTGCCAATAAATCTGCTTGATGCAGGGTTGCCACAAACCTTAATTTGTAAAATAAACAACACAACTGGATCCTTTCATTGTTGTAGGTCAGAAGTCTGGGTTGCTGAGCTCAAATCCAGGTGTCAGCTGGGTATATGCCTTCAGGATATGTGCAGGATTCATTCCTTTTCTTTTTCAGCTTCTAGAGGTGGTCCATATTCCTTGGCTTGTGGTCCACTTCCTCTGTCCCCAAAGCCAGAAACAGTGGGTTGAGTCCTACTTACATAACTTCACTCTGACCTCCTCCCCTGCCTCCTTCTCCAGCCCAGATAACCCAGAATACTGTCTCCATCTCAAGGTCAACCCATGACCAACTCTCTCTAAGTCCATAAGCAACCTTCATCCTTCTTTGCCCAATAGGGTAACCCAGCCACAGGTTCTCAGGGGCAGGGTGTAGGCATGTTGGGAGGTCATTCTTTGGCACATCGCTCAGTAATACGTTCTTGACACTGCCCGATATGCATCTATGGTTTACTATTTGGGGTTGTCAAGTGTAACAGGAATTGCATTTGAACTTGTATCTACATATAAGTAGAAGAGTTTTCAAAGGAAGCTCTGGATTCCTTGTCAATCTTGGGTTCACCCATACCCCTCTGTGCCAGGCAGCCATTCTGAACTCACAAGTTTGCATAACCTGATAAAATACCTGATACTTACACATTCAAAATTCCACCACAAGGCCCCATGGACACTGGCTCAGAGGGATGGAAAACAAACAAACAAAATAGGTGAATACAAATGTTTAAAGACTTTTTCTTGTGAATAGAATCGAGGTTTCCAGGGCAAATCATCAGTCTGACATTCAACATATTCTGCATCTCATTACAATGATTTCAATTCCTTCCATGTATCATTGGTTAACAATATTTACCTCAATTCACTTCAACTTTGATTCCTCCCTGTGTCTTCTGCTATCTTCATATTACTTCTGCAAACTTCCCTTGTGAAAAAAAAAACCTTTTTTTTTTTGAGTGAATTGGGTGAAGGTTACAGAGCAGATCATCAGTTCCACATTCAATAAATCATACACTGCATTTCATCATAATGATTACAATCCCCTCCAGGTACCAGCAGTTAACAATATTTATTTACACTAGTCACTTAAACTCTTGCATTCCTCCCTGTGTCTTCTGCTACTTTCATCTTCACTACCTTCGTCTTTCCTCTGCCAACCTCCCTCTTGTTTACAATTATTTTGTAAAAGCTTGGCTCCTTTACATCTTTTGCATTTACATTTTTAGCTAAGATGGGCTTATTCATCAGGTTAAAAGAATATCTTCCTGAAACTCAAACACCAAAGGAGAAGTGGTACTAGCTACCTGAAGGTCATTCTACATGTCTTGAGTAATCTTGAAATTAACTGAATAGGTAATGTATGTATGGCTTTTATCAAGATTTTTACTTGAAAAGGCAGATGACTTGAAATCTGTTAAACAAACAACAAAAAAAGGTGAATTGGTGTCAGACCTTGCCTAACCTCATGAGTGGGAGGAGAATCATTATCAGCATCTTTCACCTTTAGATACTCCTCCACATCCCAACCTTTTTTATTAGCTCTCTCTCTCCTGGCACTCCGCTTTGTTGCTGAATTCCATAATTAGTTGCAATGGCCACACAGAGCTCACAGACAATATTCACATTCATGGGGTTTATTTGGGAAGTAACAGTCCTAGTGTGGTGCTGTAGAATAAACACTGGACTGCCAACCACAAGCTCAGTGGTGCAAACCCACCAGCTGCTCCTCAGAAACCCTGTACAGGGTCACTATGCATTGGAATTGATTTGCTGGCATGCCACAACAAGAACAATTTAGAATCAGAAATAACTCTGGAAACAGTCCTGGATATGGTGCGCAACCAGCACCTTTTGAAGTCCAGACAGCCTTGCCTGAGGCAGGCCTCTCCCTCAGTTCCTGGGTCCCTCAGGCTGGCTTCTGTCCTGCTCAGACAAGAAGGACAAAGCTATTTAGCGCTGCCCATAAGTGCCTGTTGTTGTTGTTAGGTGCCATCGAGTCAGTACCAACTCATAGTGACCTTAATGTACTGCAGAATGAAACACTGCCTGATCCTGGGCCAACCTCACTACTGTTGCCATGCTTGAGTCCATCGATGCCGCCACTTGGCCAGTCCATCTCGCTGGGGGTCTTCCTTTTTTTCTCTGACCCTTTAGCTTACCAAACATGATATCCTTCTCTAGCGACTGGAATAAATGCCTGGCTGGCTGGCTATGTGCCGTGGAATCGGTTCTGACTCATAGCGACCCTGTACAGGGTTTCTGAAGCTCTGAATCTTTATGAGAACAGAAAGCCTCATCTTTCTTCTGCGGAGCAGCTGGTAGTCTCGAAATGCTGACCTTGCTCTTTGCAGTCCGATTTGTTGTTGCTATGCGCTGTGGAGTCGGTTCCGACTCACAGTGACCCTATACAAGGTTTCCAAGGCTGTAAATCTTTACGAGCGCAGAAAGCCTCATCTTTCTCATGCGGAACAGCTGGTAGTTTCGAACTGCTGACCTTGTGGTTCGCAGCCCGATTCGTAACCACTATGCTACCAGAGTTAGAGGCGTCTAAATCCACCAACATGCCCTGAAGGTACTCAGCTCTCTCCATCTGTGGGTGGACACACTCCCTGTAACCCCCTTGCTCTGTGGATCAGGAAACCCACGGCACCATCCAGCACATCTGGTTCTGCTTCTGTTGTTTGGCATGCTTGCCACCACTTCTCCTGGTCTCTGGTGCTCCAGCTCTGTCTCTGTCTCTGTCTCTGTCTTCTGGGTCTAAGAGGTTCTCAATACAGGGTCTCTAGGCCTCTTCCTTTGCGCAGCAGTGAAGCTCACCTTTCTGCCTAATGGGATGGTGAAAGCAGTCCCCTCCTGAGGGTTTCATAGACCTTATTTGTATGGTCCCACTAACACCAACTGCTCCTTGGAAACCCTATACAGGGTCGCTATGGGTCGGAATTGACTCAATGGCACTTAACAACAACAACAACAATACTAATACCTTACAAGCACTTCTACAGAGCTTTCCAATCCCTTTTTTTGAGGGTTTCATACACCTTATTTGCATAGCCTTATTTTGCATACACCTTATTCCCACTGCCTTATTTGCATATACCTTATTTGCATATCCCCACCCAGTCATTTTGAAGGAGTCACAAGACCCTGCTTGACAGTTCTTGGTAAGTACTGTCCAGTCAGTTCCAACACACTGTGACTCTGTGCAGAGTTTTTGAGGAGTGACTGGTTAAGTTTGGACCGCCGACCTTGCATGCGGACTCCGTGCCTGAGTAGTAGAGCCAATTAAGTGATTTATGGCACCACAAAATTCAAAAGCTCCTGTCTCTATAATAACAAAGGAGTCCTAGTGACTCAGCTGCTCACCCAAAGATTGGTGGTTCAAACCCACCCAGTAGTGTCAGGAGAGAAAGATCTGGTGATCTACTCATGAAAATGACAGCTTAGGAAACCCTATGGGAAGGTCATTCTACTGTCACATGGGGTCGCTGTGAGCCAGAATGAACTCTATAGCATTTAACAACAACAATAACAACAAAACATAATAGCAGGATGCACCTTTCTGTGCGGGCTCCCGTTCTTGGCTAGCGGCCTGGATTCACTAGTTCCTGTTTGTTTGGGTGGAGGGCTCCTTGAGTGAGCCCCAGGCAGCGCCTTGTCCAACAGTGCTCCCAAGCCGACTTCCTCTGCCCTCAGGCCTCGCCTCAGATACATCAGGCAACAGTCCCATCTCTGTGTCTCTCCCGTGAGATGTTTCAGGGCTCTGAGAAAGCTTTAGGGTAACAGGAGAGCTCAGGATAGACATGAACAAATTAAAATCAAACATTGGCTATTCCTTGGTCATGGTCAGCTGGCTTCCTCATGCTTGTTCATTTGCCAGAGGACTCAGCTCTCTCCTGCCCCCCACATTGGGACAGTCTTTCATCTCCCCAGCCTCTTCCCTCTTCAGTTGTCAGGAGAGAATTGACCCCAAGACACAAACAGTATGATGCTGATGGTTTCTCTGTGGCTAAAACCCAGGGTCAAA
The DNA here is from genome assembly GCF_000296735.1 of Chrysochloris asiatica. NCBI lineage: Eukaryota > Metazoa > Chordata > Mammalia > Afrosoricida > Chrysochloridae > Chrysochloris > Chrysochloris asiatica. The sequence goes on along the minus strand of NW_006408614.1, from coordinate 7,374,733 downwards.
AAATAAATGAGCCATAAATACCCATTGTTATATTTTCCTAAATAAAGGAATAATTAATTGCTACTCAGAATTGACTTATATGGGTCACAAGTCTTTAGTTAATTGAGAACTCAATCCTATTAATACATAGAATGGAATAGGACAGGATAGGACCTAACAGAACAAAATACAATAGGGTAGAAGAGAATGTCAGCACCTCACAGGTAACACGAGGCCAGTACAGCTAGATGGTACTAGATGTTCTGTGGAATGGTCATACCTTTTATATCACCATGTATACTGGTAGATGAAGGGGCTCTGGTAGCGGAGTGTTTATGAGTTGGGCTGCTAATTTCAGGGTCATCAGTTCAAAACTACCAGCTGTTCCTCAGGAGAAAGATGAGGCTTTCTACTCCCATAAAGATTTACAGCCTCAGAACCCCTATGCTGGGGTCGCTCTGAGTCAGAACCGACTCCACGGCACATCACCACCACCACCAGGACTACAACCGAAGGATAACGAGTTAGCTAAAGTACAATAGGTCACTGTTAGAAGGTGTGATGTTCACAGCCACCTGCCTTGAAGCTCATCACTTTATCCAGTCTGTTTCTTGGACTTCAACTGTTACTTTTATAAATGCCAAGTTGATTCCAAGTCACAGTGACCTTCCAGGATAATGGAAGTACTTTACAGGGTTTCCCAGGCTGTAATTTTTACTAAAGCAAACTGACATATCTTCCTCCCCTGGAGTGGCTGGCTGGTGGGCTGTTCAAACTCACCAGCCACTTTTTGTAAACCTATATAGGATTGCTATGAGTTGGGATAGCCTCTACGGCACTTAACAAAAACAACAACTTTTATAAATGTTGTTAAGTACTGTCGAGTCAATTTTAACTTAGAACAACTCTGTGTAGGATTTCCAACACTTTAAGCCCTTGTGGGGTCAGAAAGCCTCCTCTTTCTCCCATGGAGTGGCTGGTAGGTTCGAACTAGTCCAGTAAAAATAGAAGAAGGTCCAATGAATTATAATAAATAGTTAAACATCTAAATATACATATATCCTATTTGTTGTTGTTAAATGCCTTCAAGTTGGTTCTGACTCATAGCAACCCTGTATAGAGTTTCTGAGGAGCGGCTGGTGAGCTTAAACCACCCACCTTGTGGTTCAAACTAATCTTGCAGTCCAGAACATTAACGTATAACACCACACCAAGACTCCTTACGAGACTGATTGCTGTAGTTGTTATTAAGTGCCTTCGAGTCGATTCTGATTCATAGTGACCCTGTATAGGGTTTCTGAGGAGCGGCAGGTGAGCCTGAACCACTGATCTTGTGGTTCAAACTGACCTTGTGGTCCAGCGCATTAACCTGCAGCACCACCCCAGGACTCCAAGAGGATGATGAGGTTCTGTTTGTTATGTCAGTGAGGCAGGGTAAGGGTGGGAGACACCACCCTGAGTTCAGTTAGCATCCTTACATGGGTCACAGGAGTCCTGGTATGGCTGTAGAATCGGCACTGGACTTCCAATCACAAGGTCGATGGTTCAAACCCACTAGCCGTTCCTTGGAAACCCTATACAGGTCACTATGGGTCAGAACTGACTCAACGGCACAACAACTGAGGGTAGCCACCATAACACTAGGGAAGTACACTAGAATCATCAACTCTTTGAAGTCAGAAGTGCAGCTTTACCCAAGGGCAATGTTGAGAAGGGTTAGGAGAGAAGGAAGAATGAAAACAGGAGGAAGTGGGACAAGAGCAGTGCCATTGAGGAGACTGAAATCAACGAGATGAAGTGAAATGTGCATGAATTGTTGAATGGAGCACTGATGATGAGTTGTGTAAACCTTCACTCAATTCACACACACACACACACACACACATAAAGTTTTAAAAAAGAAAGAAAGAGCTGCGAGTGGCGCATGCCCTTTGCCCCCGGGGTCCCTAAGCTGGGAAGAGTGATGCTGGATACACTGAGATCTCCAAGGGGTACCAGGCCCACAGATACTGAAAGAATGCACGAACCTTCCCTGAGAGGTAACAGAGAACAGAAGCCTTCCGCCCTAGAACCGTGCCTCCTAAACTGTGACGGAATAAATTCTGTTTATCAAAGCCACTCCCTTGTGGTGTTTCTGCCATAGTAGCAATAGAACTAAGACATCAAGCAAGTATTCGGGAGAGCTCTGGTAGCGTAATGGTTATGAATCAGGCTGCGAACCTTAAGGTCAACAGTTCGAAACTATCAGCCGTTCCACAGGAGAAATATGAGGCTCTCTGCTCCCGTAAAGATTCACAGCCTTGAAAACCCTATACAGGGTCGCTATGGGTCGGAACCAACCTGACAGCACTTAACAACAACAACAACATTGACTTCCTTTCGCTGGTGTAACAACATATGAGCACACAGGAAATAACTTAAAAACAACGTTTTCCAACAGTTGCAGAGGTCAGAAGTCTGACATGGGTCTCAGTCAACTAAAGTCAAGCTGTTGTTGTAGTTAGGTGCCATCAAGCCGGTACCAACCCATAGCGACCCTATGCATATCAGAACGAAACACTGCCTCATCCTGGGACAACCTCACTACTATTGCCATGCTTGAGTCCATTGATGCTGCCACTTGGCCAATCCATCTCGCTGGGGTCTTGCTCTTTTTCTCTGACCCTCCTCCACCTTACCAAACATGATATCCTTCTCCAGTGACTGGTCCCTCCTGACAATATGTCTGAAGTATGAGAGATGAAGTTTGGCCATCTTGGCCTCCAAGGAGCACTCTGGCTGCACTTCTTCCAACACAGATCTGTTGGTTCTTTTGGCAGCCCATGGCACTTTCAATATTCTCCTCCAACACCATAACTCAAAAGCATCAATTCTTCTACGATCTTCTTTATTCACTGTTCAGCTTTCACATGCAAATGAGGTTGTTGAAAATACCATGTCTTGGGTCAGGCGCACCTTAGTCCTGTTTGCAGAGCAGAATTCCTTCTGGAGACTCTCAGGCAGCTTCTGTTTCCTTGGTTTCTGTAACCTGCGCCCTCGTCTCCATCATCACAGCCCCGTCAGATCCCTCTCTAGTCCCTCTGCTCACCCTCTTATCCCCCTTGTGATTACATCAGCCCTCCGTCCCAAGATCCTTCACTTCATCACAGCTGAGCAGCCCTTTTGCATGTCAGGGCACATATTCACCAAGTTTGGGATAGGATGTGAGCAGATATGGGGGGGGGGGGGGCTTACGAATCTGTCAGGAGTCCTTTGGGGGTGCAGATGGCTAATGTACTTACTTATCTGCTAGTGGAAAGGTTGCTATACTTGTTAAGTGCTATCGAGTCAGTTTCAACTCATAGAGGTTCTGTGTGGGATTTCCAAAGCTGCAAATCTTTGCAGGAGCAGAAAGCCTCATCTTTCTTCCAAGGAGTGGTTGGTGAGCTTAAACCACTGACCTTGTGGTTTATGGTCCAGTGCTTATCCTACCGAGCCACTGGGCTCCTTAGTGGTAAGGTTGGTAGTTCCAGGCTACTCAGGGGAGCCTTGGATGAAAGGCTTGGTGATCTACTTGAGTAAAACCAGTCCCTGAAAACCATTTTGAGCACTGTTTGTCTATGTACTTCAACATGAAGCAGAATCTTATTTATTTTTTATAGACTTGAAATGCTGTGGTGTCCAGATTCTGAGAGCAGAGTGCTGCGCAGCCTCAGTGATAACAAAAAGGAAGAAGGGTTGAAGAAATTCCACTGCAACATGGAAACATCCCTGCCCCTTCCTTGCCTGATATGAGCACAGCCACACAAAGAACCATTTCCTCAGTGTTTCCACAGAGCTGGCTGTTGCTGCGTTTTCTCTTTTCCGAATGAAGGTGGAGGACAAAGATGCCTCATTCGTCAAACAGCTTTCTCCAGCTGTCTTAAATAAATCTACGATTTGCGTAGACACCTTGGATTTGCAGCAATGTGTAGGTAGAGTGGATGTTGACAGAAATGTATACTCACATGGTCTTGTAAATACTTTCCTGTGTGTATCAAGTGCAAAAAGCATGATGATTTTTGAATGTAGGGATTCTCCCCTCATAAAATGCAAGATTAATTTGCTTACACACATTCTGTGGGCTGATTAAAAAGCTGGATTTAGACATGTAGCTTGGCTGATGAACAAATTAGACAGTGAGAAATCAGATGCAAATGAGTAGTTTACAGACACTTTTGAAATTATATAATCGTCTTCCTTATCATGTGAAAACTAAGATGCTGATTTAGAATGGATATACTGAGGTAGTTAAACAAAGGGTTTTTGTAATGTTTACCAACTTCATTTTTGGTCATAGCAGTTGTCAACTTTTTTTAAAAAAAGCATCATTGTACTTTAACTTTTAAAATTAGATTATCTACTACCATATCTTCAAGGGTTTTGTTAAACTTTAAGATCTAATCACTTGGTAAACAGTTTCCTTTGACACACCCTCTGAAGAGTATGTACATAAAACAATAGCTTTTCTTTAATTTTCACTTCATTTCCATACATAGATTCAGTTTGAATATTTATTAAACATCTACTAAGTCCTGTGGTAGCGTAGTGGTTACGAATCGGGCTGTGAACCTTAAGGTCAGCAGTTTGAAACTATCAGCTGCTCCGCGGGAGAAAGATGAGGCTTTCTACTCCTGTAAGGATTTACACCCTCAGAAACCCTATACAGGGTCACTATGGGTCGGAACCGACTCGACGGCACTTAACAACAACAACAACAACAACTAAGTCTTGGTGTCATGTTCAGTAAGATGGAGGGTCAGAGAAAACAGGAAGACCCTAGCTAGATGGATTGACAAAGTGGCAGCATCAATGAGCTCAAGCGTGGCAACAGTTGTGAGGTTGGCCCAGGACCAGGCAGTGTTTCGTTCTGTTGTGCATAGGGTCACTATGAGTCAGTATCGACTCGATGGCACCTAACAACAGCAACAACAAATCCTAGTGTGAGCATGCCCAGGGAGGACTCACATGCCCAGTGAGCAAACACAACCACAGCTGCACTGGACTCGAAACCGCATCATTGGCAATTCAAACCCACCAGCCACTGTTGGAAATCCTATACAGGCTTTCTATGAGTTGGAACTGACTCGGCAACACTTGGTAACAACAACAACAAACACTGTTCGTGGGACAGCCGTGGTCCAGTGGTAGAATTCTCCCCTTCCACGGGGGGTGATCTAGGTTTGATTCCCTTCCAATGCAACTCATGCACAGCCGCCACTACCTGCTTCTCAGCGGAAGCTTGCAGGTTGTTATGATGCTAAAGAGAGACTAGGAAGAAAACCCTGGCAATACTTTTGAAAATCAGCCATGGGAGACCTATGGCTTACAACGGTCTAATATTATTGTGCAATATTTTTGGTCACCATGAGTTGGGGCTGACTAAAAGCAGCTAACAACAGCTAGCATCCTAGGCTCTTATGTTTAATGTACTATTATCTTCCAAGTTGGCTATTTCTAGCCACAGAGCTGACCTTAATGGTCAGGGAGATAGTGACCTGCCCAAGACTACAATGCAGAGGTAACACATCCAGAATTTACAGTCTAGTCACCAGAGTCTGAGGATAATGGGTAAGCACTTGACTGCTAACCAAAAAGTCAGTAGTTCAAACCCCGCCAGTAGTCCTGCAGGAGATAAGAAAGATCTGGCAATCTGCTCCCCTAACATTACAGCCTAAGAAACTCTGTGGGGTACTTCTCGGTCACATGGGGTCCCTATGAGTGAGAATCTACTTAATGAAACCCAACAGCAATGGCTGTGTGTGAGTACAGGTGTCTTCGGTTCTAGCCATGGTTGCCTGTTCTTATTTGAAAACCACAATGGAATATTTTTTTCAGCACGATCTCAGAGGTGCATCTTGTGGTATGGGTGATGAGTCCGCTACAAAGCACATCTTTATCAGCGTGCGTGGTTGCTGCCTGGTTCGCTGTGGAGTTGAAGAGAGCTTTCACTGTTGTCTTCACTTTTACTTGTGTCTTCACACAAGGCAAAGCTTTAGACTGTAACTTGATGCTTAGCTAAGCTTCTCCAACTGGGTCAGATGACCCCCTTCTGCTCAACATGTGAGCTAACAACAGTCCCTTCACAGTGCCAGTCCTCAGTTAGAGCCCAAATAAATGTCACACATTGTGCGGTGTGCGAGCGTACCCGGGAGGACTCACGTGCCCAGTGAGGAAGCGCGACCACAGCTGCCATATGCCCCACTCAAGACTGGACCGAGCTCTCTGGGTGTTGGGGAAGAACCAGAAAGTGACCCCTCCCCCAGACCAATATTCAATGAACAGTTAGATATGTATGGAGGATTCTGGGGAATAAGCATTCTCCACCGTGGTCCATCCAACTTGGTTTATCCAGTTTGTTCCTAACCACCTCAGTAATTAGGAATCCTTTCACCTCAGACTATTCACCTCAGTCCATGCAGCTCAATCTGTCCACTTCAGTCCACCCACCTAGATGCTCCTGCCTAAATCCTGCCACCCAGCCCACCCTGGTTAATCCTACCACCTCTGCCCAGCTATCTTGGTCCACCTTTGTTAAACTGTCTTGGTCCTCCCATCTCAGTATGACCGCCTCAGTTCATGTGTCTCAGTCCGTCTACCTTGGTCATCTACCTCAGTTGAGCCACACAGTTCAGGCAGCTTAGTGTGTCCACCTTGCCTGGTTCGTCGATGCTGATGCATCTGTGGCTGTTGTCTGTGTGCCTCGCAGACCCTCTGAGACAAGAGGTTTGTGACTGTGGAGAGGGAGCAGGGCAGAGCCTCAGCCACAAGTAGGGGACACAGGGCCATGACCTAGCACAACTCCCAACATGCTGTCACCTGGGGTGAGCCTCAGCCACAAGTAGGGGAC